>NW_024609879.1:119863193-120184478 GCF_016920785.2 Ixodes scapularis | reverse complement strand
CAGTGGCATTGCGTATGAGTATCTTTGAGTCCAGTTCACAGTTTATTATTCCGGGATCCGGTTCGGAATAATGGAGTTTATTATTCCGAACCGGGATCCGGTTCGGAATAATAAACTCCATTAACTCCGGACTCGCGCTGGATTTTCTCCGAACCCGGGATCCGGGTTCGGAGAAAATCCAGCGCGAGTCCGGAGTTAATGGAGTTTTCCTTCCCCTTGCCATTATGGTCAGGTAGCTGCGTCGGCCACAACCAACGGCGAGCAGCCATTAGGCGTTTACCGAGAAATCCCACGTTTGGAGGGGGGGGGGGGGGGGGGGGGGGGCGGGGATTCAGGCAGCACAGGCCATTGGGCCAATATTGGAAATATCTTGAAAAAAAAAAAAAACGACATTATTGACCTGTTGTGTCCTCTTTACCCAATATTAGAAATGTCTTGAAAAAATAAAGCCATGATTTTCCCACCTTGATTTTCTATTGGCGGCGAGATATTTTGGTGACGTCCTCCTAAGGTTTCCTCTACTAACGTCAGTAACTTACAAACAACAAGTTCGATGGTGTTTGTGAAGAGCATGGTGGAAGTTTGAAATCATTACACTCTCAAAATAACACTGCCAACACCGTCGAAATTGAAGTTCTTACATTGTTCTTATTTTTGATCATGATAAATCCTTTGCTAACGTCATAGTCAGCATTCGGCGAATTGTAGAAGGTCGATCACAGCAACACTTTCAATCGCTCACGTCGCCAATATCACCAATATCGAGAATCCATTAGAATCACATTGGATAAATTTGAAACCACTTTGTCACAGTCGCCCTCTCTAGAAGTTACAGGCGCGGTTACCCCTTTACAGTTCGCCCGCCGGCCCTTTACAATGAGTGTGAAAAACTTTTTTTTATTAGGGGGCAAACGCAAAGAGCTAAGACGGACACACATCGGTGGAACAAGGAAGAACAATACTTACATGGGAAAAACATGTATATATCCACGATTGGCGCACAGCCAACAATTGCAGAACAAATAAGTCAAGGTTTCAGTAGCACAATTATCACAATTCTGCGATAATGTTATGATCTTTCGAAAATTCGTTAACACAACTGGCAACAATATGCTCCATTACTTTGCATGGGACGGATGTGAGCGATATAGGACGATAATTCGAAACACAATCGATCACCTATCTTAAAGATAGGGACCACACGCGCTGAACACTAGTCTAGGCGAAGGCAACTGTTGCAAATTTCGAAATAATAAAACCAAAAACCTTGATAATGACTCAGCATACCGGATAAGGAGGGCATTTGGTATTTTATCACAACCACTGAATGACTTTGGTTTCAGATTCAGTAGCATGTTAGAAACATATTGAATGGATATAAAATCTTCGTCTAGAAAACTGCGAAAATCCGTAGCAACCGATCTTTTATCAGACTAGGAAAACACTGAGTGTACATACTGAATGGAAGACTGCACAATCTCAGTATCGTTTACGATTAAGGTGTAATATGTGTTAAGTAGCTGAACCGACTTTTTAGTATTAGAAAGGTATCGAAAAAAATGTTGGGGTTCACTTCTTATAAAACGGGATAGCGTATACGAAAAATAAAAGTTTCTAGCTTCGCGCACCTCAGGTGCAAGCTATTATTTCCCGTGCTTCTTCAATGCGGACATCGTCACAAGGTTTCCCTCTCTTCAATCTCATAAGTCGACGCCTCAATTGTATTATATCTCTGTTAAACCAAGGATTTGGCCTTTCTGGTCGTATGATTTTATCTGGAATAAATTTAGTTATGCAGTAATTAAAGATTGATTTAAATGTTTCCCACAGATCATTAACGTCGGACCCTACGCAAGAGTCAAGCTGAAATTCTAAATAATCCAGAACGCTTTCGTCGTTTGCTTTTGAATAATCTTTCACAATTTTGACCGGGCAAGGTCGTTTGACGGATCGCTCCATGGAGTAAAAAAAGGCCACCAAATTATGATCTGAAATACCTTCCTCAATAGTAACGTGAAAGTCTGCCAAGTTCTTGCTGATGAACACAAGATTTAAGTTTGAGCGTGAAGAACCCTCTTCACGGGTAAACGACTTAACTATTTGTGAAAGGTCGAAGGAAAACATCATATCAAAAATAATATTGGATGGCTGTGAAGGGCCATTTGAGGCCTCAACGCAATCTTAATCGGGAAGATGGAAGTCCCCAGCGATGATTAGTTACTTATTTTGAAACAGTGAAACATAATCATACTGTTTGTACAAAAAATCGATAATTGCTGGCGGAGCTCTGTATACAGCAGACAAAACAATCGTCTGACCCCAACAGTTTAATTCCAAACAAAGGCTTTCGTGGTCCCGGTTTTGGTCCAACACCATAACTTCAACGTTGGATTCCGTAATAATAGCAAACCCACTCCCCCCCCCCCCCCCCCCCCCCCCCCCCCGACTTCTCGCGATGTGCCTTCTGGCAAACTTCCTGTTTCGATTCAAAAAGTGTAAGCTTGCATAACATAAAATCGGATGTGAACACTGTTTCTACGCCAAACCTTTTCGCCGACGCTTTTATGTTATGGGAAATATCGTGAAAATACGGTATAGCAACTCGTCAGTTCCTCACAGTTGGTTCATTCCGCTTGTCTCTGATTTGAATAGAAAGTTGCCGTTTTAGAAAAGTTTCCTCATACCCCGCGTCCTCCAGTCTACCCCATTGTCTTTTTAAAGCTTGACTCATGAAATGGGTACATGACCTTTTTAGCGCATTACCGATTAATGATTTCGCAACTCCCGCCTTAATAATTTTAGAGTGACAACTTTGTCTCGGAAGCACCGGTTTAGCCATCTTCTTACCATATTCCCAACATAAGCCATTTTTTACCTGAATGCAACAGTCCAAAAACTGCAACATGTTCTCCTCTGGTTTTTCTACTGTGAAATGCAACTCCGGGGCTTACGCCATGCCAATGGCAAACAATTCTCTCTCCTCTTCATTATCTTAACAGAATTCAAGACTTGCGTTCGTTTGACATACCAGATCCTGTGGAACTGTGCCTTCGTGATGATGTCCCAGTGCTGGAACTCCTTGCGACGCCTGTAGTTCATTCTTAAGAGGAGGTCCCAAAGTCTGTTGCACGCCGTGTAGAGTTTTTGTATTCTCCTGGTGGCTCCTTCCCTGTAGAACTTGATAACTTTCTTCTTTGAACTCCAAGATAAACCACTTTTTGATAGGTGCCTGAACTGCGCTGGGTCGATGAAGTTTTTCCGCAACGATAGCCCATAGTACGCTACATCTGCTTCCAGTTCCGCCAAACGAAGTGCCAAGTTGTCCAGTACCATGTATGCTTGAAAAATTAGTATAGAAGACGACGTAGGAAGAGTGGATTCAGAAGAAAAAGGGATTAAGCCTGCTTCAGGTACGATTAACGAAAAAATAGTCAGAGTGCAGGCAAGCTGGTGTAAGTTGAACATGATTGTAAACCTGTAAACAGGTTTACAATCATGTTCAACTTACACCAGCTCGCCTGCTCTCTGACTATTTTTTCGTTAGTTACGCTGTCATTCAGCCAAGTTTCATTGATCACGGCTACGTGCGGATTGAGTTTCAACAGCGTCGACTCTTGGAGGTCTATCTTATTTACAAGATTTATCGAATTGAAGTTTACAAAACGCAGTTCTTTTTCTGCAGTCACAGGAGCCGGCGTCACTCATTCGGGCGGCTGCTGAGTTGAACTGACAGCGAGCCTAACACGCGAATTGGTTGAACTATCTCATACATACAGCTCGTCATCTATGCGTAAATTATCGCCCATTAAGCGCACCTTTTCCCCTTTCTTTTTCGGCCCTTGCACTTTCCCACAAACACTTCCTTCCGTGTTTGAAGGGAACTTTGGGAGAAGTTATTCTGAAGAAAAATTTTGGATCCTTTCAGTTTGTATGCATTTCGTAGAACCAGCTCCTTTTGATTGAAACTCTGAAAATGCAGGATAACGGATCTTTTTTTTGTTGTCATCTAATTTGTTTCCAATGCGATGAATACGAGCCACCGAAACACTAGGTGTACTTAGTTTAACACTAAAAGAGTCGTTGATGACTTTGGCTCGTAATTGCTCTCCTTCCTCGTTAGGTCTTTCATCTACCCCCAAAAACAAGAAGGTTTGCGCGGCGACCGCGGTCTTCTAAATCAGCAACTTTTTTGTTCTGTTGATTTATAGGTCTTTTAAGGACAGAAATTGTTGTATCCAGAAATTTCATTATTTTGGGCTCAATAACGATACCGTGGAAAGATCAATCGATTTCTTTTACTTCGTCGTCGATTTCAGCGACTACTGTTTCCGTTGCGTGATGCTGGGTTCTAAGATCTGCTATTTCTTTATGAATAGCCGTTTGTCCTTCTATTATACTTTGAAACATTTTAAAGTGGAATGACCTGGGTTAACTTCCACATCGCCACAAAGAAGAGACAAAACTCGTTTCGAATGAGCAACAGCTGCACACAGTAGCAACACCAAAAGAGGGTTATTACTACGGAACGTATAAGCACCTGCTTCAAACCAAACACAGGTTTTAGCATCCTGTTGGTGATGTAGCCACTGTGCCCACTGAAGCAAACTGGCCTATTGCGTCTTCTTATAGCCTCGATGATTGATGTTGATGACGACCACGCTTTAAGACCTCCGACAGCGTTGTAGGGATCGCTGCATACGGTGACGGTGGTGTTCCCCTTTGACTCATTGGTTGGAACGTCGGTGTCGCTGATAAAGCATGGCTGCTAGCAGCTGGCGTGGTCATAGAGCTGTTCGCACGCAACTAGCGGTCCGAGAAGCAGAAACTGGATCAAACAAATGACATTTTTAGCACCCTGGGTTGATGTAGCCGCTGTGCCCACTCTTGTGTTTTGTGCTGTTTTGTGATGTTGGTTGGTCTTGCCTCTTTCTTACTGCTTTAATTGAAAATAGTCACCAATGATTCAATACGTGCCTATAGCATAATATATTATATGACATGATAATTCAATGGTTACTCTTGTTTTCTTCAGCTTCTTCTTCGTTAGTTTTATTAAGGATGGATATGCGTCAACCGTGTGGATCTCTAGAAGTTTAACTCAAACGCCTAAATTAGAATACGTCCAGCGACGATTCGTCAGGCTATTGTAGGATTGTCATATCGGGCCATAATTTTAATATGAATATTTACTTCTTCTCCAAACACCCTCTCGCCTTTTTCAGCAGGGCATTTTTGTGACATTATATTCCTTTGCAAATTGAATAATGCCACAACTGAGTCTCCTTTTCTAATTACTAAGATTGTATTCAATGTTTCTCAACTTCAAAACAGGTTTAGGGCACTTTTATATCCATTTGATTTGCATATTGTGACACACTCTTGTCTAGGATTTGGCACACGTACAATAAGTCCGACAATACATACCTTGATTTCTCTGCTCCTTTTTAATTGTGAAACAAATCTTACGTGTCTGCCCTAACTAAGGTGTGACAATGTTTTCTTGTTGTTTTCTTTTATCTTGAGAAAGTGTACCTTTATTTAAACCTAATAGCTGTGTGGGAACACGCAATAAAACATGACTGGTTGATTCATTTTTACGGAGGTTTCATTGGTTGAATTACTGCATTCAGTAAAGGGAGGTATTTTTTCAAGTAAAAGATTTATAATTGGTTTGGGTTTTTCTCAAATAATGTATTCCTCAATTAATTTTTTTAATCAGTTTAATTTGCTTATCGGTGTCAACAATACCGTATACGCATTGGTAATTACTCTGTACATTATAAGACGCAGCTCCAGCAAAGTGTAGTGAATATTTATTTATTTATTTAGTTATTAGGTGATACCGCCAGCATTCTGTAGAACGCCCGGGCAGGAGGTGTACAAAAACAATATTCAAAAACAAGCGGCAGCAGGGAAAACAAACAGAGTCACTACTCAACAAAGTGTGAGAGTACTGCTTCACTAAGAGTATCTAATAATCTCAAATTTACAACACTTTCAGGAAGCTTATTCCACTCACATATGGGTCTAGCAAAAAAGGATGCTTTAAACAAAGCGGTTCGACACAAGGGTTCGACAAGTGTTAATTGGTGTTTGCCTCTCGAGGGGACTTGTTTCGTTAAATGAAGTGTAATCATAGAGACGCAGACCCCAATTACATTGTATCATATTATAAAGACACATCAGCCGTTCTGTTTTCCTCCGGTTTGCTAAATCACTCAATCCCGATCTTAGGTAGAAATCTAAAACGGATTACATAAACCGTAACGGTTGTACACAAACCGCAATGCTTTTTTTTTGCATAGTCTCTAAGATATCATTTGACAGCTTTGTATGAGGGTCCCATACAATACATGCATATCCTAGCATTGGTCTTATGATGGTTCTATAAGCAGCCAGTTTAGTTTTAGGTGAACAGAGGTTAATATTTCGTTTCAAAAACCAGAGTTTCCTCATTGCCTTACGAGCTATAAACTCAATATGTGCACTCCATGACAAATCAGAGGTAATTAAAACTATGAGGTATTGATATTGTTTAATAGTCTCGCGTGGTACTCTATTGATAGTATATGTTAAAAACAAAGGGTTGTTCTTCCGCGTCACGGCCATTTGAACGCACTTTTTACAGTTCAGAACCATATTCCATTTTAAACACCATGCATGAACCAAAGATAGACAATAATTTAATTCTTCTTGATCACACGGGTTGTTTACCTTAGGAAATGAAACACAATCGTCAGCAAGAAATCGGCTCTGTACATTGGGGTGGTGTATCTTTAAATAGTTAATAAAGATTAAAAACAAAAGCGGCTCAAGGACCGAGCCTTGGGGCACGCCTGAGAAAACGGGTGGCTCAAGGGAAAAACAGAGTCGACACTAACACACTGCGCACGGTTAATAAGATAGGAATCAAGCCATGGTATTATGTTCCCGTTATTGCTGATGTAGAGTAACTTATGCAATAGTTTGTCATGGGAGACGCGATCAAACGCTTTCGCAAAATCTAGAAAGATAACATCAGTCTGTCCGCCAATATCAATAACAACCGGAAGTTCGTGTATCGTATGAACAAGTTGTGTTACAGTTAAAAAACCACGTCTCAATCCATGCTGTTCATCCTGAAAAAAACGTACTGTCCTCAAAAAATGCTATAAGATGCTTGAATACGAAGTGCTCAAGAACTTTACTGGCCCTACACAAAAGTGAAACAGGTCTGTAGTTTTTGACGCATTAACTGTCACCCGATTTAAATATTGGTATCACCCTAGTCCTTGTCCATTCATCAGGCACGTCTTCCGTATTAAGACTATGCCAATAAATCAAATGCAAAAACTTTGCCGACCATTCAGCGTATCTAAACAAAAAAACATTCGGAATGTCGTCGGGGGCCGTGGTTCTTCCTAACGTCAAGGTTAAGAAGGGCCATAAAAACTCCTTCTTCAGTAATGCTGATGTCCGGTATCACTATTCTAGAGCTCTCATAACTTGGAACTATTCCCATTTCCGTAGTATACGTGAAGTACTTGGTGAAAGCATTTCAAATTAACAGCTTGTTATTTTTTAGGATATTGTACAGTTTTATATCCGAGAAAGAACATTTCTTTCGTTTCAAAAACCTCCAAAACTTTCGAGGATCACTAGACAGATAGTTATGCAAGGTGACGTTAAATAAAATTTAAAAAAAACGGTGTTTAGCATTTTTAACAGAAGACCTCAACTGTCTGCGCAAAAATGGTAGAGACGAAATGTTATTCCCGTTACCCAATTTAAGAACTCGCCGTATTTTACGCTTCAAATGTAGAATGTCACGTGTAATCCATGGCTTAAACTTTTTGACTCTCCTAATGAAGTATAAGTAAATTGTTTCTTGACTTACCTTCCTTCTGCTTTCGTTGATATTCTACGAACGGTCAGATTTCAAGTAGGGGTAAAACAAAACCATAATTCATACTTTTGTGAATTATGGTGTTATTTCAGTGATATGCGTATTTCGTCGCAAATCGCTATCAGGCATAAAAAAGAAAGCAACGCAGGGGCAGTCATGTAGATATTACTTTTGAAAAATTGATTATAATTACAATTACTCTGGGTTCAAAAGTATTCAATTCGATTGCTCGATTAATGAAGAGTAAAATTAATTGACCGTTACTCAAACAAGTAACCGCTACTTTTCTAATTACTTCATATTTGCGAAACGGTTTTCGGGCAGGTTTGAATGCGGGTTTTTCGTACTGTGATTTATTGGCTTATAATCACCGGATTACAAATTCGTGTACATCAACCACTTTATGTACACCAAACCCCTGCCCGAGACTTGATTCGAGAATTCGTTGGCAGATAGTGCAAACAAAGGGTGCCATTAGGAAAGGAAATGCAAATTAGTAACGGTTGCAAGTAATTTTATTACTCTCAAAAGTGATCATGTTACTCTTATGATTACTACCTAATAAAGTAATTCAAATTACTGCAAAATTACACCAAATAGTATTTATTTACGAGTAATTTTATTTCCTGTAATGAGTAATATGCAAGCAAGTCAGTGCACGTGTAGAGCATTACCTATAAATTTATTTCTCAGGATCCCGCGCGGGAACTTTAAAAAGAAGCTACATGTTCACTGTCCTATATTTTTCTGGAAGCTTTCTATGACATTTTTAGGCACAGTTGAAAATCCCGAGGCAGAGGAGGAAAACAATGTGCTCTAAACAATGTGTAGGAACCCCTTTCTTTAAATTTTATTTTCCAATGTTGTCTACCTTGTCAACACTATTTGTACTTGAAGAACCACGGTAGTATGGGCGCAATTGGTCCCTCCGAAATTGAGGCGTTTCGCTCAAACGAAATATGCAGTTCCAACAACTTGCTTTTCCAACAATACAAAATAATTACCTTTATTTATTTACTTATTTATTTACATACCCTCAACGCCCTGGGGGCGTTACGGAGGGAAGTGAGTGAAAAAAAAGAAGAAAACGAACAGTAATAGAAGACATGATAGGTCACGGGTCACGCCGGAAGGTGGTTTCACTCTGATGATGTCCTAGGAATGAAAGAATCGTGATAGGCTGAAGTTCGAGAATGAGGAACGCCGACTTTGTACTGATGATCAATGCGTGGAGAAACGCAAGATGGGTCGAGGAAGAGCTTTTTTTTAAGAATGGGGTTAGAATTGTATATTTTATAGAAAAGACATAGACGAGAACACTTACGGCGCAAAGAAAGCAGTGGCAAGGAGAGAAGAGATTTCATGAATTATACACTTGCAGTACGGTGATAATCATTAAGTATGAAACGAGCGCCGCGGTTCTGAACTGACTCAAGATGAGAAGTGAGCGTCGTCTGACCAGGATCCCAGATTGAAGCTGCATACTCTAATTTTGAGCGAACCAAGGATTTGAATAATATTAATTTGAGAGAAACTGGTGCCAGAGAAAAGTTACGTTTTAGGTAGCCTAGCATAGAATTGGCATTAGTAACGATGTGGTTAATATGAATATGCCAGGAGAGGTTAGAAGTAATATGCACACCGAGGCATTTATATGAAGTCACACATTCTAAAGAAACGTTATCAAGATGATAAATAAAAGGCGAAGTGTCACGGCGAGACACTTTCATGGTTTTACATTCTTTACTGTTAAGTTTCATAGACCACAGATTGCACCAATCAAGAACAGTATTTAAATTGTTTTGAAGAAGGAGAGGGTCAGAAACATTAGTAATCTTACGATAAATAACGCAGTCATCCGGGAACAAACTAAGCGGTGATGAGACATACAACGGCAAGTCATTGATGTAAATGAGGAATAAAAAAGGACCTAGAATGGAGCCTTGAGGGACGCCAGAAGTAACAGAAGACACCGAAGAATTAGAGTTATTTACATGAACAAACTGAGAACGATCTGTAAGAAAACACTCAATCAAAGTTAGTATTTGAGGGTCAAGGTTGAGTTTGCTAAGCTTGAAGAGTAGTAGCTGGTGAGAAACTTTATCAAATGCTTTGCAGAAATCAAGAAAAATACAGTCAACCTGGGATCCATGATCAAGTAATGAAAATAAATCGTTAGTAAAGACGAGAAGTTGTGTTTCACAAGAAAGAAATTTACGAAACCCCTGCAGTGAGGACGAGAAAAAAGAGTTGGATTCGAGATATTTAACAAGAAGTTAAATAATGTTTTGCTCTAACATTTTGTAAGGAGTACTGGTTATGAAAATGGGTCTATAATTATCGGGGCAGTGTTTGTCGTCTGATTTATGAGGTGGAACCACCTCGCTAGTTTTCCAATCTTTAGGAAGGACACCAGTATTCTTTAGAAACTTAGTGTTAATATTATACATACCACAAGATGAAGACACTTTGAGGTTGTCAAGCAGCTTGACAATGCCATCAAAATCAACACAAACGGGTTCATAGGAAAGAAATCATGATTACGGTAAGTAACAATAGAACAGCTTACATACCTAGAAAACGATTCCACAAAGAGCTCATTGAGGAATTTTGCAGAATCATCGTTAGACATAACAATGCCATCAGAGTCAGTTCCAACAACTTGCTTTTCCCAGAATACAAAGTAATTATCTTTTCCGGAAGCGATCTTCGCTTGATGCCGGAAACGAATTAATAGAATGGCGACAGGAGGCAATGCCTCTGGGCAATCGAATAATGTTTTCACAAAAAAACAACTGCGGTCTTCCGCATTGCACTGGAATAAAAAGTGCTCGCAATGTGCTCAAGTAATTGTCTTACAGGTACCACTCTTAGCGCTTCAAAATGAGGCTCTTTTTTGGAGCTCTGGCATTAGCATCACTTATGTTTTGTCTTGCTGCTGAACGCAAGTCAAAGCTTCCCAAGCATCGACGTAAGTAATTTGATATACTCACAGTTTTCAAAACTGCGTTGATTTGCATTAAATTAAACGGGATAAGGCTTCATGCATATTTCATCATTTGATGATGGTGGCTATTAGTGCCGCTTTCCGGTGAAATCTGGGAGCGTCAAAAAGCAAAAATTTACGTTATCGCGAGGCGCGGACAGCCACATCGCCGCCGCGCTATCGCTCTCTTCCTATCATCATCGCTCCTCCCACAAACACGTCACCTATGCCAAGATGCGCTGTTGCTCTTTCTTTTTTCTCTCTCGCATCCCCCTTTGTCACCTCCCTAACCGCACCCGCCGCCGCCACTTCGATGGTATGGAAGGTTCTTTGGGGCGTTTACAAAAAAGGCGTGGTCCCTACGGAACCTAGCTCAGTTTTCTCACTCCCAGACCCAGCCGCACTGCGAAAGGTTTTTTTTACCGTCCGGGGAGCGGGAATGACATGTGTACGACGCTGACCAGAGTAGACGGAGGGCAGAAATGCGCCTATCCTATCACAAAACCCTTACTGCACCTCTTTAACTTCTATTCCTTCTATTGCACCAAACACAAAGCTCCTAAACCCATATTCTAAAGCACATTAACTAAAAGCAAATATCCTAAAGCACATTTTTCTACAGCGGAGCCACCGCCTTTCTCAATCTTTGCACACTTTGCGTGGTTGTTCGCAACTCCATTTTTGGCTGTTGTGCTGGTACATCTTATCTCAAGCTTCAAAAAGTTGACTTTTAATTCTAGCGGAGTAAAAGGCATCAATGAATATAAAATAAACTTCTAAATGGTAGGTGTCGACTCACTCAAGCAGAAAAGTCTGTGTGGCAAAACGTCACATGCTCCCAGGAACTTTTAACTAGCCTCGTTTCAAATCACAACTTAAGCACTTCCGGCTAAAATATATTTAGCTGAGATATCAATTACTCTCGCGTATTTATTGAAAAAATGTACTTTAAACCAAGCGCGCTACATTAGAATATTGTGGAGATAGGGATTTCTATTCTGTCTTGAGATATTTTCTCACCAGTATTGTAGCGTCAAGCGGAGTCTAGAACAAAGACATTTTCAACAGCGGCGCTTCGACAACCCGTGCAAAGTGTGCCCCGGACTATAAGGACTATAGTTTTCTTAATTGTGTTTATCGCCTTTACCGCTGAAATAAAAAAGAGTATCATGCAAACTTCAAGGTCCAGTCGCTGTTATGGCGTTATGTTCGTTTTTTTCTTTGTTCTAAAATGTGCATTTACGCTCTATTAGCCCCGCAACCTATGTCAATACGCTGCTAAACAGGCAAAGTTTTGATCAAAGCAATTCAAAACAAACTCATTCGTTCGAGTTAGTGCTATGTAAACCGTGGAAACGCAAATTATAAGTTGAAGTGCTTTCGGTTCCACAGTCTATGGTTTCAGTTGCGTGGGAGCCGCAAACGAGTATTCTTGATAAAATGTTTTCTTTCTGACAACTTTTTTTTTCTTTCGTTATATATAGGTAATACGGTAAAAAATTATTCGTGTATTTGTTGACGAGCGTGGGATGTCATTTCTTTGTGATGCCGTATTTTTTTAGGCTCTGATTATATATATATCAAACACAAATGTTTCTAGTGCTTCTAAGTGGCACCTCAGTAATTTAGAGACTTCAGCAAGTCAAAAGTAAGGATATTCTTTTTGCATCTGATATAACATATTTTCAACGAATAACCATAGCTACAAGAATCATTACCAGTGCCTACCTCTTGGACGGGAAGGGATTTGATGCAGAAAATGCAACACTGGATTCTCAAGTGGGAAAATGGTTGAAGGGCGTCCAAGAAAAGGTAAGAAGTATCTCAGCTTTGTGATACATTAAAACTTTTGATGCAAACACTCTAACGTACTTTATAAGATAACCTTCTTTTCTAGGCATATATTCTAACGTTTAGTGTCGAGCAGGTTTCCACCCACAAAAAGTAAACGTGTTAATAGTACTTGTTCCCCAGATAACGCTTGGCGTTAAAGGTTCCCAAACAATAATCCTCAAAATGTATTCCACTTCTTCTTAGGAGAGGGGAGAGGAAGAAGTTGTCGTAACGCTCTTCCTCAATAACGTTTATTGTGCTAAAACACTACTCGAAAGTGCATTGGGCTAAAATATTCATTTGCAAACATTATGAAATCTTCTTTCCAGAGTTAAGTCTGGACCACAGTGTAAATCACCACAGTATGCCCTCGTCCGTGCCATATTTTACTTTGGACATCATGGTCACTTTATTGATATTTCTTCATTCTATCTTAAACACCCCATGCGGTGGTAACGACCATTCCCGATCTCTTCGAGAGAAATTGTCGTTGTATGCTACAATGTAAAAATTATTTTGGCCAAACATTTTTTTTTTATTTGAAATGTTGGATCACGTGAGTGGTCTCTGAAATTAGTGCTTCAAAGCCGAACTAGGCATAAGTTATAATTCTGAAAAATCGAAGTGATTCAAGTATGTTAGATATTATGCTTTTACATACTGTGCCGAGATTGTTATTCCATGTGGTGCCGGAGTTAATATTAAGTAATACATTTTACATAAATCTTTTTTTAAGTTAATAAGCGGAAAACGGGGCATGTCCACCATTTAAAACAGAAAACACTGTTAAATTTGAAGATATTTTAACGCCTTATCTTGGCTGGGCTGTTGCTATATTTAAGGTTAAAATTATTAGAGTGCAACAAAGGGAACGAATCTCTTGATTTTAAATCACTAGTGTCAAAAACTTACGTTTGTTGAAGATTTGCACACAAATTAAGCATCAAGGCCTTCGGATAAAAATATGCTGGACGGCTGATTAGATACAACAGCTTGTTACCTTGCCACTGATCTAAGCGATTTTTTTTTTTGCTTATTTGATTTTAGGCGATAAAAATTATTGAGCTCCCATGGTATCCGTTTTCGTGGTACCGTACTGTTCCTTTACTGCACAGCACAGATTTGCAGCTAGGAAATTCGAGACATGCCACATGCCTTCAGGCCCCAAGCGCATAGAGTTTCGGTCATATATTGCATGTACCTTGAACTGCTTTGTTGTGCCGTGAATGCTCCATACTGTACAACGAAAACAAATTACGCGGGTGCTGGACTTAAAATATTTGTCTCCTAAAACAAAATTTACTCTGATTTTTTCCTTTACAAGGAAACAATCTAATATATAAAATGAGCCATCCCGAATATTTTAAAGGTGTCGATGCAACAATTTTCGTACTTAGCGGAGATACCCTTAGAACGAATTACTGACGGTAATGACCTATGAAACACGTGTTGGTTTTTCACCACACGCAATCGAAGTCGCAGAGAAATCTAATAGAAAAAAGAGCAGCGTTCATCATCTCAACTCGCAGTTAGAGCAAGTGGCCCCTGATCTGAAGCCGATTATATCTCACCAATATGGATCGATCATAGCCACGCGCTGGGGTGGGCAAATCGCAGGACACGCGGTGAGTTTACAATCACTTTAAGTTGAGTTACTTCGTTTTAAGTAAAAATTACAAAAATTGACCTCCGAGATAACATACTGTTTCAAAAATGAGAAAACCCGTAATAGAGAGTGTTTAATATTGATTTGAACTATTTTTTTTTTATTATTAGAGGGTGTGAATTAGACGTGTTTTTTCGTCACCATGTATTTTTAGATCTGGAGAAATTAGATGTCAGGGATAGTCGTCAAGGTAAGTTAACTAAGGAACAAAATTGTTTTAATTGCCTATATGAATATTGGTTTTAGGGTCATGTTGCACTTTCGCGACCCTAAAAAAAATATTTTTTCAAGAGTCATTAACAGCAAGGACTGATAAGTTTTTTTTTCGCGCAATTTTTAAGTTGGTAAGTAAATTCGAAAATGTATTAATATCTTACAAACCATTACCTTATCTTAAAGTTATTTTAATTGATCTGGCCTCTAAGAGTAATCGCCGTTAATACTCTAATTCCAACATGACCCTTAACACCAATAATGAAAAAGTAAATGAATAAATAATAGTTAATCAGCCAACTTTTCATGACAAGTATCCGCTCAAACATCCGCCGAGCCTGATAAATGCATGGTGAAGGCAGCACCCTAACTTTCAGCCCCCTTTTATTTTATTATTTAGGAATTAAAATTATTCACTTGCCGCATATTGAGAACCTGGAATAATAAAGACCCGTTCTGCAAATAGGTTTAATTAATTATAACTTTATGGAATACTCGACAAATACTCTAGGACACCATTGCTGTATCAATGTATTGCTAATTTTGAAATAAACGAAGCTTTCATCGCAGTGATTATATTTCTTTACATTTGAATGGCGAAAATTTTCCAGTTTCTTTTAATTTGCTAATTACTTCAAATTGCATAAAAACAAGGACAGCAATACAAGTATATACCTAAATATTTTATTATATCAATTGTCAATATTTCCGCAGGCACAAGTGGATTTAAACAAAGAATTTAAGCTGGATATCACGTTTAATATTACGGAGATCAACATCGTAAGTGGCTTGGTTTCATACGCACTGTGTTACATTTACTGGTGTTAGTATGTATTTTAAATAATATTGATTTCGTTTTTGCATAGACTGATAACGACATAACCAACAAAATTCAGTACTGGTCCAGCGACAGTCTAATACACGGTCCTACGTTCCTGGATTACCTCGAAGAGTATTATCAGAACAGAGACAACCCAGATATTATCTGCGTTGTTACAAGGTTTGTACATCCTCTTAGTAAGATGTTAATGTACGCAGACCTAATTGAAAGACAACCAACTCTGTATACAAATTATCGTAACGCTAAACAATTTATCGTACAACTTTGATATTTAGGTGCTTCAAATGGCCTAAAACTTCAATTTGATATATATTACAATTATCTAGCAACGCCGTGGCCATACTTTTTGTATAGAACTCGGAGTGTCTTGTGCTTAGTGTCAGGACAGCTTGTCATGTTTTATAAGCTGGAAGACTTCTTTGTTGTCCTCAGTGCATGTTAATGTCCCCACAAGTACCCCGCCACTTTTCTTTTTAAATCGGCGTTTACATCTCCTGCGAGAAAGAGTTACGCACAATTGCAAAAACAACTTTACTTCATAAATACAAGAATCCTTCCCTCTTAGATTTCAGAAGAAATTATATTGTTAGAGGTGGTAAAAAGTACACGGTCTACTAAACGTGAAGACGCGGTAGTGGTCGTAACTGGCCGTTTGTGTTACAGAACAATTTGTCAAGATATCAAGACCTTGTAACACTAATCGTGACAACACAAAACTAGCGATGGGAAAACAGATCTTTTTGAGCGTTTTCATGCATTAATAATCCGCGCAGGGAGATATTCATTAGTTCAATAATATAACAATCGCACAATCGCAGGGCGATTGTTAAATGTATTTTCTTTAGAAGCCAAGAAATGTAGATGTAAAGAATAGGTTAAAAAATCCAGATTATAATTGATGTATCGGCCATCCTAACTCCAACGGAGCATTGTCAGTACCGCATCTCAACTTTAGGGTTTCCGGATATTAGCATGAAGATATCTTTTCTAGTGAAAACATAGCGCTGTGAATTGCTAGAACTCAAAGAAAACCAGAGACGGAGGAACACATAAAAAGATACAGCCCACAAGGGGTCTCAGACACCGTTGAAAGTTTCTTAACTTCAGCATACGTTCGATTTCGGAAACAAATGTTTGCTCAAGACCATATCCGCATTTTCAACGATCCACGCTCGAGAAGCTTTAACCAGCATACCCTAAAGATGTTTTCGAATAAGATTAAAAATGCTGAAAGCTATATTCACGAAGCAGTAGGCTTCGCTGTCTGAACCTAGCCATTCAACTAGCAAAATATCCACTCGCGTTAGTCTTTTTTAATACCTGCATAACCGTTTCTGTGTGAACATTTGAATATAACAGACTTTTTTTTTTCAGATACAGGATGTACGATTCAGAAGAAGTTAATTATTTGGGTAAGGGTTTCTTGCCAAATTAATGCGAGAATAACTAATATTGGTAAAAGCGAGTTAAAGCTAGGCGACTATATTTTATGAATGCGAAAGCTTGAATGTCGTTCTTCCGCTCCCTCAGTTCTTCTGCGGCGTAGTGGCGTAGACGGCGACCTTTCGCCAAAGGACGGCCGAGCGCGCGCTTTCGGGAAGTGGCCGCGCCCAGCTCGGCGGTGTGACCGCTCTGGACTCTGGACTTTGCCCGGGCGGGCTCTGACCCTGCCGCTACCTATCCCTTCTCTTTCAGACGGGCGAGCCGCTGCGTGCGCTGCGCCACCATGGAGAGGGCTCCTCTGGTGTCTTTTTTTTTGGGGGGAATTACGCTGCAGGAGAGCCAATGGGAGCCTTGTTCATTGATGACGCAAGCCAGCTAATGGGAGCATAATCAATCACAAATCGTCTTCACTAAAAAGGGGGATTTTAGGTGCCGTTTGGCCTGCGTTCGGCGCGGTTTCAAAGCTGATGACGTCAATTCGCTCCATGGGACCAGTTAATGCTTTCACATTAAAAATAAACTCTTTACGGGAACATCGGCCAGCCATGGCGGACGTCGGGGATCGCAGAAAGACAGTAATTAGCTAAACAATGATCTTAAACTTAACTAAATGTTTTATCTGTCAAAGCACGCGGTTTCAATGGGAAACTTGCTAAGCATCAAAATCGACTAATTTAAGAAAAACAGAAAGCACGTAGAGCAATTTATGACGCTGCGAAAAAACACTCGGAGCGCACTTTTGCGCCAACAATCCAAGGATTTCCCCCCCCCCCCCCCCCCCCTCCTTCCCCCACCCCTTGTGGCCGAGGAGCGCCGTACTTGCTTCCGTCCGTTGAGGGAGGCGGTGCGGGAGATCCGCGACAGTTCCACAAGTGGGAGGGGGAGGGGGTGGGGGACGGCGCTGCTGGCGTAAGAATGCGCTCTGATAGGATCGAAATATGAAACTAGAAACGCGTTCAAATTGAACGTTGATTGCAACACCCTAGAATGCTCTAAGTGTTCTACGTCCTTCTAAAATAAGTTGATTTATTTTTTGTGATGAAGTTCATCGAGTATCTGTATTGATCTATATCTTGTTTTCGCTCATTAAAACGTTAATTAATAAGTTTTAGAAATAATGTAGCCAATTATGATGTATTCTGCAATTTGGGACGTCCGCTGTGGCTTGCTGTTTTTTTCCCGAGAAATGTATTTTGCAATCACACTATTGATAGGAATTTATTTTTACATTCTGCGTACGAAAATCCGCTATATTGAGCGTAAAACCTGCACACTGATGAGCTGCCCTAGCATTAAATAATGTCCTGTTATAAGCATCTGTGTTACTAATGTTTATATTTAAGCCTATGTAAAACACACGACTCTGTACCACACCATGGTGCCAATGCTTTTGACATACGTTCCTGAAAAAGAAGCGAAGACCGGAGAGCTTTTGTTTAAACTTGTTCAAAGGAGGTGAGTCACCCCACGTGCTTCATCCCCTAAAGTTTGTTTTGTCGGACATGTCAACTCAAGTCGGTTCTTTTATTTTAGGCTTGTTTCAAGGCAATCGTTTTTAAGATTTCAGTGTTTTTGTTTTTCCGTATAGAGAAGTGCCGCTTTTTTATACTAGATTCTTATATCATAAAGGTGATTAATCCGCTACTGCTATGAGCTGGTACATGAGCTCTAAAAATATACACATTTCTGAACTCAATATATATTTTAGTGTTGCTTCTGATAACCATATTATGACCAATAATGGCCATGATAAATTATTTCATATCGAGAAAAACGCTATAGTTGCATTCAATCACTTTTGCCTTTCAAGTGAATTGATGTCCAGTGACCTATTTTTTTCTCTGTAACCAAGGAAAGCCGTCCACTTCATATTACTAGGAAGATTACTTTTGTTTGTGTATATCAGACTAAAACCAAATAAACCAGTTATTAAGCAGGTTAAAACATTGCTTAGCCACAATATCTACAGCAATTACTTTTATTAACTGTTTTTAAAACTGCCTAATTATTAGAAGTATCTTAGCCAAATTCTTAACCACCCAACTTAAAAAAAGGTACAAAAGTATCAGGAGATTATGGCATTCACATTGTGTTTTTATTTTTTTCGCCTGTGCGCTGCTTATTCATGTGTGCGATTCCCGGCATTTCACACTCTATAATTTAAAATAGAGCTTGCTTTGTACAGAGAGCAAGTGGTACCCTACTGCATTTATAGAAAATTATTGGGTATATATTTTGCAAAGCATAGTGCCAGAAAGCCATGAGAATAAACTAATGTTACACCTTTTAGTGGCCTTAAAAATGTACTTCTTAAATGTAAAAGGAAAACCCAAATGTCTTCTTATATTAACGGTTCTCAAAACACCAAAAGTTACAATCTCACGTCGCTTTCAACATCTAAAATTAACATGCAAATTACAAATTACCTGTTAAATTAAATCTGAGAGAAAACAAATTCTTGACCAGCCTCAGCGACGGGGAAGAGAGATGGGGTATGCGGATCCCTTGCAGAGGCGTCTCAAAACAAGGCGGGGATCCCCAATTTTAGGGTCACCTACAAGGGTGAGGGGCCCTTCTAAAGAAGACGTTGTTTCCATATGGAAATATTCCCATATGATCCACATAAAATCTCACCCCTCCCCTGAATCTGCCAGATGTGCTCAGTTCATTTGTCAGATAAACGTCTAAACATCAAAAATATGCTTCAATGACAATAGCAGTGCATGCATTTAAATGTATGCGACTTTGATCCGTCTAACCTTCAAATCGAAAAATAAGCATATGTATTATTTGAGCTGTGGTTTTACTTAATTGTGTTGCATTTGATACTAATTTATTTTACAGTATTACCTCGAATCAAGGTCGATGGGGAAAATACTTTAAGTAAGCGAATGATTCTCTGTTTTGAATGACACTTTTCGTGTTTTACTCGACAACTTTCGCATTAATAAACAAATTATAATTAGACAGCAAGCAGATGATGTGCACCTTCCACATTAGGTACCTTCCACATTAAGAAAATATTTTAGAGGCAGCGGTTTTATATTTATAATTAATTAAGGAATTCAGGGCAGAGCTTCTCATGCCTTTTACTAAAGTCCGCGGACGAACATTGTAGATAAACGCTGTAGTATGTAGAACAGTGTGTCTTAAGGTTAAGACAAAATACTTGTCTTGCTGAAGTTTAAAACTAGCGAGTATTTTCGTAGCGTGAGCTACCGTGGCTGAAATTGAGCAGTTTCGCGTGGCTCGCATAATGAGCCGTGCTCCGTGCTGCGCATGCGCGAGGAGCAGTGACGTCACACGGCGCACAGCTGGCGCGCCGGAGCCGCCGCCGCCGCGCGCTCCGCCACCGCCGCGACCGCCTCACCGGTCTGCGCATTCCAGAGGAGTGATGTCATAGCCGCGGCAGACGCACTGCCGCCGCCGCGTGCCCAGCTGTGCGCCTCCGTTGCGCAGTAGCCAAGTCTTACGCTGCACCGGAGCTGCTTGACAGTGCCCCTTATTTTGTGCGCATAAACTCATGCTGTGTATATTTTGGCATAGCCGAGCTAAGCCGCCGCAATTTTTTTTACGTATGTCTGTCTGTGTGGTCATTACATGGACACTTTGACTTTGTAGCATTCTGTACTTTTAAATACTTAGCATAAGTACAACCATGCCTGGTAAAGCGTATCCTGCTAAAATGAATGCAGCACTATTTAGACGATATTTTGGGAAAACGAACCGGGTAAACACTGGCATGCTCATCTTGTTATTATCCACAACAACTTACTTAATGAAGGCTTTCGGGAGGAACGGATATATTCATATTAACTAGACATCCCTGTAGGACGTTTAACAGAAAAATACCTACTGGGTGTTAAGTGAAAGGGTCAGATAGATTGCATTGATGCTTTTTGTACAGAAAGTAAATTTTCCTTAGAACGGCAACTTGTATTCCCGCTCTAAAATTACGATTTAAAAAAATCAGTACAATTCCATGCCATATATGTTTGACGGGCAGGCCGCTGTAGTCATTGCATGGATTATTTCTGCCTGCTTTAGTGGGACTTGAGCTCCTCACATTTCAGCGTACCGCGTGAGCTTTCGCTTCGCATGCTGCTCAGCAGCGGGGATTTAAAGCATGTGCTAGTAACGGGTATTTACTAATATCACGTGTCTTCACTCCTCTGTTTTCCTTTCAGAAATTGTAACAAACCCAAGAAAGTTAAAGAAATAAAATCAAGACAATCAATTCAATCTTCCCCTTAGCGGAAGTAAATAAAAGAACTTTTGGGATCTTTTGTGATGAAGATTCATGAAAGATAATTATCACTTTTTTCTGATGGCGTTAGCCCTAAATAACACACCCAAACAAATTCAGTACCTTTTTTCAGAATGAAGTTAACAACGCTGCTCATTAGCTGATATCTATATACGCTTAAATAATAAGAATAATAATTAGGGCTGGACGTCGAATAATATTTTAGCTGATTAATCATCTTCCCTCTACTCGATTAATAAAACCTTTAATCGGTCTCGTTCATTTTCATGCATATTATTTAATCATTTATTTTTCAAGCCAAGCTTTTTTTTTCTTTTGCTGAACACGTTTTAGGCAGCAGAACATATTGGGCCAAGGTTGGGCCTAGGTGATAACGCGCACCTTGAACAAAGTTGTTCCGGCTTCCTCAATATTTACCCAATATCGGTAAATGTTAGAGAAATCTTGCTATAATGGGCTAATATTACCCAGCATGCGCAATATTGGTAAATATTGGGAGAATCTTGGAATATAGCTGTCCAATATTATCCAGTGTGTGTCCAATATTGGTAAATACTGGGACAATCTTCGTACAGCTGGACAATATTAGCAATATTACACAGTGTGTGTGCCCAATATTGGTAAATATGGGAATACTTTTGATATAGTATAGTATATTTATCACGATGTGCTCAGTGTAAACAGTTTTAAACAGTTTTCTGCTTTTTTTTTCTTTTCGTTTTTTTTGGGGGGTTGGGGAGGGGGGAGGGGGATGGGGACCAGGCAGGCTTTGAATCAGACTTGAGCGAAGTTGAGTTGAGTTGGGGGGGGGGGGGGGTATATGTGTGTATAGTACCTCTTGTTGTTTATATTTCCATTTTTCTTTACGTCAGCTCACATTTCGCGACTTGCAGGGCCCCGTCCCACAAGCCACCATAGGCTTTGACGGGGCCGTGAGCATATTTGTACCACAACGTTGACAATAAAATTATAATTATTATTATTGGTAAATATTAGGACATGGTTGGTGTGGCTGAATAATATTACCAATAATATCCAGTATGTGCCCACTATTAGTAAATGTTATTATAATATTGGTCAGCTGGACAATATGGCATATATCACCCTGTATCTGCCTGATATTGATAAATATTCCAGTATACTTGGTATAGCTGTCCAAAATAGCCTAAAACGTGCCTAATATTGGTAAATATAGGCATAATCTTGCTATAAGCCTTTCTAGCGGAAGTCTCGAAAGAAGCAATTTACAGCGCGCGGCCCTTGTTTTGAAAGTACGTCAGTGTTGCCTGACTGCGCTGGGCTGTGGGTTTTCTCGTCAGTGGACTGTGGCCGCCAGTGCAGGCGCGATTCCGGACACTGTTGGAGGCTTTTAAAATAGCATTGTACCATTTTGGGCAACAAAACAAAAACAAGGAAATGAAAGGCCATTTTTGGTGGGATCGTGCGCGACAGGATAAATGCAAAAGAAATGTTCGTTTTATTTTATCATGATATTTACGACGCCATACACTAAGCCGTGTCAAGCTACGAAGGTCTTAACTGTTGAGATTTTTGGAGCTCACAAAATGGCCGAGAGGCATGTGTATTTCCCGCTCACATCATAAAATTCAACGATTCTTATCAATCAAACAACGCATTTTGTCCGTTCCCCACGGTGCCGCGTTATCCGAACAGGTTTGATTTGAGATTTTAAATAACACTGCATATTCAATACACAGTGCCAACGCCAGTCACTCCACGACGATGGCACGGAATCCGGCTTGATTTAGCGCATCGGTTGAAGAGAGTTTTTTTTTTTTTTTTGCACAACACAAAAACAAAACGAATAGTTGTGTCTGGTACGTCCCCTCAGACCCGATCGGATATTCTACGCGAATATTGGGTGCATAGCGGGGAAGACTAACACAGCACCGTTTACTTAGGCGCCGAAACATTCGTGTCTCGAATGACGCTTGCCAGGCTATCTTGATGGACTGGTTGCCACGCTTAATATAAAGTTAAGACGTACGGGGGATTTCTGGCGTAAACTTTCGAACGTAGCATATGCAAGAAAACATAGCTGTGTGAGCTAGCCTTAATAGGGAGCGCGACCGCAGTTGGCCGTTTAGTTTGCAGGGCTCGAAAAGGAGCAGTAACTAAGACTATGTTCTAATACCGCTCTCAGACAGTCACATTAACGATCTTCGAAACGAACTCATTTAAAGAATAGGCGAATGAGCACGCGATCTTCCGCTTATGGGCGTGCGCTGGTCCGCCCGCCCTGTAAAGGAGTTTGTTTTGAAGGCCTTTAATGTGCCCGTCCGACTGCGGTATAAAACGTTCTGCTGGTAGTCAGCCAAGTTCACCTCTACTGAGGAAACGCGTTCCCAGCACCAGCGAGAACGGTCAACTTCTCCGGGCTCCGCAAACCCCGGAGGAGAACGTGATCCCGGCATAAACACTACCCTGATCCGTCGGCCCGCCGCCGCCGCACGCCCGCGGAGAGATCGGCTTGCTCGAGGCTCGTTCTACGAACGGCGAATATCTGCCAGCCATTTGTTCCAACATGAATGTCGTCGTCGAAGGAGAAGTCATCGCCCCGGAGGACATCAAAACGAAGTGGATCCCAGTCCATACGGGCGAAAGGAGGCTCGACAGCCAAAAATATCCTCACTGAAGCCATCCAACCCAACCGAGCGTTCGGCTTCCCGCAGCTCGCCAGGGCCTGTATCCAATCCGCGCCCGCCATAGCTGCCAAGACAACCTGACGACGACTACAAGATCGTCATTTGTCTACGTGGTGGCCTCAACCTAAGCTCCATTAGCACAGGCCAGTTGCAAGACCTTACCTTCAACGCTGCCCAGACCAACTACGGCGCCGCACCCGCCGACCAAATCTGAATCGACGCAACTTAATACTAATCAGCACCCCCTCCAAAGAGCGGCCGCGCACGTACTTCAACCTACACACCACACGCATCGGGGGAGAGAACTATCCCCTGGCCACACACGTGGCAGATCCTGCAAACACTTCCCACGGCATCATATTTAATGAGTCAGGATATACGATATACCGGAGAACAACAGCCGATACCTAATCGAGTACAATCACGACCCGGCTATCCTCCTTGAACGCCGGATGGGAAAAAATAACTCCGTGCAAATAGTCTTCGACAGCCCGGAGGTGCCCCACTGGGTCAGCTACCACGGGGCCCCCTACCGCTGCGTACTCTTCAAACACAAGATGGAGGCCTGCAATATCTGAGCTGGAAGATCAGGCATTGTGTAGATGTTCGTCCCTCACCGAGAACCACTAAGTGCCCACGCTGCGGAACGGACAATCCGCCCACTGACCACGACTGTGATGTGTGAACGCGCCGTATGCCGAGGTCCCCACCCCATGGCAGCCCCGAGGTGCAAGAAACGTTTGCAAGAACACCCTGCCATTCCCCGCCGTCAGGCACAACGCCCGGTGGCCGATTCCAGCAAGAGTTCAACTCCATTGCCCCCCCCCCCCCCCCCCCTTTCCGTGGCAGGTCCGGGGAACGCAAATCAGTTGGCCAATTCCCACAGAGGGCGTGATCCGTTCTCGCGCCCCTCAGCCGGGCTAACGCTGTTCGAAGCACCAACCTCCTTGCTCGCGGCGGCGTGTCTTGCAACAGCCGTTTAAAACACGGCCGCAGCGGGCAAGAACAATGAAGCTTGAAACAGTATTTCCGAATCTAGGGGTTATCCGCTCAAAATGACATGTGTCGACGCATATCATAGAAAGGATCACGCACTCCGTGGGAGTTTGCCAACTCAGCTGATCGAGTAACGTTGGTGTTGCCAACGAAAGCTGCAATTATAGCGCGTCGTCTCACTTACCGAATCTTTTTCAGACTGCGCATCCTTCAAATATTGGGGAGGAGGACAGACCGTGACGCCCCAAGCGGTTAACTTAACAACTACACGGATGGGGACAACAAATACAATAGGGAGTTTTCGTAGATCGTTTTCGCCGTCCCGCAAGGCCCTCCGCAACCCGCTACGATAGCGGGAACTCCACAGTCAAGGCTATCGGCGCGCAGGCGCAGTAGCAACTTCTTCGCTGCGTAACGCTTAGCGGAGGGGGCAACGCGGTCTACGAAAACTCCCTAATGACGCAGCGCTCGGCCGACATAACCGAACGCGGCGTCAGCGTTCGGCTGGAGTTCGTGCTCTCCGGCGAGGGGGAGGAGGGGCTCTTTTGTTTCCACTAGGGCCTGCATGAACAATGCAGCATGCACGATCCCAGCTCAGCACAAAAGCCGAAGTGGGTCAAGCTCGCATTCTCTGAGGATAGATCCGGCACTTAACGTCGCTTCGTCGATTGTTAGTATTTTTTACATTAAACTGTGCCCCGCTCTCTATTGTAGAAGATGACATGCCCATGCCCATAAGGCCTGTCGGCATGTGCACAGGCCTTGTGTTGAGTAAACACCGAGCGTGGGGAAAACAAACGGGTCAGAGCGCCCCCTATAGTTCGATCTCCTGCCCAATAAGGGGCCCGTCTCACAATGGCAGGAGTTACGTTGCTGCGACACGCGCGCGTACTAATCTGAAAAACAAAGCATCGCATTAATGTAACAAACAAATATTTAGGAGTGATCTAAGGTTGAAAGGAAACAGCGATTCTTCAAAGATATTATTCTTGACTTTCCAACAAACCTGGCTTTGGTAGCTGAATATTGCGAATTTAGTATTGTTATGGAAGGAAGCATTTGAACTCTATGGTTATAATGCTACCAGCTTTTCAAAGGATATAGTATGCGCGTTCTGCACGCCGTGAGATCTCTTTATATTTTAACTCTACTTGCCGTTCACACATAATATAATGCAGTAAGATAATTACATGTCTACTTCACGCGGCCTATTTACCTAGAACTGGAATCCAAACATTTCTTTGTACTGTATGAATATAAAATAATTGTATTTATAGAAACTGTATTTGTCGTTTACAATCTAATGTATTTCTTATGTTACTCTCTAACATGACAATGGATCAATGCGCAGTAAAAAAAAATTAATCATTCATATGGAATTGATTAATAATGACCCCTCCTTTGACCCACACTACGCATATATTACAACCCGAGCTTGTTTTTTGTAGATAGGGACGAAGGAAAAGGTGTAGAATTTTATTACTAAATTGGGTTGGTTCCACCTTTTATTTTATTTTTTTATATATTTACGGACTGTGCCTAATCAAACCTTTCTATGTATATTTGTTTTAGCTCATGGTATGAGTTGCAGTGCCTAGGACGTAATATATTCGAACATAATGTGTTACACAATTGAAGGAATCTGTTTTGACCTGTCGTGTTCCACGCGCAAGCCTCATCGGCGTATGTGGCTGTTGAGCGAAATTCAGTTTGAAAAAAAGAAAATTGTACTGTATTGTGTTTCACGCGGACGGGCATCCCCCCCCAACCCACCAGTGACTGTTCTGATTGCATTACAACAATTGTTACAGCAATTCAGACGTATCTCTCTTACCATAGGGAACAAGGTATAACACGCGTTTCAACGTAATAAAACGCTGGCAATTGTATTTATAATTCAGAAGATAGTATATACCATCGCAATTCATGGGCGCATTATCTCCTTTACCCTGCAAGGGGCAGCTACGTGAGTAGGTGTTTGAGTGGCGTCACCACGGACATTGAGCCACGTGGTTTCACCCACCCACGACTGCCTGTGCGTGACGTAGCCGTGCCCAGGAAGAAACTTATTCTGGTGGTTGAGCTGAACTTGAGGATGATTCGGACCCTTAGGGGTTTCACTGGCGACGCACTACATCACCTCGTTTCTCGACTGTCATAGACGGGTGTCCTGGTAAGACCCGGCCAGGATGATTCAGTCAGTCTCCTTTTCTACCCTCTTCTTCCTTTCACTTTCGCCTCTACGCCCTTCTTATTTGAACTATGCTATCTTCCTTCCTCTTTTCACCTTCTTAGGTGGCAAGGGACAACGTTGGGTGGAAGCAGGTCCTGTCCCTGCAACCACACTTAGGTGTCGTGCCTGGGCAGCACTGGTAGTGCACTACTGTCAGCATGAGCAAACCCTTTTTTATCGCATAGTACCTATCCCCAGGTTCGGCTTCGTGGCACGGTGCACCCGGGGCACCGAATCGTTCTTCCGTCTTCTATGCTTCGTAAATCAAAACCTATTTATCGCATCCTGAAAACAGGTTGTATCGAAGTCCTTGTCATTAACACAATGTCAACCGATTTTTGTTTTATATTTTCTAGTTTTGCATTACGAGAGGAAAAATCCACTTGCTGAATCTTTAATATTTTTGATGACCAAAGTCAAGAAAGAGGTTGCCAGCGCAAACTTCAGTTCCAAAAATCTACAAGTCCAAAAGAAGCTCCGCCGTCCCCGTCTCACCACAGTCCCGTCTCCTTCGAGACGTCTGCGTCAGCCATACTTGAGGAACGTCAGCGAGACCATCGGACGCGTCCTTCAAAAACATGGGATTGCGGTCACACACAAACCAGTGTCCACCATCCGTCACCGACTTCCCTTCTTCAAGGACAGTCCTCATCTATCGCATCCCGTGCGCGGACTGCCTTGACGCCTACGTCGGGGACACGAAGAACTTTTCGGAACGCTTCCGCCGCCATGAATACGGCGTGAAGAACGACGTTCAAGCCAGCGCCCTCGCTGAACACGCAGCGAAACTGGGTCACAACCTCTCCTTCGACAAAAGCGAGATCCTGAGCATGAAACGACACTGGCATAAACGTTTGCACCTAGAATCCTGGTATATCCAGACAACAAAACAAAACATCAACAGGTCGTGAGACACTCTCCCAAGCGTCTATAGTCGGTGACAGGTCAAGAACGAAGTGGAAGCTCCTACCACCTCGTTCTACTTTTGTAGTGCGAAGGCTGGAGATGAGGCGACCTCCTCTCCACCATTCGCTCCGCTGAAGTGGAAAGGGGAGGGAAGAGCTTCCGCTTCGTACTTAACCTGTCACCGACTATAGACCTTTTCCACAAAGGCGCCGCCATCTTGAATTGTCGTCACTTCAAGTATGGGCAAAAACGTTGGTTTGCCGTCGCCACTCCAATAGAAGGCGTTTAGTATAAAAGCGTAACCGTCACACATTTTCGCTTTGCATCCCCTCTATTTGTTACTATTTGCAGGTTGAAACGTTTTAATATTTTTTTGTTGCCCATACCGGTTACGCTTATTAGGTGGCTGGGGATGAGAGTACACGAAAATGTCTATAGGTGCCAAAGCATCACCGCTGCATGGAAAAGCCCAAACGCTGCAATCGCAACCGGCCTACACAAGCGGCTTTCCAAACCGCCCAACGCACATTCACCCGTGACCAATGGACCGGGCTGGTCCCAAAACGTCGGAAAATTTTGTTTTGATTAAACTTTGGTTGGAGTTTCAAATTTCAGTCAGCCCACTGAAAAAAGGGGCATCAGAGGACTGCTTGGATACGGCCAAGGCAGGAGATTATATTGGAAGATTTCAGTATAATGTTTTGAGTATGCGTGAAATATGTATGACGCTAAAGTGTATCTTAGCACACCCCAACTCTGCATAATTCCAACCCTGCTTTTGCATGTCAAACAGCCTTGTTTTCTTAACATTTTATATTGTTTTATATATATTCGGGAATACAAAAAATTTACTAGGGGCAAGATTGGGACTGTAAGGTCTGTGGTCAAGCTCATCTGCGAAAACACTCTCTAATTAAACCCTGGAAAATACGAGGGGTATCGGTGGCCAAGTGGTCTGGCGCACACCAGCTCGGAGCACGTAAGGCGAAAGCTCGCGCTGCAGGACCCAGGGATCATGGGTTCGATCTAAACGCCTGCCCGTTTCGATCTGGATTAGCATCATACCGACGTGCTGTCGTGTGTCAACACTGCCAGGTTCACGTTAAAGACCCCAGGCTAGAGGTCGTGCCGCACTGGCAAAATTGCTCATCTAGAGATGGGAGACAAGTCGCTTGTTGAGGCACACTAAGTTTTAGGCTCTGCAAACATAGAAACAACCAAATCTTTTTTTGGACAATAAGATACTTGTGAGCGTTGCTCGCGCATGAGGAAGACTACTCTCGTTTTTTTTTTTTTGTTATTAACACGGTTTGAGACGGTTTGTGGGAAACGTTGGAATTATACTTGTCTGTAATTTTCTGTTGTTTTCCAAATCATCAATAAGCAGGATCTCATTTTCGTCGCAAAAAATTGCCGCAATCACTTTCCTCCCCTGGCGTTGCGTCTTGATTCTTTTTTCGGAAGGGGGCGGGGGAAGGAGGGGGGGGGGGGGGGGGGGTCCCGAACGCCTCCATTGCACAAGCAGTTTCTTTGTCTCTGGATGCCAATTGTAAAGCCACGCCTTTTATTCAGTCACAAGCTTTGAAACAAAATGTTCAGTGCTGCTTTCTTAGAGGCACAAGGGCTCCCTAGACGAATGCATGCGGTGGTGTCGATCTTGCGTAGAAAGGACCCTTCGCACCCGTCGTAGCAAGACCTTCGACATACCTGAAACATCATGAATGATTGTGAAAGCACTGCCATATAAAATGTTAAATTTTGCGTCAACTTCGGGTGATCTTGATTCGGTAATTCTCTATAATAAGGCTTTCAGCTCGGTTTCATTAATCGCAATCAGTTCAAGCGCTGGGCCACCTTGTCGTTGGGTCCTTTTTTACGTCTACATGACCGCGTTCAGACTCGTTTAACGAACGTGTTTCTGCAGCATATGAAGGGCAGTCACTGAAGGACATTCACCATTCTGCTGTGAATTTCTTAGACGCGTCAAAAAAATTCCACATTTCCACCTTTATTTGTGGCTCCAGGCAGGCAGTGCAATCTAGCCGGTGGCTGTCAGCTCAAGCCTAATTAATCCTGAAATACCCAGCTATGTGGCAGTGAAGGGAGACCTCGAAGCCGCGTCTCCTGCTGAGGCAGTCTTGGTTGCATTATGCTTCTACTTCATCTTTAACTATGAGTACCATCACCAGTTCAGGCGCAGATTATTGCACTAGAGTACTTAATTGTTCTGAAACACTCAAATGTGGAGTCACGTGCAACACATTGCTTTCAAACCTAAAAGAAATGCCAAAAAGTTTTTTTGTTTTTTTTAATGCCTTTTTATGCAGGTTTAGAATTTTTTATGTCGTTTGTTTAATGCTTTTCTTGTCTGACATAAGGCAGGATGGTTGATTCTGACAGTTACAGAAGGTCAATGATATTGCTTTCTAGTCACATTTTTGTAATTTCCCAAATCACACCTTTTTGCTTTGTGCAGCATTGACAGGCTTAATTTATTCAAGCCTACTTCATACTCGCTGTTTGATGGCATTCGAGGGTTGTGGTTCCATGTTCACAGTGATTTGTGCTTGCAAGATTTAAATACAAGATGTTTTTTGATGGCTTGGAGGGTTTAAGTACAAGATGGTCAAAACCAATTTTGGCGATTAATTTAAAGTGGGTTAGAATCCTTTGGCCCTCGCGGTTGTTTGTTGCAGCTCATTAGCAGCAAGAGATACGAGCCCTTTCTTCTTTCCACATTAGAGGAGCGAATCCCAGAGTCTGCTTTCCTCAACGTCAGCGTTCAATCCACTACTGTAGATAGGATGGGCATAGTGTACTGCTGTCCTTGAGTTGCAACGCACTAGTCATTGCTAGTCATGTTTTGGTTTGTATTACTGTTTTCAATATGTGTGATACAGATTCTATGTTATATCACAGTGCGTTCACTTTTATTCTGGTTTGTAAAAGACTCAGTCATTTCAGTTCACCCCGGGGAAGCTTCGCTATTCCAAGCAGTGTTCTAAGCATTCATTGTTATTTTCCGGGTAGACACTGATTGTTTATGCACTTTTTTGTGATAATTTTATTGGCTGTCGCGAACTAGAGCCCCGAAAGTGTTGTTCCAAATGCCTTTATTGCGCTTAGTGGTTTCATCTTAGAACTTTTATAAGATATCTAGTCACCCTACTTATAAAACTATTTGTATGAGAAATTTCTCATGTCCACTAAACACATGTGAATCATACAAGATATATAAGAACGTATAAGAACCATATAAAAATTGTACAAGAAGTATATAAGAACTAAATAAGATATATAAGAACCATATTAGCAGCTTATAAGAAACATCTCGCAAATTTCTTATATGGTTCTAATATGTTCTGATATCTCCTATACATCTCTTATATAGTTCTTATATGGTTTTTATATGATTCTTATGCGTTCTTATATATCTTGTATGGTTCATATGTGTTTATTGGACACAAGAAATTTCTCATACAAATGAGATTTTTCAGTAGGGCATGCCGTTGATTTTTAGGCCATTTTTTGTGACAGCCACAATAAAAACATTGTCATTTACTTTCAAAACTAGGCCGTCTTCATTTATTATAAGGCCCGCCATTGAAGCATGTACTATCACACCCACAAAGGTCCATAGTACCTCTCTTTAGGGGGTAAAAGTGATTCCATCAAGTGTATATTTAATCTGTATTAAGGTGGTGAACTGGGCCAGTTGGCTGCTGTTATACATGATGGCGAAAGCAGCTCGGAAAGCGCGGACTACGAAGAACAAGCGCGACAGGACAGTTGTCCGCGTTTTCTGAGCTGTTTTCCTCATCGTGTGCATTTAACCCCAAAGTGGATCAATGTTCCCTCCAAAAGGGGGTAAACGTTGAAACAAGGGGCGTGTACTATTGCCTCCAAAAAGCCGGCAAGTGATCCCTCTATATGGAGCGAAAAACAGCCCTTTATAGTAGGTGCTGTTGCCTCCAAAAGGAGGTAAAAGCAGCCTCCTCAATTATGTAATCTTACCTCTCGAGGGGGTTGAAGTTCTCCACTAAAGAAGGTAAAGGCGGACCTTGAAAGTATGCACTTTTAAGCCCAAAAGGAACTACGGTTACCTCCAAAAGGAGGGAATATGTCATCCTAACCCAGGGAGTAAGTTTGCACTTTCGTTGCAAGGGGTAACGTTACCTCCAAAAGGGGTTGCCCTGTGTGCAAGTCGGTTATCCCCTTAAGGAGGGTACTACAGCACCCTTTTTTTAAGTGCGGAACGCCCTTCTTTGCACAAAGTCTTTATCGCGCACCGATACTCAAGTTTGAATTTGGTGGAGGACGCCATGTTTAATTGAATTATGCTAACCAAGAGAGGAACCGGAAGGCTTGAATTTCAGATCATGGTTGGCTAGAAGATGAACTAACCAAAAGTGTGGAGATATCATTTTCTCATGAATGGTCACTGCCGACTTGCAAAACTTCTGATCACACCTCCTATGCCCATGAAATTCGGTATGACATTGTTTTATTTAGAGCATTGAGTTTAGATTGATTCATAAAACATCGTGCTGCAATTTTAACATAATTGAATACTCTTTTTTTCTTACGACGTGGTCTGACTTTATGTGTAATAACCGCACCTGAAAAAGTCCTACGTATTTGGCGACAAAGGGTTGTTCTGCAGATTATGAGTAAAATCGACGAGTGGACGCTTATGTAAGAAAACAAACCTCTTGTCGCAAACCACATGTTCTGTGGTTAACGAAAAAAATATTTCAACATTTTATCAAAACTACATCTGGAAACTCATGGCAACATGCTACTTCAAGCATTTATACGTATAGCAGGATGCTTCTTTATAGGGGCCATTTCTCGAACACGGAAACAGACACGGATGATTCAGAAAAATTATAATTGGAAACAGCTGCAGTCTTCCAGAATACTCTTATGAAAACAGCTTCCGCGTAGTTTTAAATACCAAGGATTTCCTGTTTCGCTATATGACAGAAAATGAAGGTTTCGACGAACGCGCTCATATTTGCATTATGTGTGTATTGTATTTCAGCAAAACCGAGGTTTCGACGTGCCAGCAGGAAAGGAGGTTCACGTATGTGGTACATACTTGTCTTCTCAGCAGCGTTCTCGAAGAACTTGTCGTCGAAATATCGCACAAAGTAGCTCAATGGTGTGCCGACATTAGTAGGGGGCTCATGGTCCTCTTCACTTGCTGGAAGTTGATGCGTTTTTTCAGTGAAGGTCTTCTTTTTCCATGAAACGTTTCTGGTCTTTTTCTTCAATGTCGCACTTAACGATGAAGGTGGGGAAAGAACCCTTTCGACGTTGAAGGAACCGGGGCGGCTTCCTCGTTTTCTCCTTCATCATCACTGCTTTTTGCATCTGGAGCATGTAGCTGCCAATCGAGATCGTCGTCATCACTGCTGTCTCAATCGACGTCAGACGACTCGAGAATGTTGAGTATTTCCTCCCTGTCAGCGTCGTGTTCAGGATTTAATATTCCTAGAAATAAAATAAAATAAATCTAAGTAATAAGCATTTTTTCATGGCGACGTCAAATGGTGTTTTTGTCGTCATGCATGCCCAACCCACACAAATGTGCGGGTGGCTGTTTTAAACGTGCTCGGCACCTCTGTGCGATATTGATATGGCTATTTGTACGCCTAATGCCGTTTAGCGAGTCACGGGATTGCTTTCTAATTCCTAGTTATGAAAATGCACAAAAAAAGAAAGCAAAATGATGCACTTACTTTTCGAAGGCGGCCAACGTGCGTCTCTCGAGGAAAGCACCATTTTGGAAAAGGTCCAACTAGCCCCCTTGCGGCGCAAACCGGGAACTACTCGTTTCAATTTATTCCGCGCACCCACACAAAGGTACGGGCTGGGTCGGAACACCTAGATTTTTGTCGGATAAAGGTAAAACAAATTCTATTTGAATCCGCACATTTGTGTGGGCAGGGCAGGAAAGGGTTATACGCGACTTCGAGTGGCGATTAATCATACTCGAGTTTTGTAGCGCCGTGCATAGCAACAGTTCCACCAAAGGAATAAACATGAACGGCTATGAAATCATGGGTATATTCGACTGCATCACCATTACGCCCCTTTCACACCGTGTGAATGAAGGACGTAAAATTCGCCCATACGCCCATTTTACACGTTATCAGTGACCATCGCCGCAAGTAGGGCGTAAAAATAGGTGTGAGGGGTGTAAATCATCAGCACACCCTTCTTACACCCACCGATATTCAGAGATCATGTAAGAAGGGTGTTTTTCTAACTTACACCCTGTTTACACGTTTGTGGGTGTTACAATGTTTAGTGTGTACTCTTGTCAAGGCGTCGTGTCCTTTCTAAAGACGCACTTTCACTCTTGTAAAAGCTGCGATGTTTCTTATAACTTGTAAAAACCCAGGGCCCGTTAGCCCGAAGCCGGTTAACTTTAACCGCGATTAAATTTAACCACCCTTCCCTACTAGGTACCTACAAGTACCTAGCTAAGTTTGACGAGGGATGGATGAGCGATAGCTCTGTGTTTTATTATGGGGTGGTAGCTCGTGTCACCTACTGGTTGTAGCGAATATAAGTGGCTCCCGTGGAAGAAAGTTCCCAAAAAGGAGAGACCCAAAAACGCACGCTATCGGGTTTTCGCGACTCAGCTGGGCATACAATTCAGCAGACACTTTTTGTTACTCGTGGTACAAATATAAGGTAAGGTAAAACTAAGTTTAACCTTGTTTGAAAAATTGCTAAGTGCTTGGCTGTCTGAATTGAAGATAAGCCTCATTGAAATTTCCTTCTAAGTTCGAAAGAGGAAGACGAAGTTCAGTCCTAGAAACGATAAGTAAAAAGTGACCAGTGAAAGGCAGGCGGTACATCGGCAGCATGATTGACCACCATGTAAGAACTGTATATAACACCATCGTAAATTGAAAAACCTGTAATTTGGATCCAGTGAAAATAGACCTATTGCCAAATTAGCCAAGCATCTAGGAGAACGCTTGAAGTGTAATTCTACGGTCCGCGCGCGCTGACCTTCCCATATAAACGATTTGAAGTAAATAATCATAATAAGGCTTTGACGAACGCGCGTGCAAGGCACAATTAGTTTTAGGCTTTTTGCTTTAGAACAATTACTACAGCAGACGACAGCACGAGCAGCGCGTGTAACTACACTTGTAGCATGCACCTCGGTGCTTGGGAAATTCAGCAAGAAGTCTATGGGACGCCGTCTGCTTTTGTGTGCTGTCAATACCCGGCCGAATGAATGAAGGCAATCCACTTTCCAAAGTCGCTGCCATGCCGACAATTAGCGCGTTCATTTAGGCTTAGGTATGGCCAGAATCGAAAGACTATTTTAAAAAATTCGGCGTGGTCATTGCTCATGCTCTGTGATTTAAGTGAGATAAGGCAAAGCGAAAGCCTCCTGCACCATTCATTGCTGACTAACACTGCAGCTACAACGACATATTAGTTCCAAAGCGAGTGGCCCTCACTCACCGGGGCACCGCCATGTTTCCCCGCCGTCTTTAGTCTGCCGGTAACCTGACCTAAAATTCCCCCTCGCAGGGAAATGCGGTTAACTTCTAACCGCGGTTAGAGTTAACCGGCTTCGAGCAAACGGGCCCAGATGGGTTTGATCTAGAAACATTAATTTGAACTGTGTTTTTTATATAATCGATACAATACAAATATACGTAAAAAATATACCTAGCAAGCAATCCATTATTTCAGCGGCATAGAAATATAAAATTTAGCCGCCGAAGTGTTTGATCCTTGACTGCTTGGTGGTGAGTCCTAAAAATCATATTAATGCTTCGGAAGCAGTCGAACTTCGGCATATAGTAAATAAGAGTGTCGACGAATCAGTCATTAAGCATGAAGTGTGAACAAAAAAGGCCACACCCTGCCCTCAGTGGCTACTCTCTTAGGAATCCAAAAGAAAGAGTCGCGATTCGTTATGTTCGATCTATGGCCAATCTTAGAAGCGAAATCTCAGCAATCACTGATTCATCGCACCTTTCAGAACAAACCTAAAGGCTGGTAAACGCTTCATTTCACTCCTAAGCGTCGGCCGTGCAGCACTGGCCATCTAAACAATGTATTTTTTTGGGGTAATAGGAACTCCACTCGGTATTTATTAGTAAAAAACTAAACATACTTAGGATTTATTAGTAAAAAACTAAACATATTTAGGATTTATTAGTAAAAAACTAAATATACCGTGTTTTCTGCTAAATTATGCTGTGAAACTGAATTGGTGTATAGAAAACGTAACGTCAGGTTACGCAACATCAATTTACCAGCTAGATATGCGGGGGCAAAGGGAATTGCACAGGTCACGGGACGTCATGAACAAATGAGATAAATTTTCCTGCCAAATTTACCGGGAAATGATATTTGTGTTACGTCATGCGTCGTCAGGTCACGTGACATCAATTTTTCCGGGAAAATTAGCGGGGAAACTGAGTTCATTATAGGTCCCGTGATGGCAGTTCACGGGATATCAATTTTCCCGCTAAATCTAGTGGCTAACCATAATTAGTGTATATATCACGTGACGCAAGATCACGTGATATCAATTCACGTCTCGTGAACTAAACGCCAGTTCAGTTTCCCCGCTAAATTTAGCTGGAAGTGCAAGGACGGGCAACATTTTGGAATTGAGGGTTCCGTTAAAAAAGCCTTTTAGGCTTTTAAAAATATAGGTGCTCTGGTTTTTGCAGTATATTGCTTTGGAAATGTTCTCGGAATGTTTTAAGCACAAACACATATCTCCACGTATATAGACTAAAATTACCATGTTCTAAACATAGTGCATGAAGATTATGCATGGAAATAGCACGGAATACAGAATCCATGTCACATGCTTTTACGGCGATGTTGTCGACCTTGACAGAAATACTTGTCGTTGAGGAAGACTCGGGATCATATTTAACACCATTATTTTCTCCGTAGTTGAACAGTCGCTCAAATACAAAAGGCGACTAGGAAAACCTGCTAACTCCAGCAGTAAAAACCGTTTAGCAGTCCCGCGTTAGTCCACAGTAGTGTCGCAGCGAGAGCTGCGACACGTTACAGCGAAGTCGCTGGGCATCGGCGTTGCGTTCACGCACCGTGTGGTGCGTGAACAAAAGCGTACGGAACAAAATAGACGTCTCACAATTTTATTCCGAATAGTTTCTTTTTTTGTTCCGGAACGCGTGAAGGCGTGTCTCCAGGCACGTGCTCTTGGCATTGATAGTTTTACAACAGTATTTTGGAATTGACTCTTTTTTTATTTTCAGATATCGCGTGCAGTGGACATTGGAGACTACAAGAACCCTAAGTATAAAGCGAGTTGTTAACGCTGTGGAGTAGCTCTGTGGCAACGACTCCGCTTCCCACGCGGCGCACCTAATTGCATTCCCCGCGGGCGGCGGCCGATGTTTTTCAACGATTTGGCAAACATCGACGACGGACATTCTACTGCGCCAATACAACATCGACAACAGCTACGACTACAGCCTCAACAACGTACGCCGTTTCCAGTGATGTGCAGAGCTAATAACAACTACAGCTATAAAACTCATGACCTTTTCCAGTCGAGTTCATTACTCGAAATAGGAAGTTGTCATTTATGTACGAGGGAAGCACAGCCGCTGGAAACAATGAGATGAATATTCATCAGGAACAGTTGCTGTCTTCCGGATTACAGTAGTATAAAAAGGTTGCGCAAATAGAGAAATAAATAATTTTCTTATACAAATCTAAGCGTTTCAAAATGAACGTCTTTTTAGGAATGCTGGTGCTTGCACCGCTTATATTTTTTCTTGATGCTGAACGCATGCCAAATGGTCCCAATGGGAAAAGTTTAGGTAAGTAATTTGATGTGGTCATAGTTTGAGAAGCTTCGTTCCTTCATATACAAGTACGCGAAAAACAACGCTTTATGGCCATTACATCATTTTTGTTTGTAGCGCCGACACTTCTCCAGTTTTATTCAGTTAACCGTCGTTTCTAGCGAAGTGCAAAGGTAGTAAAAGTCGGCAGAATTATATCAAAATAACATTTCTTAAATGGCAGGTGAAGTTTCTCTGAAGCAGCTAAGCATGCACTTGAAACAAAACGTGCTACGTCAGCATATTGTCATGATATGAATGGAGTATCATGACTCGATGCATTTTAGAGTAAGAATATTGCGCCAAAGGGCACCGGTTTGTGCCTAGATACTTTTGACAAAGGTTTTTTGAAGATATTGCTTACCCCGAAATATTAGATAGTGTCAACTTGATTCGGTGCACCGCCTCGTACATTTGAGCTTCGAACGAGCACATATGCCGACTACCCATCGTCAGATATTTGCGACAGGCGCTTCTAGTTCAATTATCAGCCCTCCACAAGGCGTATTCACCTTTAACTTTTACGCCGTGTCGAAATTTCCACCAAAGCGGAGTGTGCCGAGCGAAAAACGAACAAACAAAAACTGCAAAAATAAAAAAAACGAATGAGATAATGGATGTCTTGCTGTTGCAATATACTGACAACTTTATCACTGTCCGTTACCATTTCATGGCGATACTGTGATCTAAGAAATAACATCAAAATTAGCTTCTAAGAGATTTGGCAGACGTCGTCGCGCGCATTTATATAGTTTTTATAGTTGATTTGCGGTGCGATATTGTTAGGTATGTGCTTCAGAGATGACTGTGTTATGAGTGAGTATATGGCATAAAACGTACGCTATTTTTACTGGTTCATTTCGTACAAGGCGTATCTAAGGATGCATTCTAAACTAAAGTATTCTAGGCACATAATTCTTTACGAGTTGGGTTTCATCCACTTTCCGCCTTGTGGAATGTCGTCACCAATAAAAAAAAGCAGGTTCATATGAAACGAAAAATAAATCTTCAATGAAGCGAAATTGTGTGTATCAAAGGTAAAGAGAAAGGTGCCACGCATCTTCCGTCGGCGACGGAAGGATGACACTAGTGAAAAAGCCATTTGTATGAGAAATTTTTTGTGCCCAATAAACACTCATGAATCATACAAAATATATAAGAAAATATAAGATCCATATAGAAACTATATAATAAATATATAAAATATATATAAGAACATAAATGAACCACATAAGAAACTTATAAACGGTTTTTTTACGGACAACGATAAAGTTATCAGTATATTGTAACAGCAACACATCCATTATATCATTCGCTTTTTTATTTTTGCAGTTTTTGTTTGTTTGTTTTTCGCCCGGCACACTCCGCTTTGGTTGGAATTTCGACACGGCGTAAAAGTTAAAGGTGAATACGCCTTGTGGAGGGCTGGTAATTGAAGTAGAAGCGCCTGCAGAGTAGCTTTATAGAGTTTTATAGCTATAATTGTTATTAGCTCTGCACTTCTCAGAAGTTTTTTTATGTGGTTTTTATATGTTCCCGCATATCTTATATAGTTGTGATATGGTTCTAATATGTTCTTATATATATTGTATGACTGATATGTTTATTGGACACTGATATTTCTCGTATAAATGAGATTTTCAGTAAGGGATTGACACAAAAAGCGCGCTATCAATACTTTCATACACGCAGCACGTTCAGGAATGTTCTGAACAAGAATACTTGATGAAAGTCGAGAATGGGTTGGGATGTTATAGAAGATTACGAAATTAATAAAAGAAAGGATTCGGGCGAGCGTGATCCGAACCACATTCCTCTGTGTGACAGCCACATGCATTGTCAGCTGCGTCACGCACGGGGCAATATCACCTTTAATGGGATCAAGCAGAATTAAACAACTTATATAAAAACACCATGTCGCGGACTAGTCGCCTAGTTGAAAAAGGCAAAAGACCAAGAGTGCCCAAAAGAAGCACATAATCATAAAAAACACTCCGTTCGATGTGGCGATCGTAGACAATTCTCACAAATCGTCTCTGTATGCACTCCAACCTGAGCGCCTGACTAACACCAAAGAATTCCATACCGTAGAACAAAAGTCCAACCGTGATAGAATCAAAGCCCGAAAAAGGTTCAGTACACAGTTTTAATTCCGGAAGTCACGGGTAATGCGTGAGATTATCCCCAGGATTTGCAAAGAATCTTTAATAACCTTTGAAACATGATAGTTAAAGTTCAGGCGTGAATCGAACAAAATGCCAAGGTGACGCACAACAGATCTTGAAATTTCAGATCCGCCTAATGTGTAAGGATGTACAAAAATATTTGCTTTACCGGAAGAAGAAACAACCTTAGTTTTGCTGGGGTTTAAAACCAGCGAGTTCGCACAGCACCACAAATGAATTGCATCAATATCTTTTTGCAACAATTCACAGTCCACAGGCGTGTGGATACTACGATAAATTTTCACGTCATCAGCATACTGAAGTATCATTGAGTCACTCACACTAGTTACAAGATCATTTTCAAAAATATTAAAAAGCAAAGGTCTAAGGTTCGACCCTTGTGGTACCCCAGAGTTCAACAGATAAGGGAATGGTTTGCATCCTAAGTAGGAAACCATGTTTGAGCGTCCAACAAGATGACTAGCAAACCAGTCACCGAAAACCGAAGGAATACCCATATGTAACAGCTTCGACAGCAATAATTAGTGATCTACGAGGTCAAACGCCTTCGAACAGTCAAAATAAATAACATCAACTTGACCACGGGACCCAACGATAGGTTTTGCGAACTCCAAAAAGGTTAAAAGATTTGTTTCAACGGATTGTCCACGACGAAAACCGTGCTGATTTGGACTGAGCGTCTGCTTAAAACGAAAACTCACACGCTTAAAAATGACTTTTTCAAAAACTTTCGAAAAAACGGAAAGCAACGCAATTGGTCTGTAGTTATCAATACACGTGGAGCTTCCAGATTTGTGTACTGGAACAACTAAAGCAGTTTTCCAGGCTCACAGAAATGTACTTGTTATTAAGAACATGCTAAAAATGTGATGCATTACAGGAGCCAAGATATCAGAGCACCCTTCAACAATAAAAGTCGGGATCCCATATTTCCCACACGACTTTTTTGGGGCAAGTTCTTTTATGGCCGAGACCACGTCATCAATAGTCAATACGGGAATTGGCATCAGAAGGGGATTTTCAGAACACAGGGCTGCGTTGTTGGACTGGAGGACATTCAGGTTTCCTATTGAGGAGAACTGTTTTGCAAAGAGATTGCACAAACTGAATGAGTCAGAGACATGACCTGTTTGAGTCTTCAGAGTTACATCATCAGCTCTACTGGATGGCCTACTATACCTAACATATTCCCAGAGGCGGTCGGGACAGCGCTTAAGGTCAGACTCAATGGAGTCATGCAGTTGGCATTTGTCTCTTTTAATTAAACGCTTCACGCCAGAGCGATACTCATTAAATAAGGAGTGCCATTTGTCCAAGCCAGACGACATATCTTTTGTGATAACGCGATTTCAAAGTCAGTGCCTGCCAGAGATCACTTGAGAACCACCAAGGAAATTTGCCTCGGCTACCACGTTTTATCGGTATAAAGCGGTCCATAGCAGAGTTTAAAAGATCTGTCAGCCGAGAGACGGCACTGTCAACATCAGCACACTTGTGAAGAGTGTCCCAGTTAATATCGCTCAAATGCGTATACAATCCGAAGTGGTTACTGTTGTATTGCGTCGGCAACCTTGCCAACTCTTATATGTTTTGTTTTGTTGCTGAAACGCTGACGTCATGATACAAATAAAATATTGCGCTGCTTGAGTCGAGCAGGCAGAAAACCACGGAATACGACTACTGCGTGTTTGCTACCGACTGGCTCGGATCGCTTGCTCGGCCGCCTTCCTTTAGCCGATACTACAAAGGGGCGATACTACAAAGGAAAAAGCAATGAGTTTCGCGGGACTTACGCCGGCTCCGACGTTCCTACAAACACCGGGGCAGCCGCCTATTCCATGGAATCAGTGGAACAGCCTCTTTTTCACCTACTTGGAAGCAACGGGTGCAAGTGACCTCGCTCCGCAGAGACGTAAAGCAATTCTTCTGCATTCGCTCGGCGTGGAAGGGCAACGCCAGTTCAGCAACGCCCCTGCTCCTTCAACTACGCCTGGACTGCCTGCACAACAGACTGCGGTCGCCGCTTCTGGAGACAGCAGCAAGGAGACGCCCACCGGTGGGAAATTGCCGCCCGCGGACGATACGTTTAATGTCGCGCTGGCTTCATGCGACCGCCTGTTCTCCACGGCGACGAACGTCCTCGTCGAGTGAAGCAAATACGGAAATCGAGTATGAACGCGGCGCGATTACGGGACTCTGCTGCGTCACGCTCTGCTCCGGCGCGGGACGCGAAGGAGCGTCGATGTTATCGCTGCGGGTCTGCTCAGCACATGGCCAATTCTACGAGTTGCAAAGCCAGAGATAAACGCTGTTCGAAGTGCAAAAACGTGGGCCATTTTCAAGCGGTGTGCCGGAGTACGAAAGACGAACAGAGCGTCATGCAAGTTCGAGATAAGGGAGAGGCGCGCACGACGCTCCTACACGTAGCGACGAGCGCCGCGCGCCGCGGCATTTACGTCGAAGTTCAAGTTGAAGGCGTTGAAGTTCAGTTTTTAGTAGATACATGGTCGTCGGTATCTATTATCACCGAAGATATCTACATGATGCACTACCAAAAGACCATGCCGTTGACCGCGCCGTCTGTAACCCTACTCGACTACTCTAGCAGCGAGATTTCAGTGAAGGGTTGTTTCCTCGCGAACATGTCCTGTATCAGCAGAGGTCCACATGCGTGCTTTTCTACGTTGTCCGACAAAAAACCGCAGTGCTCGGACTGGACGCAATTCGGAACCTGGACTTGTGCATTCACGGGTCTACCCTACAATGCCTGCAGATGTCTGCACAGCCAAGTACCACTTTTGCGCGTCTTCCGATGGAATTCCGTGAAGAATTCGGCCATCTGTTCGTGGATGAAGTTGGACTTGTTAAAGGGTTTGCACACCATGTCAAGCGCAATCCTGGCGTGCCTCCCGTCGAAGCAAAATTGCGCCGACTTCCGTTAGCTCTTCGAGAGCAAGTGTCTGCAGAACTACGGCGTCTCGAGCAATGCTGCATCATTGAAAGCGTGGACGCTTCCGAATGGATTTCACCCATTGTTGTCGTTCGCAAGCAAGATGGCCGCATCCGCCTGTGTGTGTACTTACGTGAAGCCAACAAAGCCATCACTGTCGATGGCTTCCCTCGACCTCACACGGAGGAGCTCCTGCACCAGCTGGCTGGTGCAACCCACTTTTCAAAAATCGACTTAGCGTCGGCCTATCACCAGCTGGAGTTGACACCGGAGAGCTGGGACCTCACGACCTTTGTTACTAATGAGGGTCTGTTTTGTTTTCGGCGGGTGTGTTTTGGCCTCGTATCTGCTCCTGCTACGTTCCACAAGATGATGACAGCGCTACTAAAGGGATGCAAGGGGGCACTCTGCTACATCGATGATGTCATCGTCTACGGGAAGTCAGAGGTAGAGCACACCTCGAACCTTCGAGAGGTCCTCAGCCGCATCACTACTGCAGGACTACGTCTTAACAACAAGTGCGTCTTCAATGTCCGGGAGCTTACGTTCCTGGGACATGTCGTCAGTCACAGGGGATTGGCACCTCTCCAGTCGAAGGTCAACGCCATCGTCAATGCACCGCAGCCTAACGATGTCACCGAGTTACGTTCATTCCTCGGACTCGTTGGCTATTATACCAAATTCCTGCCCCACTATGCGGACATTATGGAGCCTCTGCGCAAGCTGCTGCGGCAGGGTGTCGGATTTTCTTGGGATGAAGAGGCGGCGCACAACGTTCGTCAGGTGACGCTACTTCTTTCTACCTGCAGAGCCATACATATGTTCGACTCCTCACTTCCCGTGGTAGTGACCACTGATGCCTCAGAGCACGGACTGAGAGCCGTGTTGCAAAAGGAATTTCAAGGCGAACTCCGCACCGTTGCCTTCGCATCCCGAACGCTAACTCAAGCCGAACGTAATTATTCGGTTGGGGACAAGAAAGCCCTGGCGTGCGTCTAAGCATGCAAGTACTGGCACGTTTTTTTTTTTTTTTTTTTTTTTTTTTGTGGGGACGGAAATTTGAGCTTTGTACGGATCACCAGGCCCTGGTCACCCTACTGTCATCAAGAAGAACAGGTCGCCGGTCGACATGCATTGCAAGATGGTCAGCTCGCCTGCTTCATTACAACTTCGACGTGCTGTACCGTCGCGGGAGTGACAACAAGGTAGCGGACGCACTTTCGCGGCTACCTTTACCGGGGCTTCAAGAACAGGGAGAAGAGATTGTATCTCTGGTATCCTCTTGCGTGACGAAACAGCAACTACAGGAAGCGGTCAAGTCAGACTCCATGCTTCAACTGGTAATGTCCTTCGTCAAAGCACAGTGGCCTTCGAAACGCAACCTCAGCTCTGAGCTTCTGCCCTTCTATCCTGTCCGGGAGGAATGTACTCGCCGTCATGGATGATCTCCTGCTGCGGGATAAGCGCTTGGTAATTCCGGTCTCGCTGACCTCCACGCTACTGGAAGCTGCGCATGAAGGCCACCCCGGCATTGTTAGTACCTAACAGAGACTTCGTTACAAGTATTGGTGACCGGGACTTGATAAGCAAGTGGAGCAAGCAATCAACTGTTGCAATATTTGTCAGTCGGCCGACAAATCCGCCAAACCTGCAGTGGCACCCCTGCAGCCAATTCCATGGCCTGAACGTGCTTGGCAAAAGCTGGCGTTGGATATCGTCGGGCCCTTCGGAAGGGCCAAGGAGAGTTGTAAGTTTGCAATAGCATTAATAGACTTTTACTCAAATTGGCCAGAGGTGTGTTTCGTCTCGAACGTGACATCGAAAACGGTGATGAAGTTTCTGACAGCGGTCTTCAGCCGTGAAGGATACCCCGACAAACTTGTGACCGACCATGAACCACAACTGACGTCTAACTACGTTCGAAGATTTTCTTCGACAGCGAGGGATTAAGCACTCCTGTTCCTCCATTTACTACCTCCAGAGTAACGGGCAAATAGTGCGCTTCAATAGGGTTCTAAAGGACATCGTTCAACTTGCATCATTGGAGCAACGTCTCCTAGAAACTGCAGTACTGGAGTACCTTGCTGTTTATCGGAGTACGCCCCAGGCAACGACAGGTGTGCCACCGGCGGTACTGCTGCACGGTCGTGCCCCACGGACCATGCTGGACATCGTTGGGTGGCCTAGTTCAAGATTCTTTGGTGACCCCAGTTCAGAGATGGCCAAACTACGGGAGCGAGTGAAGACTAAGCAGAAATACAGCAAGGGGTATACGGACCGAAAGAGAGGTGCGAAGACTACAAAGTTTCAACCAGGCGACTCTGTGAGGGTGAAAAAACCCACTATCGCCAAGAAAGGTGACCTGTCCTACAGTAAGCCACAAAACATTGTGGGACAGAAGGGTCCAAGTTCCTTTATTCTTGAAGATCACCACACGTGGAAAGCTTCAAAGTTGTCAAGTGTACCGCAGATGCCTGCAGGTGATACGCAGAGTCCAGTCAAGCCCATGTCATCTCCCTCGACAAGCGTATCGAGAGATTTTAGTGCTTTCGAAGTTTCAGATGAGGCCGAGGACGTGGAGCTGCTTGAGACACCCCCGAATGGCGGAGGAGAGCCTGTAGGGGAGCAAGTGCTGGGGGAAGATCAAAGCAGGCCGCAACCGAGGGAGTCGACTCGAGAACGGCGACAACCAGCATGGCTTCAAGACTACGCCAAGAAATAGACATTCTTTTGATTGAAGTTCACAATGCTTAGAAGTTAGATGTTGCATTGAAGTTAACTTTTTGCAAGGGGGGAGAGATGCTGTATCGCGTCGGCAACCTTGCCAACTCTTGTATGTTTTGTTTTGCTGCTGAAACGCTGACGTCATGATGCGAATAAAAGATTGCGCTGCTTAAGTCGAGCAGGCAGAAAACCGCGGAACACGACCACTACATGTTTGCTACCGGCTGGCTCGGGTCGCTTGCTCGGCCGCCTTCTTTTGGCCGATGCTACAGTCACCACGGGCATAGTCAAACATCGGAGCCCGCACATCCGATCTGACAGTAAAGGAAAATGAGACCATCACTGAAAAAGGCGGATGCTATTTGTCAACAGGAACGACTGGAAAGGAAACAACGCTCTGCGAGACCGCTCCAATGTTGGTTATGCACAGGTCAAGGACGTTACCGGCAGCACTTACAGCACGACTCATTTCTTGAAAACCATTCAAATTCACGAAATCGAGTAGCTCCTGTTCACATCCAGTGCTTGAATTTGCACTGTACATGTTCAAATCCCAGTTAACTCCAGGTACGTTAAAGTCCCCTAATATGAAAACGTTGTAATGAGAAAAATCGGGCGCATTAGAGATGTGGCTGAGAGCATAACCTTGCATGGTAGAAGCAGAATGAGGCGCAAAGTAATAGTGCCCGATAAGCAAATTTGGTCCGTTCGCGATTCGAACTTCAATCCAAACGCATTCATTTATCTCATGGTCAGACCGCCGAAAGCACGACAAGGATTTCCGTACAGCCGTAAGTACGCCTCTCCCGAGGGTGTAGGAGGAACCTGTCGAATCCCGGTCACATCTAAAAACCTGGTAATCGGAACTAAAGTACTCAGAACTAGATATAGAACTGTTTAGTCAAGTTTCAGTGATAGATAAAATGTCAAAATTTGAGGCCAAAACCGATGTAAAAAAGATATCAGGCTCTTCGTCCGCAAACCACGCACATTCTGATAATTTGTGAGCTATTTATTGTGTTATGGTGCATTATCTCAAGGCTCAGAAGATGCAGAATCTACGAGCGGACCCCCAGAAAGGCCTAATCAAGCACCCCTCAGGCCACAGGCCAGCATCGTTGATAAGACTAAGGTTATCAACGGTGGTGCTTACATGAAACGAAGCATACGTGTCATATTTGCTACGAAGCTTCTTGCAAGGGAAAGAGCCCAGCTCCAAAGTGGAGGACACAAGTTCACTTAGCTCTTCACATGTAGTACACGGATGTAGCCTCAAGACGAACAGGGCACGCCTGGTAGGTGGTCGAGGCACAGAAGACACACGTGCGTTCTTGCGGGCGCCCATTCCTGGTGGCGGACGACGCTTGCGGTAATTGACGACCTTGTAACCATCGCCCGGTTGCTCCAGTACTTCCGCTTGTTCGACATCGCCCGAACTCGGCGCGGCGGGGGTGGGAGGACCGGCTGCGTTTTGGTGGTGCCCAGCGGAGCTTGGCGCGGCCACCTTGTTCCTTGATTGAGGACGACGAACACAAGAAACGGCGCTTCGTGCCACTTTGACGTAAGTGCGCCTACTTTAAGTAGTTTCACTGGAGTCGATGTCGTCAGGCGTGGCAAGCGTCAGCTCCGAAAGCCGTAGGCTCAATTTTTGAAGATCACCTCGAAGGGCAGCGTTGCCATCGCGAAGGAATCGAACCGTACTGATGAGTTAGTCCACTTTTCGTACGAGCGTTGTTCAAAGCCCGCCGAGTCCGTAGGCGCATTGCCCAGTAGCGTCCGGTCCCCACGAGCTTCGCCATCAGCACTCACGAAAACTACGGTAGGCTTGCTATCGAGAATCCCAGCACTGTCCGGGTCACGGCGCTATTAGCCCCGAGAGCGAACACAAGCGTCGCTCCGGTCGCCGCGCCCTAATTGGGTGAGGTGTACCGTGACGTCAGGGAGAGGACTCCGCTCCGCGATCTCGCATCGGCTCGCTTCCCAGCACCGGTTTCCTGGTTTGGCGTTGTGTGCCGCAAGCTCGTCGAGGAGCTGGACTTCGTTTACCCGGTGTAGAGGACGTTGAGTTAGGCCGATATTGACGTGCTTCCGTACCTTTCATAAGCCTATTTGTCCCTTTTACCTTTAAAATTGGGTTACAAATCCCGAAAGCTATCGGCGGAGGCAATTCTGCTGATGAACCTCTCCGTCCGTCCACACGACACAAGGCAATCCTGCGAGGGGCCGGTGAAGCGGTGGCGCAAGTGTCTCAGACGCTGGAATTCTGTTCCTTGCATGTTCATGATTTAGGACGAGGTTACATCCCGCTTTCAAGGCATCTGAAGTGGCATTTATATCATGGGCCTTTGGGTGGTCGTCAATTTAGCTCGCGACCCCGACTCTGGGCTGCCACTCTGCATGCGCTGGTTCGCAGACGTTTTAAAGGTTCGCGTCTGATTATCTTTGAAGCGCTCGTGGAACAGGGTTGTTTTACATAAATGTAGCTTTTTCGTGAATTAATGATACAGTTCATACCCGTGCGCAGGCATGTTTTATTTTTTTTAATGCACAATTACTGGAAATTAGTTCGTATGGTAGCAGCAAAAACGGCCGAATTAACCCCATTTGCCTGTATGATATGTATCTAACTGCCCAAAATATGCACCGCAATAGCGCCGTAATTTGGAATGTTTATACTTTTTCCTGACATTCTTTATTCCAGCCTTGGGTATTCGGAAAATACACCGTTTAGTTTGAATTGTCGTTTCCAATTAAAAAAGACACTGCCGCAGGTACCCAAAAACTTCCTCAGCCTCCAAACTCCCTACAGCAGAACGCTCCGACAACAGAGGAAAACAGAAGTAAAAGCAAGCATTCGAACGGCTGTCCAGTGGTAGGTGCAGCACTAGTAGCAGAAAATGTGGAACCTGTGAAGGGCTACAGTCTGCCTGAGAAAAGCTTCTGGTATTTTAGCTTCAGTACAGTTCGATTGAAGTAAAATCTCAATTTTAGGGCTTAAGGGACTAATAACGAGCTAGACACCTTCACTTACGTTTGTTATACATTACTTGAGGGTTGATATAAACAAGTCCACAGATACCACCCATGTAGTCCATTGAAATAATATCCGAATTCAGCAAAGGAAATGTTCCTTGTTTTTTTTTTTTTTTACTTTGCCCCTGCACTTGGGCTGTCTTACTTGTGATTCTCTCCCCATGGCCCAGACTGTATTTAGTATGTTGCTCGAGCAGCATGCAGCTTTTCTGTTTCGGCGATCTTGTTTAAAAACAGATACAAAAAAAAAGTATGCATAACCTGCCGATTCATTCAGACCATCAGCAGCATGTATTGTGCGAGATGGAAATCTATAGTGATGCTCCTGCAATTGTGGCCATATTTCTTTATCTTCATATACTAACCGTAATTCATGCGTCGCCTGCCCTGTCAACCGTGCTTACAATGTTGGTTGAAGTTTCGCCTGTAGCTATAGGCCATACCTCAATAAAGGCACATATAAAAATTTACACTTCCTACGAAAAACAAGCGCATAAAAAAACAAATAAAAACGAGCGCGCCGACAGCTAGCGTCGTCACAGCCTCCACAGGGCGAGCGGGGCGAGTCGGGGAAAAATTCTCTCCTCGCCGTGACGTCACCCTGGTTCGCCGTAAGGGGGCGCCACGCGAACTACTCGGATCTAATAGGTACACGAAGCACATTTGTACGTGCTCACTCCGCTGGACATGTAGAAGCCGTAATCATCCCCTTAGACATTAAGGCATTTACAGTGAAAATGGCGCTTGCAGATGCCACTACAAGCCAGGAATTATTGACGGCCGAAAAACTGGGCGGAGCACTTTCCGCAAACGTCTTTGCTCACAGTCATTCCGGCACGGAATGACTGGCCTAAACGTGTATTTATTAAAAAAAAGACTTCTTTTTGAGGGCTATCCGTATGTTTGAGACCTATTGTTATTCTGCCAAGAAATTCTGCTCATAAGGTAAAATTATCCGCGTAATTAACGGCTATCGTAAAACATTCTTTTTTGCGTAATCATATTTCTACTTAGAAAGGCCGATTATGCCATCAAACCCGAATATTATTATTGCCTCTAAAACTACTCGCCTATTTCACGGGTTTATGCAAATTAAATGAAAGGCATATTTTTATTTGTATGGGTAATTTTTTTTTTATTTTAGGCAGGCGTGAAACGAGGATTACGATTGCCTATCTATTGGATGGGAACTCATTTTCAACAGAAGAAGCAGCACGGAATTCTACAGTTGGAAAATGGTTGAGTAGTGTCCAAGAAAAGGTAACATACCTCCCAGCATGGTTTTATTAAAAGCGATATGACCAACTCTGCAAGGTTTGTAATAAAAACTTAGGCTCCGTGATTTAAGAATTGTTAACACAAAAAAAGCTAGCGCGGTGCTCACCCATTTAAAAAAAAAATTGAGCTTTAATTGTTCTTGTGACTCTGATCAAGCAGTGATAAAATACTCTGAAAACGAAATCCTCATATTGTATTAATCTCTTTTATGAAGCAAGAGGAGGGAGAGGGGCTGTGAAAGTCAAAATATACATTGCGCTGTGCAGTTTAGCATCTCATTAGAGCCCAGCAGCTGCTAAACTTTAAGAAAATCCAAATGTCGCAGACCATAAAAGGTTTCGCTTCGTGCGCCATGTGATTGATAACTGTACAAAAAAATGCATATATTTGTTTTCGGGGGCCGGGGAACGACAGCGGCTCGGTCGTTCAGAATAATATGCGAGAGAAGCATGTTGCCCCGAAATTTCTGTGGCATATTCCATTTAAAAAACGGCAACCGAGAATCCTTGTAAAATTTCATTGATTATTTTTTGCTTATTAAGGCATATATGTTCACTTTTGTTGATTAGAAAACGCACTTCTGTTATTAATGACAGAGCTACTGAAACCACATAAACTTTGTTAGTAAAAGAAATAACTCTCTAATTTACGAATATATTCGTCCAACATTGGCAATACAAAGGTCACGGAAGGATCGAGTTTTGTGTTATCCTACGGTGTACGAAGATGCTTTCAGACGTAACCTGTGATAGTCGACCGCCCTCTCAGAATTTCTTAAGAACGCGGGTGCAGTGAGGGCCATCCAATTGTCGTTTTTGAACTAATGTGACACAATTACTTTACATTTAGTTAATACGGCTCAGAATAAAATTTATGAGATTAAGCTCCGATAGTATCTAAGGATAAAAGATGATCATACACAGACAAACTCCCACCCTAACCTAATAAATGCCTCAAGTAATACAGGCGCCGTACATATTAAAGATTGGGAATAACGAAAGGACACCAAGAGAAGAGAAGGAAAGCGTCCCAAACAGAGCTAAATGTTTATTGTGGTCTTTCCCTTTCCTTCAGTTTGTTAAATCTTTATATGAGGGGTTCTGTTCATAACACAATTTTATCTGTGTTTGAGACGTCCCCCTTCTCTTCTGTCTGTGTCCTTTCCTATTTCCTCAGAATAAGGTTGCTTCAAAATGTTCAGTGTACACCTCCTCACTCGCGGCCTTAGGTTCTGTTGCGAATAAGTATTACTTCATCAAATAATTTCTCCTATATTTGATGGCACCAATAAATCAAGCTAACGCTCCTTTTAAAAAGAATTAAGCTTCCACCGCAGCCACCTTCTTTGTTCTAAATAATAAAATGTTTGGACTACTCGTTCCAAGCGAAATGTATTTAAAAAAAAGAATACATTTTATTGGTATTGTATTGCATTCGACAAAAACGAAATAGACGAAAGAGACCTCAAGTGAGTCAATTAAATTGTGTATTAAGTTATTTGTGCATAACATTATTCTATCCCAAATATATCTACAGGCGCAACACAATTTAAACAAAGAGCTCCAAGTGAACATAAAATTTGACATTACGGATATTAATAGAGTAAGTACCTTAGATTCAAATTGCTGCTTTTACTGGTGCTGGTTTGCTTTGTTATCACATTGATGAACTTCTTTCTCGTAGACTGATAGCGACCTGACGCAAAAACTTATAGATTTGTGTAGCAACAAACTAATAAATGCTAGCGCGTATCTGGATTATCTGAAGCAGTCTTATCAAACCAGAGTGAGCCCCGACATGATTTGTGTTCTTACAAAGTGAGTACAGTTTTCTAATATAACGCCATTTTCCGTAGACTTCCATAAAATTCTCAATCACCTCCATAGGATGTTATTGTAACGTTAAACAAAATCTCTTGCCGGTTTCGCTTTTCAGTGCTCCAAATTATCTATGTACTCAATTCAGACATAACTATCGTTCTAAGTTCTTGTTTTTTAGTTAGGAGGCATGGCATGCTTTTTAGGAGAATCCTACTCCTATGAATTTGTCTGCTCATCCGTGCGTATGTGCGTCCGTGCGTACCGTAAGGTAGGGGATATCTGCACAACCAATTTAATTACCATTTATTTTCTATTACCATTTATTTCCCGAGACCTACAGACAGATATGCCCATCCCCCACCAAGAAACGGAACCAAGACCGCTCTGATTCGCAACCCGATGCGCTACTTCCTTGCCAGCTGGAATACACTGTACTTGCGCTGGTTAGGGCGTATACAGTATGCGCCTGCTGATACAGTTCACACATGCGGGTGCTTTCAGTAGTGCATGCATAATATTATTGAAGAGGCGAAAGGGACAATGCCAAAAAATAAAACATATTTTTTGATCCCCCGAAACGACTCCGTAATGTAAGGTATAAATCCAAGAATATATTTTAAAAAAACACATTCTAGGAATAATAAGACTTATTTGCAATATAGGGAAATGCAGTGCTTCGTATTATATGAAAATTTAACTAAATTCAGGAACTTGAATACACCTCGATTGGAAAAAAAAGAATTGTACGCACGAGATACCGTTATAAAGTTTTCATAACCTTTATTATAACGCATTATTAATAATCATATTATTATTATATAATTAAGAAGACTAATATCACCTTTATTATGCCTACTTTTGTGTGCTTTTTTTCGTCTTCCTCTTGGAACTATACACAAGCCGGGGCTTTCGTCTTCGTTTAATCCTAAGCATTACAGAATATTGAGGATTACTTATCGCCTGCAAGTATTGGCTACCATGTAGTGACCAGAAACGGCGGCGTTGGGGCCTTGCAAGCTTTTTCTAAAATATTCTCGCCTGGTTCATTATCAGCGACTGCACTTTAGTGTTGCTTGTAGTAATTTCTTTTTATTTTTGATCATTTTTATGTCTACTTTAGAATTCTTTTTAGTTCTTATTACGTTATTTTGATAGTCAAGGCCAGAAAGTAATCGGCAAGCAACCATTGGCTCACCTCGCATTTGGCGAAGTGAGGGCTACATCCTAATCCAACAGTATGGGAGCTGTGTTGCGCGATGGTTGCTTCAAGCAAGCACTTCCACCCACCTGTAAACTCAGGTTAAATTGCCATAAACTTTGATATGTAACGTAAAATGTGTTCTCCTAAGGAATCTGATTAAGCATAATAAAGAGCAGAAAATCGAAGGTTCATTTCTCTCTCCTGCGCCCATCTTTGAACTTCTTGCTGCAAAAGGTTGGTTAATTATTTGGAGCAATTGCCTTTGTATAGAAAATTACATCTCGTTCCATCAGCGAAATGACGGAGTCGGTGTCTCTTCGGTCAGCATCGGCAGACTACACAAGCATGGATTTATTCATGACGACGAAAAACGCTTGCATTTTCGTGACTCCTGCCCTCTTCTTGATTTCCGCAAAATCAAGATGATTGATCTCAGAGGGAACGTCAAGGGTACTCAAAAGTCATAATTTCGTCTGCCGGATGTTGGCAATATGCCTTATATAAATGGCAGGTGGGGCAACTACGGATACAATTGGTGTCATTTTCCCTCATGCTCTTCTATATGAACTTTCGTTTACATATCCAGTGAGTCCTTTAAAACCTATGGTGTTTTCCAAACCAAGGACTCTCGTGATGAAGCTTTAGGGTGGTGAGGATCTTTACACTGACACATGGGACTTTCCATCTTGTAAGTTCACGTCCTTAGTATCGTCCCACAATCGGACATGATTGATGCTTTAGGCGTGGGTATCCATACAAATGCCGAGCCTGGAGAAAGCATCTGCATCGGGAAGATTCCCTCCAAATGGATGGGTCATTTCAAACGCAAACTGTTGAACCTCTCTGATCCCCCTGGTCCGCCGTCTAGTCGGTTGAGCTAAGTTCAAGACGTAAGTGAGAACTTGGCTTTCCTTGAAAAGTTTAAAATGTCGATCTTCGAGGTGACTTTGGGAATTCCTTAAGGCCAAGACCGCCGCTAGATCTTCCTTTTCTGTCATGGTATATTCTTCCTGGCTCTTGGAGAACGGGAATGAGTAGTAGCCAACTACTCTTGCCTTGCGGTTGGGCAATGCTGTCAAGTTGCTTTGATAAAAGACGGCTCTTGTGCCATTGTGTGAAATGTCTATACAAAGTGCAAAAGGCAGTTCCAAATCAGGCAGTACAAGAACTGGATCAGAAGGGATGACATTGACCAGGTACTCAAACACCCTCTTGAACTCCTCAGAATTTTAGGGTGTAAATAAATGAACCTGAGTCAGTGCCGCCAGCCATTTTGTCTTTGTGGAATAGTTTTTACTAGCGCCCAAAAATGTCCAGCAACATGCGAGGAAAATGCGTAGTGAGTGTAAAACGTAGGGCTCTCTGGGTTTTGAGCTGTTCTGCATTAATTCATTTTAATGCTTCGTGTTAAACCATGAGAAACTCTCGAGCTACGCTATTGTTTCTTTTTTTTTAAGGAATTTACTTTTCTTTGTGTTAATTTTCAGAGTAATGGAGCTCGAGAATAATTGATAATCTCATTGATATAAACGGTGCACGACCCAAAAAGTCATAGAACACTTCATTTGTCATCTTCAGAAACAAGGCTCCAGAGCTCCTTCATCCAAGTGTGAGCCACGGTTATACTCGCACACCTCTAACTGGGTCACAAATATGTGATTGCGTTACAATGCCTCTCGCAGATAACAACCCTCGACAACCATGAGCGTCCTCCAGTATGACTAATGATGTCATCCACACGTGGCATTGGCAACGGGAAAAGTTAAGCCTGGCTATTAACTTGACGATTATCGCTATGAAGTCGGAATATGCCGTCTAAAGTATGTTAGGGGTGTCGCGAACTTTTGTCGAACCGGATTTTTAGGTCGAACTTTCGGAGTTCGATTGGGTCGAGCTGCTTCGACGAACCTTCGAAACTTTTCACCAGATTAGACCGGTTCGACTTTGCGGACAATTCGGCCAGACCTTGATACAAGCATGTCTAGGCTTGGTGAATTTGATTTATTTTTATGCAAAGGGTTATTTGATATTATGAGCAATTGCAGTTAAAAGAAACCAATTCTATTCACTGAAGAAGGTAATAACTTAATTTTTTTCTATTGCATTAACTGAAATAACCAATCAGTGGTGCATGCGCTTAACTCATCCCTTAGCCATCACCATCCAATCCGAAGCCAACTGGCCAGCCTGTCGCGCATGCGCACAGGAGTCGAACCTCGATATAAGGTTTGTCGAAATTTCCACAAAAGGTTCGAAAAAGTCAAACCTGGTTGAACTCGAACCTCGACCGGTTCGCGACACAACTAGTTTAGGTGTTAAGGCACGAAGGTAATCGGGGAGGCAAATGTTGATCTCGATGACCTGTTGATCTCGGCATCTAGCATTCCTTGAATTTTGGGCTTTAGCTAATTTTGTTTTTCTTGGGACGTATGGCTTTTTTGTACAACGAAGGTGTCGTGTAGCGTAAAGAAAACCCAGTAACTAAAGTCGCTGGTGTGCAATATTTGACACCTGGCCGTTCCAGGCAGGGGGCAGCCATGTCTTCAGCACTTTTCACAATAGGATGTTCGAAAAAAAAAGTCCCCGGCTGAACTTTTGCACCCTGGTGAAGGGTCACCTCGTCTTTCCAGGATACGTTCATTCTAATACTCTCCATTTTAGGCTGTAATAAATGAACAGGAACTTGACCCCTTCCACAGCGAGTGCCTTCACAATAAGTTTATATCCCTGGAACTCAACTTTTAGTGTCCCCCAACAGTATCGACACAGCTGTGAACTTCGATGAGCGTTCCAATCTGTATCTTTCACGTGTCCACGATATACTTATTAACAAGTATGTTAGGTTCACCATTGTCAACAACGGCATCAACATGTCTACCACTGACGATAGCAAAACATAGAGAATGTTCTACTCTTACAGAGTAAGCGGTCCTTTTCTTCGTATAAGGTGGAACTACACACCCTTTTAAATTTGATGTTTGGCTTAAGTATTGTCGTTTGTGATGTGATTAGGCCAAATGGGTCTTAACTTGTTAATTAAAAGCGTGTTACTTGGTGCTGGAAGCTCGCTTTCGCTACAAACGTTGAAAGTTGCATTATTCGGATAGAACCTGGTCGTTGGTGCTATCAAGTAGTTATGCAGTCGGTGCTTACGATCTCACTTAACGCGGAAGTTTCTGGGTGGCCTTTAAAGATTTTCCTTGCGTTGGTTTTTGAGCATTTTTGCTCATGCCAAGGATGACCAGTGGAATGATGGGTTTTCCAGCTAAGTAGAGCGAGCTGAAGAAGTCTTTTTTTTTCTGATAGAAGTCATCTAGCCTGCTGTCCTTTTAATGTTTCTGAAATATATCCATGTCCCAGCGTTCCACAGCATGTACATCAAATGAACTCGTAAAGCTCTGTTTACAAACTTGGTAAAAATAGTTTGTGGTAAGGGGTCATGAAGCATTTTCAAAAATTCGGAGCTATTTGGAATCCTGACATCTAATATGAAACCCACATTTATTCGTTTTATCGCCCAAATTTATTTACTAACGTAAAGATAATAATTTCGGCTTCAGTTTTATAAACACGTCACAATAAGTAACACATAGCTTTAAGGAGCTCGTGTCGCAGAAAAGCCGGCGTTGGTGGCGTGACGCCAAAATCCTGATTGGTCGACAGGGCCACAACCACATGAATTTGCGCGGGTTTCAAACAACCCCAAAGTTCACGTCAAAGTCGCATCGAGCTGGAATGAATGTAATTAAAATATGGCATGCAATCCGAATTATTAAACGTCGACCGCATGTCTCAAATATTTTACTTCATAAAGTACTGATTTGACTGAGAAACAAATTTGAAGAATTTTAGGCGTATTCGAACCCACAACCCGGCGGTTGCTACGCAGACACGCTACTGACTACGCCACGCAAGGCACGCTTGACGTGTCCTTCTCTTAAACGCGAAACTTAAGCCTCCTCCAAGTTTCTATTGCCCTCGGAAAATGGCGACGTAGACCAAACTTGATGGGCAAGGTCCCAGCGTCAGATATCGCTCAAACAAGGGCGTTATAATGACGTTAAGCACGCAAATGAACCGGTGATATCTGACGTCTAATATTATGCTCAGATATTTCTAAGATGGCCGGCTTCATTTCGCTCTAGCGTCGCCTATTACGCCGCGGTCGGTTTTCAAGTTTAGAGCAGAAGGCCGACAAGGTATGTTTTTCGTGCAACTGTATGTTGTGCTACGAAGGAAAGTTGGAGGGAATTATTGGCAAATTTGATCGGTCGATCAAGCCGCGTCCAAGCGGAACTATCTAATGACGAGCCGCGAATAAGTTCTTGCTTCAAACAAAAAAATTACGTATTCGCTCGCAGAAAAGAGAGGACAAGGCTTGATAACATAAGTGAAATTAATCGCCTCTGCGTATTTGGGGATCGTCATGCCAAGTTACTGCAGAGGAGTATCGTGGTGAAGGAAAATTGTAGCAAAAATATTGCAGACGCCGGAAGACACTATAATTAAATATGTACCCCGACTTTTCTTAACAGGCCAAACCAACGTTACTAAAACAAAGAGTTGGCAAACTCACCCTTGAAACTTGAACCGCTGGTGTCCACCGAGACCGAGCTAATTACGATAACAGCGCCACCCTTTAGCGACGACTTGAAACATGAAAGTTGCTTTATATGGCTACTGCTAGAGCCAGAGGACCGAAACTCTCGGGCTCGAAATGCCGAAATGGCAACTCAATCTTTTTTTTTTCTTTTTTGTGTCCCCTATGAGCTTTTAGAAAGCATGTTTTTGTGCAAAAACAAGCGGAAAAAGATTTTTAGTGGGATATTTTATTGGAGATAAGCACAAAATGCCAAGAGAGTGATGTTTCATAAAAGTTCTGTTTACAGGGTTTTGCGGGACAATTAACTCTGTTTTTATACAGCCATGCCTCACTGGTGACTTCAGGTAGCGCGTCCTGACCTGTGTGCGTCCTAACTTTGGTGATTGATCCCGGCGCGGCCGCTGGCAGCCCTGAATCCCGTTCTACTGTATACGTTTCGGCGCAAATGTTGCTCGTCAGAGCACACTTGAACAGTAACAGCGGATGCTATCGAAAGCGATTTGCTCGCTAATGCGAGATGGCGCGAGCAGCCCTCGCGTGACTCGACCTGAAAGAATACGTAGAGCCGTGCAGTTCCCGTAGTGGCCACTGCGGGAGGAATGGCGGCGTTGTGATCGCGTTTATTTCGGTTCTTGAGTACTGATCTGAGCCACCTGTTTCATGCAGGTTCCAATGGCAGTTTCTCAACTGAGTTAAAATTAACTGTTGGGCTAGTTGGTTAAACATCTTAATTACAAAAGCGCAAAGGACAAGGACAGGACAAAGAATGAACAGGACAAGCGCTTACTAACAACTGATTGTTTAATGCATAATAAGAGAAAGACGAAAATGAGAGATTTGATAAATTAAGACTCCAATTGTTTTCCAACTTAAAATGATTAAAAATTATTTGAGAAAAATTAGGACTGATAGAAAAATAAAATTAAAGAAAAGCATCCAGATTAAGAAAAAAGGTTGAGGTACCCTATCTCTTTCTCAGACAGTGAAATTGATGGTGTGCTAATGCACGTGTCTCCTTTTTCAATTATAGTTTTTGCCTCGAAAATTTCTCTGGCTCTCTTGCTCCGAAAGCGTTTGAGTATTTGCGTTTGATTAAAAAGGGGAGTGCACTTATGGTCTCTGGCATGTATGGCCAAGTGTCCAGACGGTTACGCATGCAGGGAAAGCTCATGCTCTCGTAGTCGCACATTTACGCAGCGCCCAGATTGACCGACGTACACTCTCCCACATGTGCACGGAATTTCGTAAACGATGTTGACGTTGCAGTTGATATATTTATGTGTGTGCTGGACTGAGCAGTGTTCTTGTCTTTCGTTCTGGGAGTTGATTTTTGGACACAGTTTTTTAAGTTTGTCAGGAGCTGATGTTACAACCTGTACGTCACATTTTGACGCTATTCGTTTCAGGTTGTCTGATACTTTGTGTTGGTAGGGTATCACTGCCGGGCACCGTGTCTTATCTCTTCTTCTTCATTCGTTGTGACTGCTCAGGCTCTCTGCTACATCGAACATTAAAAAACTGGTATACCCAGATTCCTGTAGTTTTGACAAGAATTTTAACATTTAACAAATTGACAAGAATTTTAACTACTTGGAAGGGCTTAAACCCAAAGTGATAAAAGCAAAAGGTCTCCAACTTTGCAATAGATTGGACTTAACTCAGAAAACAGATTACTGCGGCAAAAGGTGTCCAATTGGAAATGTTTTTTTACGGCAAAAACTCATAAGGAAAGTTGCCCATTTCGAGTAGTGGTAACAGAAAAAGGATCATGGCAGGGAGCTATGTCTAGATTCCTTCTAGACCACCTTAAAAATCTTGAAATCAACGATCCTTTTTTGATTCCCGACTCGCAGACATTGATAGAACACCTTAAACAAGATGGCACGACAGTGAGGTATGGGTTTTCGCTAGACGTGGAAGACTTATTTTACTCTGTCCCACACAAGGAAATGTTTGCGGCAACTAGTGCGTGCATCGAGAACCATGGAACTGTGTCCTTCCAAAATCAGCGCGGTATCTCCGTGGAGTCATTCATTTAGCTTCTGAAGTTCTACCTTACCTCCACTGTAGTGACGTTCAACAACAACACATATATCCAGAAAAAAGGAATATGCATTGGCTCATGCGTGGCACCAGTTCTGTGTAACATCTTTTTAGCCCAATGTGACAAGAACATAGCCCAGAAGCTCCCAGCAAACCTGATATCACGGGTGTTCAGATATGTTGATGATTATCTGGTCCTACTGCATGAACGACCTGAACAAAATGACTCAACTGTAAACAATATCTGCACCACGTTCCTTACTCAATCTCAGGGACTAAGCTTTACCCACGAGCTACCAGATGAAAGCAAGCTTCAATTCCTAGATCTTCAGCTGTCCTTTGAAGACAACCATACTTGCTGGACATACAAACCACGGTCCAAAAAATCACTTCTACCATTTGATTCGGCCCATTCTAAAATAATCAAGAGAGGAATTGTAAAAAGCTGCTTTATAGCAGCCTTGCAAAAATCATGCGAGCACACAGCCAAGCAGAGTTTTGAGGCACAAGTTCAAAAACTACAGGAATCTGGGTATACCAGTTTTTTAATGTTCGATGTAGCAGAGAGCCTGACCAGTCACAACGAAAGAAGAAGAAGAGATAAGACACGGCGCCCGGCAGTGATACCCTACCAACACAAAGTATCACACAACCTGAAACGAATAGCGTCAAAATATGACGTACAGGTTGTAACATCAGCTCCTGACAAACTTAAAAAACTGTGTCCAAAAATCAACTCCCAGAACGAAAGACAAGAACACTGCTCAGTCCAGCACACACATAAATATATCAACTGCAACGTCAACATCGTTTACGAAATTCCGTGCACATGTGGGAGAGTGTACGTCGGTCAATCTGGGCGCTGCGTAAATGTGCGACTACGAGAGCATGAGCTTTCCCTGCATGCGTCACCGTCTGGACACTTGGCCATACATGCCAGAGACCATAAGTGCACTCCCCTTTTCAATCAAACGCAAATACTCAAACGCTTTCGGAGCAAGAGAGCCAGAGAGATTTTCGAGGCAAAAACTATAATTGAAAAAGGAGACACGTGCATTAGCACACCATCAATTTCACTGTCTGAGAAAGAGATAGGGTACCTCCACCTTTTTTCTTAATCTGGATGCTTTTCTTTAATTTTATTTTTCTATCAGTCCTAATTTTTCTCAAATAATTTTTAATCATTTTAAGTTGGAAAACAATTGGAGTCTTAATTTATCAAATCTCCCCTCATTTTCGTCTTTCTCTTATTATGCATTAAACAATCAGTTGTTAGTAAGCGCTTCTCCTGTTCATTCTTTGTCCTGTCCTTGTCCTTTGCTCTTTTGTAATTAAGATCTCAACTGAGTGTTCTAGTAAGATTGGTAGCTACTGATGATGTATTTCGTATGGGAGGCGAAACTTTTACGAATTAATCGTGTCTGCTATGTGAAGTCGATATCCTTGTTTTAATTAGAAAAAATAATGCAAAACTCACGGTCATCCAGCTGTTCGTGGAAAGACTACGTCCTAGGACTACAACCGCGAAACTAAACGGACCAAGACGCATGTGCGGATAGATGAGAGGCCACGCGCGCGCATCCCTCCTCCCTACTATATTTTTAAAGTTCTGAGTCCGGATACTGTCGTCATTATATAATATTGTATTGATAATTTTATTTGTTATTATAATTTTTATGAACAATCAGTTCCTTCAACGCATTCCTCAACGATTGGGAGCCAGGATAGGGCGAGCAGCATGGTTATGATGGTTACCAAACGACAAAACATCCGGCTGTTTGAAACTGAAGTTGTATCGCAATCACGATATACAACTAGTACAAGAACGCCAATAAATAACTAATCGTTTTTATCACTCTCGATTTAATGTTCTAAAAAAGAAAAGGTTTATACCTGTTCAATATTTTTAGACCACGTCAGTTTGTCATGGTTTAAACTATAACAGTCCCATGCTACATTAGGCTTACGCATGGTCGTCCCAGACAGTTCAAGAAAGCGATATTTAAGAACGGTTTCTAAAACGCAGACGCAATATTCCGCCATAATTCTTAGTAATCAATATCTTTCTGGTTTAATTAACTTAGAAAAACTAAAATCTGGCGGATACGTTTTTTACCCTGGCCCCTTTAACTTAAAGAGCGAGTGTATAAATATAAAAAAATTAAAATTGAGGGTAAGCGTGACCTACTCGATTATTTTATATTTATCCCGAAGTGATTTGTCTCACTGGTTGTTGGTAGGCATGATTAAGGTGGTAAGTGGTAAGCCGTTCTATATCGCATATCTGTCTTAATGAGGTGATGGGAATTGCCGATCTTTGCCGGCTTGCACCGCCGTGGCTCTATGCAAATGTGTTTTCCCCGCACTCGCAGTGTCCTGTCCTGCAGTGATGTGACCCCACGCCATGTCTTTCAAGCTCGGCGGCTTCTTCTTCGTTCTGTCTACTTGTTGAAATCCCTAAATCTCGCAGCCCCTTTTAGATGTTTTATTTATATTGCCTGCGAAAGTTATTCACTACTGCAAGAACAACTTGTCCCTCCCTTTTGTACGAAGACTCGCCTCCCCTATTTTATCTCAGCAGCAAATAATACACGAACTAAAAAATACACTTATGCTAAAAGTTAAGCGGAGTTGTATTCGCTACAGATAGTTCACAATACCGAACATTTCGACAGAATATCACGATCTTGATGCTGAACCAGTGACGCCACGGGACTAGTGATCACGTGTGATCACACGAAACTAGCGATAACAGATGTCGATTTTTAGCATTCTCACGAAATAGTAGTAAGCCTTAGCAAAAACGACTCTGAAATATTGAGGAAAACAATATGGTCAATAGCACTCCCTTTCCATAGCGATCGTTATAGCTTGTTATTTTTGAAACTTCGAATTAGAAACCAAATAATAGATCAAAATCGCAAATTACGTTTAATTTGTTTGTCATTCTACCTAAATCAAAGCAGGTGCTGAAAGCTCAGTCATATGCAAAACAACCTACAAAAAACTTAAGACTGAGGGACACGTATAAAAGAGGACTACACATATACGGCGCCTCAGACATATCTGAAGGTTCATTAACTCCGCCATACGTTTGGTTTACCAAACATACATTTCTACTCAGACAACTGTTTCGTTTTCTTCCATCCACTGTCTTGAAGGCTTGGATAAACATACCTTAGACATCCCTCTTATAATTGGTGACATATTAAGAGTTCAGGGGAAGCTCCTTCCGGCCTCCCACCCCTTTCCACTTTAGCGAAGCAGACGCTGGAGAGGAGGTCGTCTCCTCTCCAGCGTTTGCTCTGCTAAAGTGAAACGAGGTGGGAGGAGAGTCCCTTGAATTCTTAACCTGTCACCATCTATAATAAGTGGAAATCACGGGAAAGATGTATTCTCGAAGTAGTACGTGCATCACACTGAACGGAGTAATTCAATGGGCAACACATCTATCCATTATCGAGTTATTTTTATACGTCCAAAACCGTCTCAGTGTGTATCTCTAAAAAAACAGATTACGATGTTTTTTCAGCTACACAATGTACGACGAAGAATTGGATGGTTATTTAGGTGAGTCTTTATTGTCAGAATAATAATAATAATAATAATCTTTATTTTTCGGGTGCCCTAAAACGGCCGAGCGGCCTTCTCTTAGGTACACCAACTCGTACAATAAAACTCTTAAACAAAAATCCTACTCATTAAAAAGAAATAGATATGCATATACACTGACGCGCTATGAAGTGACGAAAAGTTCGTCCAACTGACAGCGAAATGTAGGCAGGGGTGTGGTGATGTCAACTTGAGGTGGCACAATGCTGTTATACAATGTCTGTAAACGAGAAAGAGGTGACACACGGCATGGTGAGCAAATATCAAAACAGGTGAGCTGTCTCGTCGCACGGAAAGGAACATGGAAATGGATTTTACTAATAAGCCATGAAGAATCAATGGCACCATTAATGATCTTATGCAGGAATACCAAGTCAAGGACTGTTCTTCTGTGTGATAAAAGCTTCAGCGAAAATCTATTCAGTAAGCATTCATAGTCATAATACACGCGTCGTCCAATCCATCTATCATAAACAATTCGAACAAATCTTTTTTGCACACGTTCTATGATCAAAGCCTGTGTTACAGAAATTGAATTCCAAATCACAGAAGCAAACTCAAGCCTTGAAACCACTAAGGATTGAAAAAGATGTATTGAACAATGGGGCTTTTTAAAATGCTTGGTCAAACGCGATATAACTCCTAGAACTTTCATTGCAGAGCTGACAACAAAAGAGACATGATTTTTAAAAGTTAATCCGCAGTCAATTAACACACCAAGATCCCTTACAATTGACACTCGTTCAATCGGATTTCCCTCAAGATGATAAGTGTTATTTATGATCGCGCGGCGTCTGCACAAAGATATCACTTTTGTTTTTAAAGGATTAAGAAATAACTGATTTTGTTTACACCACTGTGCTATATTAGACACATCATGTTGTATCAGATCACAATCTAAATGACAGTGAACACTCTTAAACAACTTGATATCGTCAGCAAACAAAAGCAGTTCAACGTTCTTTACACATGACGCTATATCATTTATAAAAATTGAAAACAGTAGAGGACGCAAAATTGAACCCTGGGGCACGCCTGATATTGAAAAAAAACTCTTTGGAATAACTGTCAGCGACCCGAACACTATTTGATCGAAAAGACAAATAACTCTTAAACCAGTTACACAATTCTGTACAGACACCATACAGATGCAACTTGGACAAAAGCAACACGTGACTCACTTTATCGAAGGCTTTTGACAAATCAAAGTATATTGCATCTACTTGTTCTCTGTTTAAAACAAACGGCACACAGTAATCTAAAAAGGTACACAAATTTGTTTCCACAGACCTACCCTTTAAAAAACCGTGCTGCAAGGGCGTTATTTTTTGACGGAAATAAAAAGTCATCCTGCTATGCACAACAATCTCAAAAACCTTGGAAAAAGCACAAAGCAGAGGAACTGGACGGTAGTTCGCAACTACAGATGCGTCACCGCCTTTTAAGATAGGAACAACAACTGTTTTTTTCCAGAGCGAAGGGAAAACGCCTGAACTGAGTGACATATTAAAAATGTGCTTCAAAATAGGAATGAACAACTGACCGCAACCTTTGATAACAAAACCTGGTACACCATCTACACCAGAAGAAAACTTCGGTTTTAACTTTCTTATCGCCTCGGCAATATCAAGAGAGTCCACTCTTATAGAACTCAAAAAATCGTGACAAATCAGCTCCTTATCCTCCGGTAGAACGGATTGCTGATTGTCAGAGAAACATTTGGCAAAATAATCAGCGAAAACATCTGCAACTTCATGAGGTGATGAAACATAACCCGGGGCGTTATCTGAACAGGCACGTAAGCAGATGATAGGACTAACGTCACGTGTATGTTGCTTCGTGAACTTCCAGAAAGTCTTCGGGCGGCGAAACAAGCTATTTTCTACGCTGTCAAGATGCATGCGTTTATCGCGCTTGAACAGTTTCTTCGCCAAGGCCCGAAATAAACTGAATTTGGTGTACATAAGTGAAGAGCCGCATTTTTTATAAAGACGGTGGAAATGTTCTTTCTTGACCAAATAACATTTTAAATCCCTGGAAAACCATTCAGGATATTTGGATGGCCTTGTTGAACGCTTCGGTACAAAAGTGTCGATGGCATCTTTTACAATTGTCGTTAGAGTCTCGGTAGCACGATCGACATCAGACATGGCGAGAACGTTAGACCAGTCGAAAGTTTCAATATATTTATACAAGCCAAGGTAATCTCCTTTTAAAAAACTGTAAGCTAATGGCTTTGACGATATCCGCGACTTCCGCGGAAGAGATAAATGGACTATTAAAGGTGGATGAAACTTATCAACTTGAACCAAAGGATCGGAAGCCAGACATAAGCTTAGAATGTGGACATTTGAAAGAACGAGATCTAAGATCTTACCTGCGCAATCCGGTATTGAATTTAATTGTTCTAGACCACTCAAGTTAATAAAAGACAACAAAGAAAAGGCCTTTCTAGCTGTTAACGTATTATTGTTTAAAGCTTGCAATGACCACTCTACACCCGGAAGATTAAAATCTCCGTATATCTGAACACGAAACTTGTCAAAATCGATCTGCTTTCCGAGAGATTCAAAATGTTCAATAAAAGTAGTTTCATCAAATAACGGGGGAAAATAGTACGTTCCTATCAGGTAATTAAATCCGTCACTTGCCTTAATCTCGATCCAAACACATTCTGAATAAGTTTCAAGATCAAACCGCCTATGCGATGCCACGGAAACTTTAGTTGCAATTAAAACGCCCCCTCCCATCGTTTGCCCCGTACACAAGTAGTCTCTATCCCTCCGATAGACCGTGTAGCTGGGGTTAAAGTAACTAGAGACTGATATACCATCACAAAGCCAGGTTTCAGTAATACATATAATATCATGACTTGAATTAGTTGAATTGTACAAAAACTCGTCGGCCTTAGTCCTCAGGCCTCGTACATTCTGGTAAAACACGCTAAGTTTGTGCGTCATGAACGTTTTCTACTCCGTCATCAGTATGAACACGAGACTTGTCCAGTCGACCAAAGAACTGATGAAAAATGCTACCTTCAGGCCACACCTCGGATTTGTTAATTGCGTCGAAAACTGACTCGTCACCCGAGATGTGGAACGAAGAGTATGTGTCAAATCGTGTAAACATTTTTGAACACAGGACCTAGCTGCCTCCCCGCTACAAGAGGTTCGATAAGTGCAAGAACATCGTCCACGCTCGTATCCGGAACTAGCCTAGATACAAAAAGTGCCAAACGACGATTCTTCCGAGGGACAGCGGTCACCTTACTTGGTTTAGCAGTTCCAGCTGACGGCTTGGTTCGCCGCCGGGGCCCCACCGTCGTGTAGCCGTCGTCCACAGCGTCCTTCTCACCCGCAGCTCTCGCACCCCTTGAGGGACTCGATTCCAAGCCAGCCCCACCCAGATTCGTCCCTGGAACTGTGTTGAGGAGCGAATCTGCAGCTCGAGGTCTCAACACTGACGTTGGTGCAGCAGGTGGCAGCGCTGCGACGGACGCGTACATGGTTGATGAAGAAGACGGAAGAGGCATTCGTTCATGGACACTTTTACGGAGATGAAGCACTTCGGAGCGAAGGCTGTTGTTGTCCGCCCTAAGGCACTTGAGTTCTGCCGTAACGATGTCCAATTTGCTTGACAGGCTTTCGATGAGGCGCAGCAGAGCGGGCGGAACGGAGCCGTCATCGAGCGTCACATTCGATGGTTCGACGAACGCCACAGGAGCGGGAACCACACCTCCGATACCAGCAGCGGCGTCATTCCTCGTTGACGCACTACTCCTTCGGGTGCAGCCCGAGCACTTGAAAGCGCTCGTACCACTCTTCATGTAGAAATTGTACTCTTCATGGGTGACGTTCAAGCACTTACAATGAAAACGGCGATTGCAACCTGCCGAGCAGACAAGAAACTGCTGCTTCGCGTAGAAGCGAGCCTCGCACGAGCCACATACGTCTTTTTGCGGAGCGCAGGCGGACACGTCCTTCCCGTCCTGCGTCATTCCGCAGAATGAGCGGTCACCTTACTTGGAATTGTAAGGTTTCTCAATAAAAGTTTGAATATCTTGGCGAAAATGTATGGTGAACATTATTACATGGGGTGTCCGAAATTAACTTTAACAAAGTCTTCAAAAGAAATGATAAGGAGTATATAAAATTCAACATTGAACCTATCTTATGCTCTTAAGCGGATATGAAGTGCAATATGATAGTAGCAGTCAATTTATCAATTAGCTCACGTTCATTTTTAATATTTTTAGGTCTTGAGTTATGGTGCCATGTGTCTAGATTGGAAACTTGAAGGCGGCCGTATTCCTTGACTGTTATAGCCTCTATTTTTTTTCGTAACCATATATGCGTTCCGAGATTTCCCTCTCAAACTTGCAACTCAGTACGGTTATTTATGCATACAAAACCAGAAACATTGGTTCAAAAGCCCTCCTCAATGCGTCCCAGGTAAATCATTGCGGATGACATTTTGTTAGGGACCAACGCAAAGCCGATTAGTTGTTTTCCAGTCATTGTCTAAATAATAACTTTATTACTTCGCCCCGTTGTCATACGGAATGTCATACGACATGACCTGCGTCGCCCTCGGAGTGCCTTCGTGGTAACCTCCACTGTTTTATTTGCGTAATTAGCCGAACTGAGTGGCAGGCTCGGAAAAGCAGATGTAACTTCTTGTTACCAACACTCTACGAAATGTAACATACAATACGGCAACCTTGAAGTTTTCAACATTAACACAGGCTATTAATGCATTACTTAAAAAGCTCGTTAAGGAATTTTAGTAGCTTAGAAAATGGACGGCTATGATAATTTTAACACTTAGTGTGTGCGCGGAAGCATAACCTAGGCCTAAGGAAAAGAAGTTTGCGTACCATGTTTAGTTTGTTTCTTGAATTAATAACCTTTCTATTGAACACTCTGTATGAATAGTGATAACCTTGTTTGAAAATGCTACTCCTTTTGTAATTGTGAGTTATACTGAAGGGACCTGCCTCTCACCCCCCCCCCCCCCCTCTCCCTCAATACGAAGGACCCACTCGGAGCGTGTGTGCGAGACGGTGGCGAGAAGGGGCGTGTCACACGTTGTGGACAGATCTGCATCACTTCGAGTGGAAAAAAACTCGATAACACAACCAAACTGACGAGACGTAATCTATTATATTGGAGCAAGATAGAATAGCCCAAAGCGTGAGCAGTGCCACCGCCATCCGCCGTCTCGGCCACGCAATTTCAGTGCGTTTTTCATATTGGTGGGAACTGTACAACGTACGAACAGAGAGGAGCTGCCGTAGCACAAAATAACAATCCTACGAATAGCGTTGGTGTTTTAATAATAGTAATAATAATAATAATAATAATAATAAATAGTAGAGTTTGATTTCCATCCCAAATTGATGGCGGTGTGTTTATGTTTATATTCAAGCATATGTAAAACACAAAACCTTATGCGAAAGTATGGTGCCAATTCTTCTAACATACAATCCGAACCAAGTTAATAAGACTGGAGAGTTTTTGAGTGAACTTGTTAAAAAAAGGTAAGTAACCCTACTTTGTCCTCCAAAGTTTCAGCCGCCGCATTCATCAATTTGAGCCGGTTATTACACTTTTCGGGTTGTTTCAAAACTTTCATTTATCAGATTACAGTATTGGTATTTTTCAGTAAAATGGGAAAATAATGCTTCGTGACCGTACTGAAAAAAAAGGGTTTATACGGGTTGACCACTTCAAATCATACGATGTTATTGACATACAGAACCTATATTCAAACTGGTTTAATTGTATGAATACAAGTTTTTCAAAATTCAGGCAGGAGCCTATACACAATCAGGTTTGCCTGTTCAAAAGTTGGCCTAAGCTATCCAAGTGAAATTGATTAGATCAGTATTCTACAGTCGACGAGGAAGAGATAGAGTCTATCAACATTACAATGTGCAACAAAAACCAAAACTCGAAAGTATTGAAATTAGCTTTAATATTTTTCATTTAATGTATCGCACAGGTACAGCACGCCAAATTATTTCTAATCCTTGCCTCCTCTGTGTTCGTCTGACGTATTTTGTAAAATAGGGCCACGCCTTTCTTGTTATAGTCTTTGTTGTGCTGCAAAACATCAAAACGATTGATCAATACTCCGATAACTTTTCAACATGGTTCTTCATCTGTAACGCAAATTCTAGCTTTCCGAAGCGTCTAAGCATAAGATTTCTCGTGGATCTAGTTATAAAATTTGCGAAACTTGTTGCACTCTCACAAATATATCAGATTCCCTCGTTGAAGTTCTAGAACATCTGAAGAGGACATGACCACAGCAAAAGGGTAGAGAGACATTCGCATAAATATATATCGAAGCACGTGTTTTAGTTTGTTTGAAAACTTATCTGAAATTCAAGGACAAAACGATTTGTCTATTTATCGAAAGTACTTATAAAAAACGTGGTAAAATTTTACACAGGTTACATAGAAACTTATAAAAGTAACAGTAATAAACCTATCTTATTTTACCACATTTTCATCCAGTTTTTGTCGTAGCCCACTAATGAGGAAACTCGTTGGGTCGAGCCAGCAATTCTAAAAACATAAAAATAGCAGATCAGGAATTCAAACAGATTTGCGGTCAAATATACTCTTGTTAAAATACGATTCACCCAATTAACATTTTCCAAAGGTTTAATGTTTATAGACTTGCATGAATACAAATATATGTGCGCAAAAATAAAATAAACATTTTTTGCGTCATCTGGAAATTCTGGGAAGCCTAACCTCCTACCTACATTGCGTTATTTTTGGGCAGTCTTGAGATTTATCTTGGAGGGTACAATCGTTCCTTCGGGTGCACCGAGTATATATGTCAGTTTTTCTTTACCTCATGTATTTTGAGATTTTCAAGAGCGCATGAAAATGGACATTGAATATGAGATATTCTTGAAGGGAATGCCGGGTAAAATTTTGAAATGCTGGGCCGGTGTGCTCGTATGACATACCGGCCTAGCGGCACAGCCTACCGGTGCGTTACTAAAGGCTAAAGGTAGTGATATGGTCAACTCAATGAAGATGACTATATCGGTACGATATACTGCCGTTTGTGATATTTGATCGGTCCCCTTAATTATTGACACGGCGTTACTCCTATCCCTCTACCAGCGACCAGTAAACGTATGGGCGGCCGGCGTCTAAAACCGAATGGCCCGCACTCGAGCACCGGAAACCGGTCTATGCATAGGGGTGGCCGGTACGGTGATACCGGTGGCCGGTACAAACCTCCGTAGACCAGTATAAAATCATACAACTGTTTTCAGTAGGGGATATGAGGTTCACTTACCATAAACATCAGAAGCCTGTCTCTCTATAAGGATTATTGAAATATATAAAATAAATTTTACTCTTCAGAGTTCAACACATTGGTGGCTTCTAGTGACCGCACGATAATTAATATTTATAAAATAAAATAATTTCACTTATTGAAAACCTTATGCAAAAGGTGTTTTTTATTTGTCGCTTCTCTAAATGAGATTATATCTAACGGTCTATATTTCTTATTTGGTAATCAAACAAAAGATCCCATGGATTATCACCAGGAAGAATCATTTATTTTCAACGTCGCAAAATAAATTTAGATAGTGTTATATGAGAGCCTGCCGAATGTGTTTTATTTTTTGCGTCAAGAAAGGAAATGTTTACTTCACACTGTGAATATTATTACCGCCCAGTGATCAGCCGAACTTCATTGTGGTAGACATGTGCCATAATACATTGTGTTTACGAACTTGATGTGAACGCTGAGTTTACCTCAAACCTTCGTACAGAGAACAACGGTTGTAACGCAGGTCAAGTAACTGCAACACCGGAATATTTATACCATTTAATTTTAATAGTCGTTATAAAACAACTTCTTATCAAATGTGTCATAATATAAGTTTCCACGGACCAACTTCATCAGCTACAAAGACATCTAGAGCAAATGCACATACGCATGGTTCCGCTTGTCTGCACGCTGCTGACGCATGGATATGCAATTATTGGTACCTTACGCGTCATAATAAAAACGTCTGCTTGCTTTGCACCTCAAGTTAGTGCTACCCTACTGAATTGGGATAAAATATTTATATATACTTTTCAAAGCCAGTGTGATAAAACCAGGGGATATTAAACTCGTGATCCGTTTTTATTATACTTAGAGTTTATAAATTCGTTCCTACAATTACAAAAATACATCCAAGAATGCCTAACATTGAAAGAGATCACAACAAAACAACGCTTATATGTTGCTTTCAAATTGTTAAATTTAAAACAATTTTATTTGTTAATAAGTTCTAAAACGAGACAAACCACTAAGGCTGCTTAGTGGTTTGTCTCGTTTTAGAACGGCTGCGAAAAAAGACCATGGTTGCAGGTTTTTATTTTGTAGGTAGGTTTCAAAACAGGCAGAAGTACCCCGATTTTGATGGTAAACAGTCGGTGTGAGCGTGCATGTAAGTAAGATGTCGGTTTTCATAAAACGATATTCACGTGATCGGCAAGTAGACTAATCTTGAAAACTTCCCTGCAGCCTGCCAGATGTGCTTAGTTGATTTGCTAGGAGGTTTGAATAAAATTTAAAATTTATTTAAATATGAATGCGGTTAAATTAGTACTCCACGGCTTAGAAAAATATTGGCTTCAGTTGTAAAGCATTATAAAGGTGATGTACAGGGTGTCACAAAAGAAAATTTACACGGTCTTTTTTACCGCAAAAATAAACTAGACTTCGCCAAACGCTCATTCTCCGCCCAAAGGTAGAGCTAAAGGTCACAACCAGATGCCAAAGTTTCAGCCCGGTCCGATAATTTAATCAAAAGTTATAAATGATTTCCTGAAAATTTCAATGGGAAAATGGCGGCCGACGGAGTTTTCAAACACATGGGGCTCTATGGCACCAGAAACCGAAAACGGGCAAAAATGGGCTCCATTTTCCCATTGAAATTTTCAGAATATCACTTATAACTTTTGATTAAGTTAACGGATCGGGCTGAAACTTTGGCGTCTGGTTGTGACCTCTAGCTCTATTTTTGTGCGGAGAATGAGCGTTCGGCGATGCCTAATTTGTTTTTGCTGTGAAAAAGACCTTCCAAATTTTCTTTTGTGACACCCTGTACTTATTAATAGGGATTTGGTATGAATCAAGTGTGTTTCAACTGAACTGAATTTGTTTTTCAGCATTACGTCAGAGCACGGTAAATTGCAGAAGAGTGATTTTAGGTAAGAGGATAATTCAATGCTTTTAAAAGTCACTATTTTGGATTTAAACAACCTTTGGCCTATGCAAAACTTTACATTTGAACAGTACACAGTTTATGTGAAGACTCGCGCCTCCTTTTACCTTCCCTATTGTAGAAAAAAAAAGTTTAGTGGATGCGAATTTATATCTGGAATTCATCAATCAGTTTAGAGCAGGGCCAAATATGTCCTTCAACAAAGTCCACTGCTGAAAATTTTACAAAGAACGCATTGTTTAAATTCGTGCCACAGTTAGAGCTTACTTCTTGTTTTGTTTAGGTTTAAATATTAGGATTATTGTTGCTCTATTTTGAAACGTTAGGCTAGTCATTAGATTGGAAATTTTATGTTATAATATTTTGAACTTTTAAATTTTTATCACTGAAAAACCTAGGTGAAATTAGAAAAACTAGGTGAAATTAGAAAAAGGGTCTAAATGGGCCTAATACGGCTTTGCTCTTGGGCATTAGTTAGTACCAGAGAACTCTTCTTTGGCGTTTCTATGGATTATGTTTGGCTCTCCACATGATTGTTGAAGTGTCAGACTTGAACCAAAGGTGCCATGTAGGAACTGAGGAACATGCAGTGAAGCCGAAAATGGGCAGTTTGGCAATTTAGGCACGAAGTTCCTACATGAAAACCGAACAACCAGAAGCGAAGCCTAACTTTCACACTTGTTAGGCGATTGAGGCCCCAAGATGCCTAATCACAGCTAAACTACCAGCAGTGAAACCTAACATTGACGCTTGTTTCGCGAATTAGGGCCGGATACCAAGACTGGCCAAGAAAGGTCAATTTTGGCTTTCCCTTAGATCTCTTCGCGCGTTTTAATGCCCTAAATTCCCAGCCAAATACCTCATTTGACCCAAAGGGCTGTGCTATCGGAGGCTGTTTTATACATGCAAGTCTTACGAGTATAGAATGAAGCAAGAACAGGATAGACTGCACTAATATTTTTACTCCGGAGATTCCATTTTTTTTTTCGAACAGCGTCCCAAGTGTGAGCTGTAGAACAACAATTTGAACTGTCAAACTGAGTCATTCAACTCGTACGACGCTCACGTTATTTGATGAAGAATTGCAACCGGCGGTATTGAGACATGACATCGTAATTTTTAATATTTTGCATGCGCTTTTGGTTTACGTGCGTTTCAGCATAGATGAATTTATGCCTGTGCGGGTATTCACTCTAGTGCATTTTCTTTTATATTTGCAATAACAATTTAATATTTCATATTACGTGTCTTCACTGCCCTTTTTCATTTCAGAAAGTGCAGGCAAAATAAGAAAGCTCGAAAGACTCAGTCAAAACAATAAAAGCGACGTTTGAATTAAGAAATTTAAATAAAACAATATTTAAACTCGCTTGTGAGAAAGCTTGTAATTAAATAGTTTTGATAATTGCTACCTTGGTTCTCACTTTGACACCCCTTACACATACAAAGGCGTTTAATACAAACGGTTTTGAAAATTTCTGCTGGGTATCTTGGTATGTCAATAACTGCACTGCCTTGATTCAGAGAATATTTGTGTTATGTGGTATAGGCAATGAAGCACCTGGTACATTAATTTAATAAAAACCAATGGGGTGTTTTCCTCTAAACTCAAGCACATTTTAGGGTCGAATTTGTAATGAAAGATAGTTTAGGATAATTCTTGATATAAACGCCAGCCCAAACGGCAAGACTAGCGCATTTTTAGTTTTCGAGGTATTGAACGTTGAAGAGGTCGAGGCGAAAATTGACATTTCTCCCACCTGTCGGGGATTGCAGGTTGGACCGCTCGCTATTTTGTCACTTCTCGCACTACTGCACTACAAATCTTCTGTTACACTCAAAATAAATTTCATTATGGTCAATCTATTATTTTAACTTGTACTTCAAAATAGTCTTTTTAAAAAATCGAGCTATCTCCTTTCATTACTTTTGGCAAGTTGCATGTGTGACGCCTCTAGGTGTTACATCTCCGTATTTATGTGTTGCAGAATGCCATTTTAAATTGAAAAACCTTGTCAAATTAACTTGTGTCAATTTGGGAATCAGCATAAAATTTAAAAAAAAGAAAGAAAAATTTGGAAAAATTAGAACGTAGAGTTACATAAATGAAGAGGAAAAGCTATTTACATGAAGCAAGAGTGACTGTCAGAGTTAGAGGATATCGGGTCACGGCAGTCCAATGTAGGTGACTCAATTAGTTCTCGTCCGCACCACTCACGGCCGGCCGACTTCTTTCCGTCTTTACCCGTGGTTGCGAAGAATGGGGATCAATGCCGATGAGAACCTTTCGAAGTTCCAGGGTTGGAGATGGTGTCTGTCCTGACTCCTTGAAGGTTGCCTTCTACCGCTCCGCCCAACAGGCCCCTTTTAATCTTGCAGTTCTTCCGTCTCTTCTATCTTACTTTCTTCTTCAGTGGCACCGTTCTCACGCTCAATACACAGATTTGACAGAAACATAAAAAAGTCAAACGAAACAAAGCTTTGTCACACACGCTCAACCAAAAACAAAATTTCTTCTAGACAAATTGTAAAATTTTCTTTACTGTTCCCGAAACAACAATCACCCTTGTCTTTTCAGTTAGGCACTTAAATATTCAGGTAGGTACAGTACAAAACCAACTTTTACACTAGGAACTCAACACTATCTACGCAAATTTTATTAAAAAAAGGGCACCTTAATCCACTCACGAATAAATATCTGATAGTGTAAGAGAGCTCTGTTCACACAGGTCCACGGCTGCGGAGGGCTTAAGAATGGGACATTAAAGAAGATTCCTGGTCGCCATTGGCAGCTCCTCCACGCGTTCAACTGAAGATATTGAGGGCAGTTTTTCCTGCACACTGATCGACATTCTTCGAGTCATCTCGAGCTCCTCTAAAAACCCCAGCGCAATCAGTTCCTCCTCTGGATACCCGACAGTTGGCATTTGGTTCTCGGCAGATTCTCGTGGAGCCAATAGGTGACCGGCGTTTGAGCCGGAAGTTTCGTCATCCGAAGCGAGGCACCATGTGACTTCACGGTTCCGGTTCGTCCGGTGCCGGTCGTGGCGCGTCCAGCTGCATCAAGAGCCCTTCTAGGCGTGGTAGCCGTGCTGTTTTCGCGGTGAAAACGGTTCGCAGTTACGCGGTACGTTGTTCTAACGCAAGCCATTGAGGGCATACGATGTTCCAATTCCCGTGAAACAAAGCATGGAAGCAACGATGGGTCGTCGCTGTTAAGCGAGTGATGGAGCGAAGTGACCTGTGACAGACAAACGTCGGTGACCGTTTATGCGTGGCCAATATTGTTACAGGCCAGTAGAACGTGTTCTGTCTTGAGGTAGGGCCGCGGGAAATAATGATCTCTAACAGTCTTTTGGCACCCACCAAAAAGGTCTCGATTAAGCCGCGAAGGGGTGAGCACTGCTTGTTGTACAAGGCATACGCGAGATGCGATCTCGCAGGCAATCAGTTCATGGCATGACGTTTCGTCGACATACCGTGCCGTCGCCAGGCCGTTTAATTCTTATATCGACAACTCGGATTAACTTTTTCTGTAATGAGCCGCCGCAGACTGTTCCCGCGAAGCGGCGGTGAATGGGTGGCTTACTATAATATAAATAAACAAAAGAACAGGTCAGCTTGCTGTAATATAAAGCAGTAAAAGCAAATGGCAGCACCTTCATATTGACCGATAATAAAGCGGTAGTACGACCCTGCGTAGCTCATATCACAATCGGTGCTCGTTCATGCATGCTTTCTTATTCGACATCATTAAAAAAAATAAAAATAAAAAAAAAAACGTGAGAGGGGGTGGGGGATATGGTAGTTTACGGGGGACAACCTAGTCGAAGTACCAATAACGCGTGAGTGTTAAAAAGCAGGGGAGGAAGTGGCCGAGTGGGCTAACGCGTCTCAGCTCGGAGCGTGGAGCGAAAGCTTGCGCTGGGAACCTCCTGGGTTCGGTTCCCCACCGCCCTCGCCCGTTTCGATCTGGATGAGTTTCGTACCGGCACGGGTCCGTGTGATCACTACTGCGTGATTCACGTTAAAAACCCCAGGTTAGTGGTTGTACTGCACTGGCTAAATTTCTCATCTACTGCTAAGAGACCGATTATCCGTTGAGGCGCATCTCCATCATGGCTGTATAAACATACAGAGCAAACCAATTTTTAGTGTTAAAAAGCAAGGATTGTCACGTAGTCAGATGTCATCGAGACTGACTTGTGTACGGAAGTGGCGTTTCAATCGCTCGAGAAAACATATTACCTGAGTTTAAAACGCCGTCTGACCGACTTCTTTCCCTGTCTTCAACTTTTGATTGCTTCAAGATTTTCTTACCCAGTCTCAGGTGTTCTAACAAAATGAGAAAAGTACGCCAGACCTCCGATCGGGCATTTCAGCTGGCCGCGTCCTACGGCTTACATTCGCACCTATTTCAGTCGTGATGTGATCTAACGTAACCATCAAAAATAAACAGTACCCAAATAAAAAACGCTGGCTCAAAAGGAAAACGAAACATCTAACCTGAGTTTTCATGCGAAGACCCGGAAAGCGCGGTGCGAGTGCAGCTTGCCGCCGGCCGCACTCGCTCTGCGCTTTCGTGGCCGTTCTCGATGCTTCTGCGTACCGACTACTACTTAACATATCCGTAGAAGTAAGTTGAGACGTTCAGAACTGCGTAAGTCACCCAGCAGCAGAGGAAGGTGGCCCGGATTGATCGGGTTTCAACACCCGCACACGCTTCCATAGCCGTCCTGGGGCTGCGTCGGCTGCTAGCTACGAACCGGAAGTGAAGAATACCCGGAGTGCTTTGCGGCTGCTGCCAAACGCCGGTCACCTATTGGGGCATTCTGCATGAGAAAGAGCCTCCCTCGTTCTCAGAGTGATCGTAATGGTTGTCCGCAAACTTCAGGATTCGCGTTTTGCCTGCCGTTATTTTTCTCATCCTGTTCACAAAAAGCACTTTCCGCTCCCCAGTGCGAGCATTCCTGACACGGCACGTAGCATCATATAACTATTCAATCACGTGGTACGGCCCTTCCTACTTTGGAAACATTTTCTTTGAGATTCCTCGTTTAACGGCCATTACTTCAATGTACACGAGATCGCCTACGTTGTCGATTAGTCCTCGGGAATTCCGATCATACAGATCCTTTCAGTGTCCAGCAAATTTCGCTAGTTTCTCTCGTGCTGTTTCATGAGCCATTTTAAGTTTGTGACGTAATTCTTGGGTATAATTGTGCGGTGTGTCGTTATTGACGGGTGGTGTGGTTTATATAAGAGATCGGGTAAATCAGCGTCACATCCATACAATAAGTAAAAAGGCGTCTCAACTCTACTTTCCCGTTTAGCTCTACATGCAAAACACACAATATAAATGCATTGGTCACTGTATTTCTGGTCTGCACGCACATAGTGGGATAGCATTGAGACAAAGGTCTAACTAAGACGCTGTTTTGCTCTGTCGCACTATGAATTATAGGCTGCTGTTTAGAGCGTCCGTATCCTAAGCAGATCGCCTACATTCCGGAAGAATATTGATGTAAGAATAGTGCATTAATCTGTATAGATTTGCTGTGGCCCTCCTTGGCGAAGGATAACGAGTTCTACTAAGGTTTTAGCTACAGATTCAGCTTTCTGGTGTGGCATTGCGACGACGTTTGCATAATTAGCAAGAAGATCTTCAAATCCCAGCACACAGTGATTTCCTTCTGCCGTAGTTAGAAACGCCCCACAATATTCATTCCTACCCTTTCACATGGTTGTGCAACCTCTTCAAATGCTTGCAGAGGTGCTGGCCTGCTATTGTGTGACGATTTATGAAGCATACACGACAGACGTTGGGCACAGTAGCTCGGTATCTTCTTATTAAATCTGTTTCAAAAGTTCTTTTCTTCAACCCTTTCACTTGTTTCGCCCGTCCCTCGGTGTCCAGAGCAAGGCTTTTTTTATGATATAGTTGTTTCGCGAAATTTTTAAGCGATGCAGGGACAACACTTCGGTTGTTCACAAGACGTTCTTGCTTCAACGCAGTCTGTTCTCTCCGACAAAAAGGGTTTCGAGAGTCGATAACATAGCATCCCGATGTCTTATAAGGTTGCTCTTCGCACTTCGCATTGAGTAACTTCTCTTACTACATCTGGTTTATACGTCAGCGTTCTGATCGTTTTTTCACCCGCGTGTTCCACTTTAAAGTTATGTTCTTGCAGTAGCAAGTTGAACGTGGTAAACGAGAATTGGGGTCACGGGCGTAAATCAGCCATTTGAGTGCACAGCAGTTGGTTATCACCTTGAACATTCTTCCGTACAAGTAACATCGGAAATGCTTAACTGCCCTGACTACCGTGAAAACATTCTTGTTCCGTTTTAGCATATTTATGTTCGGCCAGATTCGACTTCCCGCTGGCATATGCAATTGGGTGCTCGTTTTCCTGAAACTCTTGAGCAACCACTGCTCCCAGTGCACTCTGAGAAGCGTCTGTAATCAGAAAATGAACCCTTTAGAAAAGTCCGGTAAGCTCAACAAAGGAGCCTGTGTCAGTCCATGTTTCAGAGCATCAACTGCCGCTTCAGCTTCTATGCTCCAGCTGAAAGTGACCTTCTTTGACGTGAGTGCAGTCTTTTAGAGTGCCCATTTTGCATTGTGACGTACGGGCAGAAACAGGGGAAGGTTGGCATCTTTCTAAGCACTCCGATATTCACCATTCGCAACAAAAAGAATAAACGTCGGTCCTAGATCTTCTTGCAAGAGTGTGTTTTTCTTAAATCAACAAACCCTTGGACGTTGCGACGTGATAAAGCATCGCGTACTAATGTTAATAGATGATCTTGTTTACAAAAGAGCCGATATAATCCCCTACGCGAAGCGAGAAGATATGAAACGTCAGGTCAGAGAAATGCTGGAAAACAACATAATTGAACTCTCCACATTCCTGTGGGGAGCTCCTGCTTTGTTGGAAGAGAAAGCATGTGGGTCATTCAGGTTTGTGATCGACTACAGAGATTTGTACAAAGAGGCTTCAATTGATTCTTACCCATTGCCCAATATGGAAGAAACGCTTGCTCTTTTTGGAATATGCACGCTACTTTCCTCTCTTAGATATGGCCGCCGGTTACTGGCAAACAGAAATAGAACCAAGTGACGAAAAGAAGACCGCTTTTAACACACCAAGTGGACACTATCAGTGAAAAAGAATGCCAATGGGACTGGTTAATAGCTCCGCCCTTTTTCAGCGTAAGGCGGATGCAATTTTGGCTGGTATTCTGGGCAAGACATGCTACGTCTATCTAGGTGATATCGTCATCTTCAGTCAAAGTTTAAACCGACATCTTAAAGATGTTGGGACTGCCCTGAGGCGACTGCAAGTGGCAGGACTAAAATTTAAACCGTCAAAATGTCAATTCCTTACCCGAGAAGTGAAAAACATAGGGCACATTTTGTCAAAGGAAGCGGTTCAGCCAGATCCAGGAAAGACGCTCTGTGTTAACGAATTTCACCGACCAAAGACAGTCAAAGAAGGCCGCTAACTTCTTGGTTTCATTGAATATTACAGATGTCACAAACCTGATTTTGCCGAAAAAACCGTTGACTGCGATAAAATGCTTAGAGGGGCCAGCTGGTGCATTGCAAAGGGTATAAAACGCCGAAAAAACAAGGACCGAGACACGAAGACAACGACATAAGGCGCACTCTCAACTGAAGTTTATTTGAAAAAGTACACGATATTATTCCCAACAGGAGCGCACAGTCATCAGTTACTCCCTCCCTCATCTAGTCACATTTTAAGTACTCGTACCGCCCGTAGATAGGGCCAGTGACGTTTCGCTGACACACTCATTTCCCCTAGCCCGAATCTCAAAAGCCTCACGCAGTTCGCGAGACACCTTGTTCTTGTGTGAGGTGGCGTTCCTTGGAACTTTGCCGCGAGCCATGCAATGGGAGTTTTCCATCGATTCGCTGTTACAGACTACAGGCTTCACTCCATGGGACATTTAATGCTTTCGCATTGAACCACAAAAACATAAAATAATCAAACTGTATAAATATCCTATCAACTACCTTGTTGTTGTTTTGGCTATTCCCCTCCTAACTGGCAGTGACGTGTAGGGTTCACGTCGCAAGCAGATAAAACCATTCAGAAAATGTTAAATGCTAACACACATTATATCATCCTTGACCATACAACAAAAAACTGTAACCCAAATTTAATTGTTAGGGCGAACCAATCAAGGCAGCTCAATATCACTCCACAAATTCATGACGTCGCTTCCTTTTGTCCTAAACGCAATCCAGTCCTTCATTCGTTGAATTTGTTCGGGTGAAAAGTGGTTTTTGTAGTCTCCAAAAATACCCTTGCGAATGAAGTTTCCTTTCTGCACGAACATTCTCTTGTCACTAAACTTCTGACCGAAAATTTTCAAAGATTTCAGCTGCCTTTCAGGTGGAAGCGCAAGGAGATTCGGTATCATCTGCTTCGCACTGTCGTTCACTTCCTTCTTGAGGCCTTCCAAGCTGGTGGATTTGACCACTTTCTCGAGCAACGTGTCGTCGGTTCTCAGCTTTCGACCGTACTGCTCACCTAGAAAGTCTGCAATCTTTAGCACGCAAGCCACGGTGTCCTTTTTTAAGTCTTCGTATCTTAAGAAAAGGACATTCGAATCTTTCCGGTTTTTGTACCAGGAAAGCAAGTTGTCAAAATACTCTCCGCAGCCAACTTGTCCGGTGAGAAACAACTCGAGGAACTGGTCGAATGTTGCGTCTTCTAGCCCGTAGTGAGGGATACCTTTGCAATGGTGGTAGAAGGAGACGCAGCAGTCGTACGGATTTCTAGCCACGTATATGTATTTGGCCTTCTCCGAATAAGGCTGCTTGTCAAAGGGAAGGTGGCACTTGATGGCACCCGGTCGCGTCATTTTCTCCGCCGCTTCGGCACCCAAGAACTCTAACCAAGGAGACATCAGCGTGAATTCCGTGAAGTCCTTCGGGAGGGCACCGTCGTTCAAGATGCAGTACACGATGTACTGAGTCCAAGTCGTGCCAGACTTTGGGTAGGTGACGATAAAGATGTCGTCGGACCGGGGTTTGTAGGACAGAGCGGATCGCACTGTGTCCTCGTCGAGGAAACTGCTGATGTAGAAGCCATCCAGGTCTTTGAAGAGGGGAGCGAAATCTGCGTTGAGTCCAGATGACATTTCTGCTTCTGCTTTATCCTGTGAATCGGGACAGAAAAAGGTGGCGAGTTCCGGGCATGTCACTAGCACTGTTCTGTTAATAAGATGGAAAAATGATGTAACAAGAATTAAAAAAAAAAAACAATCACGAAGCAGGAAGAGATAACTTAGTTTGCCAAGCCCAACGTTCCTTAAGTTGTTCGCGCTTTTCATGTGACCCGGATCTTTAAAGAAACATTTCCTGATTGCTTCCAAAAAAAGGTTCTTAGAATATGAAATAAAAAAATAGATACGATAATCTTTACCTAGAACAAGGTCATTCTACAATTTTTGTGACAATGATACATATAATATTAATATTACTGATTTATGAACTGCGATTTCAGACAAGACAGACTGCAGGGTATTAAAAGCCGTCAAAGACTTGTGCGTGAACTAAAGTGGTGAGTGTGAAAGGATGTGTACTCTAAGGGGAAAAAGTCAAAATAAACCTCAAAAGTGCACTGGAACGCTACTAAACACCGTTTCACCTTACGGCGTGCGGATATACGAGTCTCCGGAGCCAATTCATAGATCGAACCATGTCACGTGACGTTCCCGTTGCGAGGAGCAACGCGCAGTACACGAGTCACGTGACACGCGTGACTCGTGTCCCCCATAGCTCTATGTCTACTAACAGAAGGTATGTGCACTGAATTCTTTACCTGATCTTCCTTTATTGAGCGCGGGGCAAAGATTGGGTACTGATTGAACACCAGCCTGAAAGTAACGCTGACGCACCGTTTGACGACGTGGGTAAAGCGCAGTATCAAAACGCAAACAACCTACGTTGTTGTCCCGATCGGTGTAGTCTTCAATTTAGCTACTAGAGGCGCGACGGCTGGATCTCCTTCCCATTGCGGATGCACGTCACGACGTTTGCCATCACTCGAGCTTGACCGGTCAAATGTTGCTGTGCTAACGCTTGTATCTGCACTGATATTAAATCAAGCATGCGGTCTTTTGCTATCAAAGGCTTGAGAGCAAAGTTTATTTCATTAAATCGACAAGTTGATTACTCAGTGTTTTGCTGTTTTAGTGTTCGTTGATAAGGTCGTGAGAAAATGAATGAGAACGCAGCACACTTTATCTAAAGTCAGCGCCTAAATCAGCACAGAATCAGCAATGAATCAGCAACCTTGTCACATAGTCCAGCTTTGTACTCTCAGATAGTGGTGGTTGCTTTCGAATCCATGAGATGGCTCTGCCCTTAGAATAACTTATCCGTCTGTACATTAAATGTTCAACTGCAAGCACCTTCGTGGCATGTATTCAGATGTTAACGCAAGGACCCTCGCATTTAAATACGCCTTATTTATTCATTTAATGCCAATTGATACGCCAACGCTATTTTATTGTTCTACTTTATAGTTACAAAAGGCATCCAGGACACAGCCCCAGCTATGGGAACTCTGCCAAAAACGTTCCGGTGAAATAGCGCCCCAGATCCAGACACTGTCACAATATGGTGTATATTTAGGAGAAACCAGCTGAACAAACCAACCATGCAAATGAGAGGAGAACGTTCGAGACGGATTCAACCACTGGACTACCAACTGCGTTTAATGATACACTGCATCTTTATCGCCTACTAAGATCATTCAAAACATAGCTTGCTTGACTTTTTCCTTTTTTTTCTTCATTTTTAAACACGAACATCCGGCTCGTTTGTCTACTTGTGGGCAGAACTTCCACCTCGCAAGAATATACTCTCGCTCCTGGTTAAGTTCACAAGTAGAAAAACGAGCAGGATGCCCTAATTGCAAAAAAGAATAAATAAAAAAGGAAAAAGTGAAGCAAGCTATGTTTTGAACAATCTTAGCCAGTCGATGAAGATGAAGTGTATTATTAAACGCAGTGGCGATCTAGCGGTTGAATGCGTCTCTCACGCTTTCCTCTCACTTGTATTGTTGGTTTTTTCAGCTGGTCTCTGCTAAAGATGTTCTACCAATGTGCTTAACTGTTTCCCGTGGTTTATACGGCCCACGACAAAATCGTCCTGGTTAGAGCTACCATAGGAGCTACGCTTAGAATATCGGCACTCTGTTCCCAGATATTGTTCTAATTGCGACAATATGGTGCCTGCGCAGAGCAGACGCAACTGACGATCGTCGTGATTCAAATGTGCGACTTTCTCAACATTAGCTTCGGTGTTAGGAAGCTCATTTATTATTGTTTTGCTTTGTTGCGAACTATTAAAAGATTTCTGGAGGATGGAAAAGCGTTTCTTGTGATTTTAGATTAAGATTGAAATAGCTGGCAACCATGATTTTAAGACACAAGACGGGTAAGTGTCGTTACTCTGAAGAGTAGCTTATTTCGTGGTACTGGTTCCTGTCATAATGGTTTCGTAAAAAATGGCTAGTCAAAGTTTTTTTTTTTTGTCAAAATAGCCCCGAGGACCAAACCATGAAAATGATCCTGAATGAATTTTGCAGCATTGTTTTTTTGCTCTCCACCGGTTTGCCCGTAGCTTGTACTAAATATTTAAAGGGACCATGAAATTACTTTTTTACTTTTTCCAGATAGCTTTTACATTAAGCCATCAATGTTCACTGAATGCCGAACAGGCATCCGTTTTCGTCTCGGTTTATTAACTTCTGCACAAAAAATTAATGAAATATCGACTTTTTCTTTCTCTCCAACTGACCGCAAAACAAGCCGTGACGTTCGCTGTTTCTGGAACCGGAAGTTGTCTCGGCAGTAGGAGAATGGGAGCGTTAGCGGCGACGAGTTGGGGTGCGCCGGTAGGTTTTACTGCGCTGATGTCACCAATGTATTTTCTGAATCGGCGCCTCTCAACGCCGCATCGCAGCTGAGCGAAATTCAACGATATATGTTCCGCTACAGCGATAGCATGGGACTAGTCCCATACGCCGGTATGCCTGTTGGGAAGTGCAGCGAGTCTTCCGGTGAAGTCTCCAGAAGTCAACCCAACTGTCATTGTTGGTAAAAGGCGGCCCGTGTCAGTCGTTTGCAAAGCGACGTAGATGGAAACAAATTGCTGCGGCGTCTTTCGCGGGTTAGGAGATGCAGGAGCGAGCCGACGTTAAAAAAGATACGTTTGAACTACGAGTGTCAGCAAGAGCCACGTAAATACCTGTTCACACTCGGAGCAGACGCGCGCGTTTAATGGAAGTGCTGTATTCGCGCTGTTGGTAAGCGCTTCGGGACCGATCTTTTAAACCGTGTTACGAAGGTAATCCATATGGCGTTTATTTCAGCTCTATATCACACAAAACAAGAAGATAGAATCGGCGAGAGTCCCTTTTCAACGAGTGTTCGTCAACACTGCCTCGGAAAACAAGGGGAAGAGATTGACCTCACCTCTTAATCTAAAATTGAGGTCAGCGATCAAACTATAAATGCGGAAAGGGTCCACAAGGGTAGCGCGGGCATATTCCATTCAGCACGCCAGCCGGTCGTAGGCAGACGGTCTTGCGACGAAGCAACGCTGCGCCAAGTCGGAGTGCCTGCTAGGCCTATATTCTGAGCAGCTCGCTTCGTCGGAGTCGGTAGATTCGTGGCCAGCGTTCTTGTTCGTCGTGGTCTGTTTTAAGTACTTTTTTTCTTGCGGCTTGAACTCAGCACGCGCGAGAAGAACACGTAGAAAAATAAACGTTCAGTCAGTCAGAGTTTTGAGAGGAAGGAAATCAAAGGAAAAAAACGTTCGACGGCCGTCGCGACCCTGCCCTACTGCGCACGCGCAGTAGTTGCTTCGTTTACCACACGATAGATGGCGTTTGGCTCTCAGCATTATCAAATTTGGAAATTTTCGCAACACATCTCTAATTATGCTACAAGATGTGGATCTAAATATTATTTAACAAAACTTTTAGGAAACATTCGCCGGCTATTTATTGTTTACGATCGCGGTGCTGGTGAGGTAGGCTCTAACCCAATAGGCGACGTGGATTCGGCTGACGTGCCCCGTTTCCGCGGATGCACCGTAGCGAAAAGGCGAAGGGAAGAAGGCGCAAAAGAGTCCAGTTTTCTTTTAAAAGTTCAATAGCAAATACTTTTTTTTGGCTCCCTATTTTTGTGTTTTTGTGTTTCTTTTCACACCTTTTACGACGTGCGGTGGATGAAATTCGATTTTAAAATCATTTCATGGTCCCTTTAACATATTCAACGAAAAGGTTTGACAATTACGTGTGTTACAAAATATTTGTCATGATAAAGGTATAGTGCAATTTAAAATGACGCTTACTTTGCAGTTCAATAATTGGGTAAACTACAAGATAGAAGTATTTTATAGTCTACAAAGTACATATAGCACAAATAGTAAAAGATTAACTTTTTTACGTGAGCAGCCCAAGTTTTCTATAATTCAAGCTACTGTTTCTGCATTGAGCTTGCAAAAAAAAACTTAGTGAATGAAAGTTTATGTTTTAGAATATTGGCACTTTTCACATCCAATCATGCGTTTTAGTTTATATTGTGAGATCGCATCGAAAAAAAGAGAAAGGTTGCCTCCATTAATATGGCGATTTGGGCCAGTTGGTTCATGATCGCAGGTGATCGTGTAAAGGTTGACTCCACATGAACCACGAAAGAGTTTTGTGATTCAACTTCTTCTGTCCATTACCAGCTTCTAACATTTAGTTGTCATGTTTTAATTAGAAGTGAAACAAAATTTAAATGGAGGCAATTCGCTGAGGATAGGTATTTTCTACCTTAATTTTCTGCTTCGGAACAGTATCACTGTAAATAACCCGCTTTCGGTCCACTTTTTTAAAACGAAAGAAGAGATTGAATTGACGCTTGAACGGCAGTATGCCGTACTAACGATTCCGCAAGAATATTTCAAGCAATTTTTAAGTATAACAAAAGATGGTATGCACATATGCTAGGTTAATATTCCGATCATATACAAATTGCAAGCAGCAAAGTTTTTATAAAAAAGTCTAGAAAATTACAATTATATTTCATTTTGCGGTTTGAGATTGAGATTCTTTATACCGGAGCCGTTTTGTGAGGCACCATTTCGTTCGCGATGCATTTTTCACACACACGTGGTGTCCATGCCAGTGCACTGGTTTCAGCGCAGCCCCATATGTCTAAGTTATTTTTATCTTGCTCTTGAAAGGTACAGAGATCCAAAAGAAATACATAAATTACTTCTGCTAGATCTTCTGGAACGTAAAGGGCTGTTTATACTCCGACGTTCAGCGCAGTGAACGCACCGTAGCACAGAAAGCGCGTGTTTCATTGGCCGGAAACCAGAAACTCGATATGTCCGACCTATCAGTATCTGTGCGCGCTGCGCTACGCCACGCCCGTCGACATTACGTTGGAGTATAAACGTACCTTAAGTCTAATAAACATTTTCTCTTTTGGAAAAAGGCATTCCTGATTTTTTTTGCTGTAATTGATTCCAACTGTTGTGAAGCATATAACTGTCAAAGCATATAACCAGTCGCATTAAAATTAAAATTCAATACAGAGCACTAACGTCCCCCTTTCAAGGAAAAATGAAAAGACTAATTAGGAAAAATGTACCCTATACACTAACTCATGCTTACAAACAAACCGGAGCGCCCCTAGCGGACGCCACCGGCGCCGCTCATGCGCCGTGGATGGTGGGCAAGAAGCCCGCCGTCGCCCATAAACAAACCATTGAATTGCGTTGTTGTCGGCGTCGGTGGGAGTCCCCGTGCTCTTTTTCGCGTTGGAATTGTTGATTCTACGTCCTCCTAACAATGTCTGACTACTTGAGCGGCTTCAGCAAAACTATCGAGGCAAAACTTTGCGTGAATAATGTGACTTGCGGCGATTCATTTCACGTGGACGCCGCAGAATGGGCGCTAAAGCCTGACTCCCACGTCGAGATTCTGCTCGCTATTTTCAGTCGCGACGTCGCTCGGACTGCAAAAGCGTGGACCGTAGCTGAGATGGTGGACATCGATACTGAAAACCTCAAGTAGAATCGGGCATTACAAGTCGGTGATGGCCACTGGTAACAATGACCAACAACTTCTTGTATCTGTTTACACTTAGCCGACTTACCCCAACCAACCTTCAAAAGTGTTTTGAGGCCTGCACTTAGTTCTTATCGCAATTACCGGGTCAATGATTGGTTTACGAGCCGCTGTCGTTTGAACGAACTGACGACAAAAAGCAGCCAAGTTTGAAAGAGCAGACGACAGTTGGAACGCACGCGCAATGGAGTACGGGCAAGACGCACCGCGTCCCGCATCAACAAACCATTCGAATGTCACGTTGTCGGCGTCTGTGTGAGTCTGCATACTCTTTTTCGCGTTGGAGTTGTCGATTCTACGTCCTCATCGCAATGTCTTACCACTTTAATCGCCTGAGCGAAATCATCAAGGCTCGTTACGCTGCTAAACTTTGCATAAATAATTTGACGTGCGGCGATGTGTTTGCATGACCGCCGCAGAATGGACGTACAAAACCATGATGAGACTCTTCTAGCTATTTTCGGTCGCGACGACCCTCGTGCTGCTAAAGTGTAGAAGGTAGCGGCGATGATCGACGTCGATACTGAAAATCGGAAGCGGGAACAGACAAAGCGTAACAAGTAGGTGATGGCCACCGGTACCAATGATCAACATCTTGTATCTACTGCTTACACCGAGCCTACTTAAGTCTTTTGAGGCCTGCAATTACTTCTTATTGCAATCACCGGGTCAAAGTTTGGTCTACGGGCCGCTTTTGTTTGAACGAGCAGACGACAAAACAACAGACAACTTTAAAAGAGCAGACGAAAGTTTGAACGATCAGGCGGCCGTGTGAATTTGAAGACGCACTGAATCCGTCGGTGGTCCGGACAACTTGGGGGTTTTCTCTCGGTCATGTTGGAACAAAGCAAATACATCTGGCGACTACAAATTGTGGCCCGCACACGCAATCGTAGTTCGACAGCGTCAGGTTTGCCCTTTTCACGGCTGCTATCGACGTTCTCGGACGAACGGAGGGTGCAAAAACACATGAAAACTGATCTTCAAACCTTCCCAGACTCTCTTTGTAAAGCCGCCATCACAGCATTTTGACGAGAAGGCAGGTTTTTTGTCTCGTTTCTTCCAAAGGAACACAGGAATGCATGTCTGGCACGGCGACTTCTGCCCACCGCCCCAGACCGGAAGTGCGTCCGGCGCGCCACCACCGCGGCGTGACGTAGGAGAGTTGAGTTGGTGTATATAACCAGCGCACTGACATTTTTCCTCTTTAAACTCCTTTGCTATATGTTCGTTTTTGTTTCCTAATTGCCCTGACTGCATTGAGAGGCAAACGATTATAAGTAGTCGAATCAACCTTATTACAACCGCATCTGTTCTTGAACTACAAATTGCAAGCTAATCAAGGCGACATTGCTTATTTAAGTAATCAAACTTTAAGTCCACGAAAGAATTTCGCCGTACATTTTCCTTAACGTCTTCATTTGTTTTCAAGTGAGAAACCCGTGCCATTACGTATGCTTCCAAAAAGAACGTTTTAAGGAACGACCAACAAAAGCATTAAGTTACAATTTTCAACATGCACATTCAACTGAGTACACGCAGCGCTTGATTTCCGTCCGCCGATTTACCTGAGAACAAGGAGTTCCAGCGAGGAAAGTAGCTTGGTAAAGTAGGCAATCCTCTGGCAGCTCGCGGTAAAGAATACATTTTATTGCAGATGAAGGCAGGCTCCGAGAGATATTCTTATCATTATAGCGGTCATTCTCCATGTTGATATGAGCAGCGCGAAGAAACATTGTGCACTTATCCGCTGGCTTGGTAAAGGGTATACATATATACAAAATATAACGATTGGGTTATCTACCGATCCCCGTCTAGTCTGCCCGATACCTCAGTGAATGAAGCTCAAGGCTCCCCGCGCGACAAATAAACAGCAAAAGCAGCACGCACAAACGCGTCGTTTTATCTGCTAAGGGGTTAAACTGAAATGTCAAGGCCGACGACACAATGTAGCAGGTTTTAAAAGTTTTACTTTTGAGACAGCAGTGCTTTGTAGTTATTATTAAAACATTATGGTGGCTTCTACCCCTTTTTCCCTCCCTTTATTCAATGTTTTCAAGATTTTGTTATTTTTTATATTTTCAAGTAAAACCTTCATTTCCAAATGTTCGCATAAACCATTCGACGAACATGACTGGCACTAACCACATAAGATCAAACAGACGAATCCCATCGCGCTTTATTTTTCAAGCAGGTTTGTACCAAGAATTTCGCACCACATATTCTATTCCCATTTATGAGCCAAGCTCATAAATTGTTTATAGCGGCTATAGATATTCTAAAGAAAATGTATTATTTTTCTATCCCCTGTCTATAGGTTTTTGGCTTTTTCCTGTTGACTTTCAATAGAACTATGAATCCTGAACATTCCTTTTAGGTTTTTTTTACAATGTGTCCATGGAAATATGCATTCGCCACTTTCCTTGTGCACATACGCCGACATCGCGAATACACAAGCCACGGATCTCTCATGACACTAATAATTCAGTAGACATGATATAAACAACGCGACTGACACGGACGAAGGAAGACTGTACGACACGAGCGCTGACTGGCAACTGACGGTTTTATTGTCATGAAACCCAGAAGAAACAAACATAAAAATGACTCCCCAATCAAGAAGAAATCGCGACCGTGCATCACAACGGCGTTTAACGCCGTCACAACACTTTGTCTAATCCTTAACGCAGTGCACCACCCATAACCCCTGTCTAAAAATTCTGCTTGCCCCGCTCTCTAACAGCGCCAAAGATGCTTGATTCACGCAGGTTGGGCCTGCCTTTCTTATATTGAGTGCCTCGACAATCTTCCGTGCCTTTTGGTCCTTTTGTCTAAACAACACGGCGGCCTCCTCCAGTATCGGGTGGAAGGAGGGGTCCCTGCAATGCAATGTCAGGTGGGAGCACGCTGTCCCTGCCAAAAAGCTACGATGCTCACGCAGGCGAACGTTAAGGCACCACCCCGTCTGCCCGATGTAAGCCTTCCCACATCTGGTAAGTTACCCCCTTAGTGCAAGACACGGAATCAACGTAGTGCTTTACGCCACAACCACCCTTCTCCGGTTTCTCCCCTACTCTTACGCGCGTTTCCACTGCGGAGGAAATCCCACTTAACTTGTTTCATGTCGAGAACACCACGTCCACCCCATACTTTGAGGCGGCCCTTTTGAGCCCGTGCGGCACGCGATGCATTGGAAAAGCGCGTGATAGGGGGACATAATCCGGAGAAGGGCGGTTGTGGCGAAAGGCGCCGCGTTAATAAACTGTTTTGCACCAATATGGTAGTTTGCCGGATACCTTTCTCTTCTGGAAAGTTTTACATCGGGCACACGGGATGGTGCCTTAACGTTCGCCTGCGTGAGCATTGTAGCTCTTTGGCAGGGACAGCGTGCTCCCACCTGGCATTGCATTGAAGGTAACCCTCCTTTTACCCGACACCGGAGGAGGCCGTCGTGTTGTTCAGACACAAAGACCAAAAGGCGCGGAAGATTTTTGAGGCACTCAATACAAGAAAGGCAGGCCCAACCTGCGTGAATCAAGCATCTTTGGCGCTGCTAGAGAACGAGGCAGAATTTTTAGATAGAGATGATGGGTGTGGCATTGCGTCAAGGATTAGATAAAAATGTTGTGATGGCGCTAAAGGTCATTATGATGCACGGTCGTGATTGCCTTTTGATCGGAGAGCCATTTTCGAGCTTGTTTCTCGTTGGTTTTATGAAAATAAAACCGTCAGTTGTCAGTCTGCGCTTGAGTCATCCAGTCTTTCTTCGTCCTTGTCAGTCGCGTTGTTTATATTATGAATACGTACCAGCTAGCCCAACTATCCGTTCTGTTAAAACTCAGTAGTGTTGACTGCTCCACGGCAATATACACCCTGGGCGTAAAGGCAAATATTCAAGAGTAGGCCAGCCCTGAAGATTAAAAAGACTACAAGTGTGTTGGTTTTTCTTGCCAAGACTTAGTACGAAATGTACTTGCTAAGGGTTCTTGAACTGTATCTCTTATTATAAAGTAATGCAAGAAGCGATAATTATTTGAAACATTCAAAAAAGTTCCCCCCCGTGAGGAGGTTCTAACTGGGTTAGATTAGACTTCGGACTGCATTTTATTATTTTATTAAACCTTGTTTATAAATATTCTACAGAACGATGGTGACATAAGGTACGTTGAGCAGTGGCGATAGAAATTATATAGCTTTCTCATTGTTTGTAGTCTATAGACCTTGATAGAAAATGTATTTAAGTTGTTGATACGACGTGACTGAATATGAAGCGGACAGACTCGTTAGATAGTGGATAAACTTTTTATGTACTTCCTGCATCTTTTTTGGGGTTTTACGTAATCTGAAAACAGAATTTTCAGAAATGTGTATTCAGAAATAAAATGTTATGTTCAATATAATTCAATGAACTGGTTACGTGAAAACATACACTTCTTCAAAGTTCTTTTTTCAAAGTTCTGATGCTGTCAAAAGCGTAAGATTAAAAAAAATATAAGATCGAATTTTTTTTTTTACCAGGAACCTCTACCAACTAATCGCTTTTATCGTTCCCCTTCTTGGTGATTATTTGTAGGTGAAATGAGCACAGTGTTCCACAAATATAATTTCTCTAAGATAGTGCTTAAGGCTAACGGAGTGTTTGGTTTGCTGATTTTCAGAAATGCTCAAATGACAGCTACGTTTTCTAAAGTTCATTTAAAGCTGAGCTCTCCCAAGTTAAACACATTTACTATACTCGGAGATAACTTTCTGCGACTATGCAGTCGATGTCACAGGCGCTGGGAAGTCGAGTAACTCGAACGCCACTTCAGCTGTACATGAGCGCTCTTCACTCCTTAATCACCACAAAACGTTGTCCATGAGTGTGAATAGCCTCACATGAAATAAGTTGAAGGATGCATTCCATTGATCGTCCTGAGTCACTTTTCTAATTTGTGAAAGCTCGCTGCAAGCTTGATTCGTAGTGTTCGCTAAGCACATAAGTGTGTGAACACTGTGAGTTGAGCACCATAATATCAAACGTACGTCTGCTAATAACAGATGACCCCTCCCAAACGTTTTACAACCCTCAGCTAGTGGCTTTGCGAATGTCCGCATCTTTAAGCAGTATTGATCATCAAGAACCGCCAGAAATCTTACGTTGCGTATATGCCTCAATCAAGAGAGCATTATTTTTCATGGCAGCAAACAACATTGATCCACTCACAGTCTTCTTCAATAATATTTCATTTTCAGGATAACTGCCCCTCCCCCTCCTTTTTTTTTTATTTGGCCAGCTCCGTATCTGTTTAGCGCTAAATCGACCCCTTCTACGAAAGGGTTGTCGACCCAGACCTTGAGCTATGGCGTTTAGAAGAATGACGCAAAAACTTCGATACTGGGGACACCTAGCAGCGTAATCCGTGACTAAAAAGCATATGCACCGCAAATTTAAAATTCCAAATACTTCGGCGCACCTTAATTTATTTTTTTTTTACTTTTGGCAGTTTTTGTGTAATATATGAACATGATCCTAGCCATGTACAAGTGTCATGATTCAGGGGCACTTTTTGCCAAGGAATGAATATTGGTATTTAAATAAAAGAAAACAATGTTATCGCGAAATACGAATCCACCGGAATGTTATCATGGAAGTCCAATATCAATCCACAAATTCATAACATCGCTTCCTTTAGTCTTAGATGCGATTCTCCCCTTCATCCGTCTAATCTGTTCATCCGAGAAGAGGTTCTTGTAGTCCCCAAGGATACCCTTGCGAAGAAATTCCTGCTTGAGCTCCAACTTCGGTCTTCCGCCAGATCTTTGACTGTATACTTGCAAAGACTTAAGCTGTCTCTCAGGGGGAAGGGAGAAAAGATCATGCATCAGGGTTTTCATGCCGTCATTGACAGTTTTCTTCAGGCTTTCAAAGCTGGTGGCTTTCACAATTTTGTCGAGGAGCACGTTATCATGTCTCAGCTTTTGACCGTACTCCTCACCAAGGAAGTCAGCGATATTGAGCACCCAAGTCTTTATGTCCTTTTGTAAGTCTTCGTACCTGAAGAACAAAACATTTGAATTGTTTCGGTGCTTGTAGAGAGACAGCAAGTGATCAAAATAGTCTCCGTAACCAACTTGGCCACTGAGAAACAAATCTAAAAATGTATCAAATGGTGCATCTTCAAGCCCATTGCTAGGGATGCCTCTAGCGTGGTGATAGAAGGAGACGCAGACGTCATACGGGTTTCTAACCACGAATATGTACCTCGCGTTCTCAGAGTAAGGAAGCTTATGGAAGGGAAGATGGCACTTGATAGTGCCTGGGCGGACCATTGTTTCTGCAGCCTCGGAACCCAGGAACTCAAGCCAAGGTGACCTTAGAATGAATTCAGTGAAGTCCTTGGGAAGGACACCGTCATACAAGATGCAGTGGGCAATGTACTGTGTCCAGGTTGTACCGCATTTGGGGTACGTGACAATGAAGATGTCGTCGGACCGGGGCTTGTAGGACATAGCGGACTGTACGGTGTCCTCGTCCAGGAAGCTGCTCATGTAGAAGCCATCCAGGTTCTTGAAAAGAGAACTAGCATTCACATTTGGTGCAGCTGACATCTGTTCCAGAGGTTTCTCCTGCAATTATAAATAGAACAATAATTGCACACTGTGACGATTGCACCCTAGACATTTAATCTTGAGATAATATTATCACCCTCTGTCAGTTCGATATTTTGGGAGAAATGTGCGATAAAAAATGAAAGATTAAATATGGAATCCTTAGTTCCAAAAGTTTTTTTATAATGCGAGAGATAACACCCACACTACTGCCGTATTGGATAGTGAAAGCATAGTTGGGACAAAAAAATTTGTCACCGACAAAAAAAAACGCCAAGCTATATTTACACAGGTGCACATTATTAGCATAATTTACATAGTATCATTATCGTCCACTTCATTGAAAATGTTGAAGAAATAAAATATTTATTCTTTAAATAATATTGCTAAGTCAGGTTTTGGCTGAACACTATTAACTGTTCGCGGCGCAATGCGGCATCGAACATCGCCATAATTAGGAATATAAATCTCATAAAAACTCTCCATGCCATTTTTAAACAGTTATATATGAAAATTTCTTACGTGCGATGTTGAACAATTGAAATATAGAAGGTTACAAAAAGGGCCCAGAACAAGTCCGTGTAAAATACTCTTTTGTAAAGTAAATGCTTGAAAAAGCGTTATTTATGGGATCGCTGTTGAAACGAGATGATCACTAACTTTTAGCCCAATAACACAACTTTGAAGGACCATATAACAACACCTTTGTCTAACAGCTTTCTGCTTATATGATTAAAAACTTGTTAGGCTTCAAAATATGTAAAGCCATAATTTGGCATCATATATTATTACTATACATTTGCACAATCAAACCACAAAATTTGATTAGTTCGAAAAAGCACAGACTAGCCTCAGCTAGCTGACCATCGCTCTGACTGTCAGTAAAGCTTCAAACCTTTACAGAAAAAAAAATCCGTTATGCATACGCCTCTCACACGTTTTTTCAACCCCACGAATATAAAACGATACGGTCAACCAATCTCGAGATTCTAAAAAAATGTAGATCCACCGGTCTCTGTTATCACAAAAGAAAAACACCTCAACAAAAATAATTGTGAACGACGAGCATCAAATTAGGAAAGTAATTTATCATTGCCTTTATAAATAAATACTGAATCACAATAAGCATATATATAGAGAGAAATAATTTCGGTTTGAGATTTAATTAGCTTCAGCGATTTCTTTGGAATACACTCCAATACAAGGCAAAAACTCGCAATAAATTTCAACATTCCGAATGGTGTATCTGCGCGGTGGAGAAACAGTTGGTGGAGGCTCTGGAAAAATATTTCCAATCTCGATGGGGTATTTAACGTTGGTGGCATGCTTTCCTAAACTATATTGCATTGGTAAACACCTCGATTTTTATTATACGTCCGCTGTTGTACAAACCGTCGAAAGCATTTCGAGCACGCAACTCTTACGAATTACGCTGAAAATGATGGAGTATGCGAAGTTGACGTTTTTGACGGAAAAATATTTTATTATAATTCGTTACAGTTGTGGTACACCATACTAATGCAGCATATGATATTTTCAGTAACATTAAGAATAATATACCTTTTTACCCATAGAAAAAATAATTTATGAATGCTACGCATATATCCATTTGCAGTACTTAATAAACCATACACCTAAGAATTTTTGTTCTATAAGTTGTTTTAAAGGCATTCCTTCGAAATAATAAGTATTGAAGCTTTATCTTGCTTGTTAATCGGGCGAAATATTATGAAAGGTATTTTGTTTTTCAGCATTAAGTTGTAATGTGGAACTCAAGCCAGTTCCAGCTTTTCCAAGGATTCGTTGGCCATTATGTGTAATGTATCTTAAGACTATACTGTCAAGGTCGCATTCGTGTCGTTTGCGTACATTAATAGTTCCGGGGTATCCTGCATGTTTGTCATATCATTTACATAAATAATAAATAGCAAAGGGCCTAGAATGGATCCCTGCGGCCCGTCCATGTCCGTACACCTAACTTTCAGAGGCTACTTCATTTAAATGCACATATTGAAATCGATTCATAAAATAACTTTCAACTACTTTTAGTCCCAGCCTACGTATTTCCCAATATTGAAGTTTAATTCATACGATATGCTGTATTGTGTCAGAAGCCTTTGCAAAGTCTAAAAACAAACCTCATTTATAACATTTATCTTCAATCTATTTTTTTATAATTTCAACTTTTATTTAGAGTAGGCCTCGCTCTGTAGATCTATGTTATTGAAATTCGTTGTGCCTCGTTCATTATATTCTACAAAAAAAATGCATCTCATCTAATATAAATTACATTTACAAATATGTTTTAAACATTTGGTAGAATCGAAATCGGTCAATATAGTTATAAAGCTTTTTTCCCCGCATTTAATTATTGAGCTAACTCTAGACATTTTTAACTGGTTCGGAAATGTTCCTGTTTGTATCATAATAATTGTTATATATGACAGAGTGAGTCCTAATATTTGTGAGAAGTTTTTCACTGGAACCGATTTAAAACAGTAAATAGCATTCCCAACATTGCTTTTTAATCTTTTAATAAGTATATCAAATTTAATAGGCGTAATTGGTTTGAAGGGAAGCTCCGGTCAATATTTTTGAATTTGGGATAACGACGTTTTCAGCTAAAGCTGCGCCCCTCAATTATATGGTATAATATTTTGTTTCAATATTGTGTGTTGTTTTCTGGATATCACGGGCTCAAAGTTTGGTTTTTGGTGTCTACGGCAAGACCTAAACTAGATCTGCTAGAGGGATGGCAATACTGATCATCAGCCGTACGGCCGCGACGTGACGTCCCAAGGGTGCCGCACCAGCGTTGCTTGACTAAAAGCTAACCCGCATGCCGCCCGCTAAAGAGCAGCTGGTCGCGTCTTTGAAATCAGTTTTAGTGGAGAACGTGGCTTCCCTCAGGCGTAATATTTCGGCTGTGATCATATTTTGTGCCACTAAATCGATACCAGTTATTTAATTTCGTTTTTGACTGGACTTGCTTTTTTTAAAGATTATAGAATAAATCAGTCTTTGTTCCGTCGATGCCGAAGTCGCCTGGGTTATCCTCTTCTCTATACATTCACTCACACTAACAAAATATGCACTCATAATATTTGGAAGATCTTTCCCGAATATATTTTTTTTGTATTATTGATAATAATTTCATCGATACATACTGAAGACTTTCTATTTGTTATATCATTCACTGCGTTCCATATCTTCCTGTTTTTTCTTTTTTTATATATTGTTGAACATACCTTTGCTTTTTCATTTTTTTATTTTATCTTTTCTTATTGTTATGCGCGTCGCCGAGCGACCGCGTACGTGGCCGGGCGGTTACAATACGCGGCTCTGGGCGGTTACGGTGCTTGGCTTTCGTGCGGAGGCCTCGGGTTCGGTTCCTGGGAGCGGCGCGTCTTTTGTTTATTCTTTCAATTTAGCGTTCTCGTAAGTTCGAGAACCTTGTCGTCTGTTCGAGATCGGAATGTTCTACGCGACGAATGTTCTACGCCGATTGTTCCATGAGCCCACGGGTGTACAAAAGGGGCTCCACGGGGCGAGCCGGAGTCAGTCTCGCCCCAGCGTTCGATCCTGATGTTTTGCACCATCGAAGCCTGCCACGCTAACCTTTTTTTTTATTTTGTTTTAAGGACAGGTTCGCCCCATTAAATGCTTAGCTTGCTTCAGTCTTTGTCGCCTCATCAATTGTTATTCGTGACAATATCGGCTGTTAATGCGTTTCTTTTTTTTTTTTTTTTAATCGACTCAGAAGTTGCTGGTCTCGTGTTTTCACAAAGTCGTGGTACACGTTGTCTTTTCATTTATTATCTTATAAAGACAGTCCTTTATTCATGTCCTCGTAACTTCCAGCCTTTTATTTTTAGATTGTACGAGGGGGTATGCATTATCACATCATATTTTAAAGATCTTTGAGAAGTGATTATATGCCACAGGGCTGTCAATTAAATAAGGGAAGTGGGATAGAGTTTCCTCGTTTATTTAGGGTAAGAAACTTAATTCTCTTTGCTTACTCCTTGTTTAAACAAGTATGTTAAAATAATATAGAATGGCAGTGACTGATATCAGTTGAAAAAAAAAACTGAAGGCGGCGTCGTGTATATTTGTTATACACAGGTAAAGTAAAGAGGCACCTCCTGAAAAAATCCTGGTATGTAGAGCCATCGCATTTGTACATAGTTATTGTAAAATCAGACAGGTTTGTGGCGGTAGTATTATTCAAGTTCATGTCAATTTGTATACTCTGCGGCAATATGAAAGACCCATTGGGATCGCGTGGCCGAGGCGGTGGCTGGTGGGGGCGCTGCGAGCGCTCCGGGCAGTTCCAATCTGCTTCGAGGAAAGGATCTAAAGCGAAACGCGATTATCAGATTGTGTTGAGCCCCGAGTGAGCGTCCTCCCCTCGAAGCAGAATGGAATTGCCCAAAGCGCTCGCAACCCCCCCGCCAGCCACCGCCTCGGCCACGCGCTCCCAGTGGGTCTTTCATATTGACGGAGACTGTACCTGACCCATAATAATAAATGGTTGGAAAAAAATGCAAGTTTTTCAAGAAATGTTAAAATTCGCCTTTATCTCCTGTTGGTGGTCTATATATAACAACTATTGCTGCGTTTCCCGCATACAAAACCAAACTTTCAACGTACGAATTAACAACAAAAACATATTTAACCGCGTGGTACAAGATACATGCTCTTAACCTAAATGCAACACCACTTCGTCGCTTTTGCGTTCTTGCACATTGGTAGTCTTCAAAATATGGTGCTGGATCATTTTGCTTAAGCAATGCTTGTGTAAACGTTATTATATCAAGACGTAGACATAGCGAGTCAAAAGAGGTTTCAAGATCATCTGATTTATTTTCATAGTTTTTATATTGAAATATATCACAGAAAAGTGTCATTTCTTGTTACGAACGTGTTTATTAAAAACATGACTGTTGTAATAGCCATGCTCATTTATCCCATCCGGCGTGGGGCTAATAATATTTACCACCATTTGAAAAACTGAGCAGAAAAACAGGTCTTTCAGTTTAGGTAGTCCATATTTAATTATTTCAAAGTCATCGACATGCTCGATTCGAAGAGTTGCTTCGTCGTCTTGTTTCCTGACGTATGAGCATACTTCTTTGTACCAAACAAACATGTAGCCAAGGTACCTAACCTTCATCCTGACATCGTAAAAAAGCTTCCTGTTGGACGCAATCATGTTCTCTTGCAGATACAGATTCTCTAGACTTGCCCCGCTACTTACCTTCTGCTTGTTCTAAGGTCACGCATTTCGCTCATCCCGGTTTACAAAACGCATGACTAGCGTGTTATTTTTTTTTTTTTTTGCTTTAGTTGGGATGCGATGAACAGACTCTGCGTTACTCTTAGTCAACCTTGGCACTTCCCTTGATTAGAGATCTTGTTCAGGTTTTCCAGCAGATTTTCATTTAGTGTTTCAGTGAGTCCCCTTACTTCGAGATCATTTATTCGTCCATACTTCTCCAACCTATTTAGTTCTCTTTTGATCTGGGAAGTTTCATCAGTCTTTCGATCTTGCTTGATTTCGTTTACTTTATTTCTTCACTTTTTTTATATCGCTTTCATGTTTTTCATTTTTTTAGTACTTCATCGTAGCTATCCGACATCGACTGTACCGATTTTTAAAAGTGCATCACGGTTTCTTTAATTTCTGCCAGCTCGTCAATTTGCTGCTTTATTGCTGCAAGTACTGCCCACATCCACATAATTGAACTTTACTGTTATTACACGTCTCACGGCTGTTCGAGTGACTGCTTATTGTCCTGCGAGCTCCTAGTTATTGCTTTTGCTCCCTGGAAAGTCTGGCATTTCCAGGTTTCTTTGAACCCCGGTTGTTTAGTTCGGAAAGCGATTTCTGTCACACCCGCACAAGTGCCAACGTTATAACTAAACGGGAATTAGTTTCACTCGAAGACAACAGGGAGTTTTAGAATAACGTACGCAATTTTAGCGCACGCTACTGTTAAATTCAGCGCTTGTGTTACCCACGCTACGCAAGAGTGTTTTAGAATAACGTTTCTCTGCCGCGACGCAAGAGCCCCAGCATCTCGCCGCTGCAACGCCACCAAGATACAGTCACAATTCTTATTTCACACATCGAATGCTGTAACATGAAAAAAAAAACAGGTTTTGGTGCAAAGTAACATTTTAGATTAGTTTAAACATGAGCATGCGACGGGAGCGGTCGGCCGGTCGTGTTCGCTTGCATCGCCTCTAGAAAGGTCTCCTGTACTAACCTTCGCACACCGTACCTTCGCCGAGAAATATTACCGCGTCGGAAGCAAAGTTGCCGCTGATCGTTGCCGATTTAATTGCGTTTTCCAAACCGAGTGCAATGTCGTCCCGTATTTAAAATTGCCGTCGCGAGGATGCCGCCGACATCGCGCTCACGTCGACGCCAAGGCGGCCGCAGCTATGGTCCTGGGAGCCGCCATTTTTGAACTGTGGTCGTCTAGGCTTTAGCCAACTTCTCATCACAAATCCTCCTTGGAGCTCCTTGCTGACGCACGCAATTTCCAAAAAAAATAGCATACAGTAAAATAGCGCACGGAAAGCGCAAAACTTGGTTAGCGTGCTGCGTGAGCTCAGTGGCGACGACGCTTTTCAATGCGCACGGAAAACTTTAGCGTGCTCTATTCTAAAGCTCCCTTATGTTCTCATCATCAATTTCCGTCTTACAATGTAGACACAAATCGTTTTCGGCATGGAAGTGAACACTCAGAGGCAGCAGTCAGCGATTGGGATATTTGTGATTAAAAATAATAAAAAAATGGTACTGCTCCTACCTGCAAAGTCAGATGATTAGAGTACCGCAGACAGCCCTGGTCGCTGACTCCTCCCGTCGACGCTGCACTGCTTCTTTTATAACCTCTGTCGACTTGGTGTCGTCTTAGCCGCGGTTGTCTTGGATTCCGTTGTCGCCACTGCTGCCGCTGTAGTTCCCTTGGGCCTGTTGGCTTGTTCTTCTGGCTGACCGAAATGGACGCCAGCTGGCCCGTGTCGCTGACGCGCAGCTTTTCGGGGGCGGAAGGCGGAAGCTGCATAAACAAAGGAATAGTCAACGAGGTAGAGGGCCTTAGAGTGATAAACTAGTATACCGTTCATCAGGCAAAAGTGACCCCCGATTGGCCGCCGCCATGTTGTACAATTTTGACCACTAGACACGTGACCAGGCCAAATCTATGACGTAACCAGACCAAATCTCTGGCGTCAACGAAAAGATGGCAGCGCCCAGTGCGTGTCGGAAGCGTTGTGGGCGTTGATCGGAGTGTGTGGATTTCGTGAGCGGAATTCGGTTTTTCAGGGTTTTGTGTGCTCTCCCGCGTAGGAATAACGTGAAGTACGAGCGAATGAGGCTTTTCTTTTTTATTTAATTCAGAGTAAGCCAGATTCGGTCCCGTGCTTCTCGTACGGGCTCGGATCACTACCTCGGACATCGCTCGGTCGTAAAATATCCGCAATCGTTAACCACGGGAGCTCCTCCATAATCGCTGAGTCGAAGGATACGTCGAACCCATCCGGAACGCGGAGTCTAAAGGTATATAGGACGTAACCAGAACGCGGAGTTCTAACGGTACGGCGGACGTGCCCGGGCAATTTTCTTAGCTCGACCGTCAAGATTCGCATTTGAAGCAGCGAGTGAAGTGTTGAAATCTCCGAACTGCTCGGTGCTGAGCTAACTACGGACCACTTCACTATGTGATCCGTAGTGACGTGAAAAAGACCGACGGCGGTCACTCCGGGCGGACGGCGGCTCCCGGCCGCCTGCCGGGTGCCTTCTGTGAAGGGGCCACAGTCGTGTAAGCAGTACTGTACCAGCTTCTCTTATAGTTATGTTGTTCTCGAGCAGCTTCCCGATCACTAAACCCCGCAAACGCGTGCCGAAATTTCAAAAGGTGTCTGCCAACCTGGAAAGCCTTGAACTCCCAGGGAATTTCGGATCATCTGGTAAAGTCAGGGAATCATTCAAAAAGTGGGCTAAATAAGGGAAGACGACTAGTGAAAGCGGCATGGCGGTTGCTCGTCGGCACGGCCATGCTGAATGACATTGCCGAAATGTCATCCTTCGACTCAAAAACTCGAGGAATTTGATCAAAATAGTCAGGGAAAAACTTGACAAAGTCGGGGAATTTGAAATCAGTAGTTTGTTAGACACAATGTTTGATTTTCTTGGCACTCCACGCGTTTTTACACACGACAGGCACACGCCCGTGTATCACACGGCAGCCAGGCCAAGCGGCTGCCAGCCACTTCTGCAAGGTCGATAAGACGCAAGCGTGGAACGCTTTCGGACTGCTGTAAATACACCAGCGGGAGCGTCCGGCCGCAGTCCGACTGCCCACGCTAGGACACCCGACACAGACTCCGCGTCCTGGGTACGTCTGACGTATCTTTAGATTTTGCATCCTGGGTACGTCAGACCTATCTTTAGTCACAGCGCCTGATAATAGTAGTGAATAGGGTCACGTTCAGTGCGCAAGTCACTTTATTACACTCGGAGAGCGGAATTCCATTCCCGTTGCGCAGGCAGTTCCCAAGCTAGGCATGCACTTGAAGACTATGTTTCACTCTTTCATAAAGCAAGCTTTGCGGGACCCCTCCGCCCTTGTGCACCCATTCGCAGGTCGTGTCGCCAACTCCCGCAGGTTCAGTGAGTTGCCGAGCCACTGCAGCCCTGGCGTCGCTTGGTACATACAAGAGGCGGCTCACGTCGGTCGTCCAGCAGCGTACTGGAGGGACGCAAAGCTAGCAGCCTCCTTGGTGCACGCAAGACGAGGCTGAGCAGAGCTCCAAGCTCTTCTGACGCACATGTGCACTCCAATGAGACCGGTGTCGCACCCCGATTCCTAGAGATGTGGTCGCACTGGCAGTCTTATTGGTCCCTGGGGGCCGTCGAGGAGTGCCAGAAAGCAAAATTCCATCCTTCTTGCGCAGGTAGTTCCCCAGCTAGTCACTTCCTTGACGACGTCGCACCCTCTCTGGAAGCAAGCTTCGGGATGCTCTTGTGCACCCATTTGCAGGTCGTGTCGCCTTTGCTCACGTAACTCCCGCAGGTCCAGCGAGTTGCCGAGCCGCTGTAGCCCCGGCGTCGCTGGTCGTGCATCCTGGTTCTGGTCGTGCATCAACCACCGCTGCCCATTTCCGCTGACTGCTTGGGTGTGGTAGCTTGACGTGCTTTCGCAGAAAGCTGTATGCCTTTGCCGAGTAAAAATGGAGCGTGAGGGCAAACTTGCGCACATCCTCTGTACATGCGTTTTTGTTGCGCCTGACTCTTTTTAAGACGAGGTTGCGCATTGCGTTGGTGAATGCATTGTCAAGTATGTCAACTGCTGGCTTAGGAAGTCGTTTCCTCAATTCACGGAGCAGCGTGTTCAGCTTCCTAATCCTGGCCGTCTTCCGATTGATCTTCTTCTTTGCCTGTTTCAACAGTTTCCTCGCCTTCTGCAGCTTTTGCCTACTCGTGGCCAGGACCCTGTGCAGTCGTGGTGACACAGCTGCGTACGAGTGGTCACCGAAGGAAGTGTTGCGTCGCTTGAACACAGCTTCAGGGGGAGTCTCTGACGTCGTAGCCGGAGAGGGGGAAGTAACAAGCTCCAGTTTTCAGGTACTTCGGGCGACTAGTTGCACAACTTGCAAAGGTGTGTCTCTTGTATCTGAAAGTGGTGGTCAACGAATCACTAGAAAAGTGGCATCTTTGGGATCAAGTTGATAGGTTCGAGTAAAACATTCAGGTTCTTTGCAACACTTTCAACCACCACCATTATAATAATTCCATGGCATGCTGTATGCTTTTTACAATCATTCAATCATAAGTGGGTTACGTGTTTTCAGTATATGCTGATATACATAAAAATATGACCTCCAAACTATTTTTCTTGAAATCTGCAAAAACCGAAAGAACCCGAATTGAGCTTGCTTTGAAGAGAAATTGCACTTTCCACGGCAGGGAACCTTGATAAACGCCTGTACTTTTGTTGAACCACAACACCGACCGCACTGAACTGTCTGCGAGGCTGCTCTTTTTCTTTGGAAATTGTTTTTATGTGCTCCATTTAGCAATGAGTAGTGCATATCATGTTGTGTCTCCTAGAAACGCCACAGATATGCATTTGCTTTTACCACATAAGTACCGTGACACTCCGAGTTTTAGTCGATATCAAAAAAAGACACCGATAAGCTCAAAATTCGAGAGAACAAATAAGCACCAAAAAATCACCCCCATTTAAAAAAAAATAAAACTACGAGAGCACCTCAGCTTTCTTTCATGATGTGAGAATGCGTGAGCATTACTTTTGGCCGAGTTATATTGACGTCAATGAGCAAGGTTGACCCAATGAATAGCACACTAGTTTTGCGATCATGAGAGCCTAGGTTCGAAACCGGGCAGGGGATAATTTATTTCCAGGTTTATTTTTTGTTCGATCACGTGATTAATAATTAAGTCACATGACGAAAATGATAACGTGAGCACAGCTGTTTGTTTTTCTCTTATTTTCTTTTTCCTTAGATTGCGTCGCATTGGTCATGGCATTTGGACACAACTTTTGGTTACAGGTTTTGGCTGCACCCTTTGATCACGGCTCTTCTTTTGCTCACTGAGCCAGGTAATACTCACAAATTAAAAAACACCCAAAACATGGAACCCTATTCATAAGCCAGAACTCCAAGCACCCCCTTTTTGTGGGTCAGTGCCAGTTCTGGCCAACGCATAAAAGGTGTGGTCACATATCACGCTGCACAGTATAACCTGCCAAGAATGCATGCCCTGGCACACAGTCTTGTGGAATACAGGCAGTCTTGAATGTCACCGCTCGTTGTTCTGCTGACAGGTCTCACCCTCCAGAGAGGCAGCCTGGATCGACGACTGATCAGCCAACCCCAGGAGAGGCCCAAGCTGCTGCTGGTTCTGGAAGCAATGTAAAGCTGGTTACTTCCCCCTCTCAGGCTACGACGTCAGAGACTCCCCCTGAAGCTGTGTTCAAGCGACGCAACACTTCCTTCAATGACCACTCGTACGCAGCTGTGTCACCACGACTGCACAGGGTCCTGGCCACGAGTAGGCAAAAGCTGCAGAAGGCGAGGAAACTGTTGAAACAGGCAAAGAAGAAGATCAATCGGAAGACGGCCAGGATTAGGAAGCTGAACACGCTGCTCCGTGAACTGAGGACACGACTTCCTAAGCCAGCAGTTGACATACTTGACAATGCATTCACCAACACAATGCGCAACCTCGTCTTAAAAAGAGTCAGGCGCAACAAAAACGCATGTACAGAGGATGTGCGCAAGTTTGCCCTCACGCTCCATTTTTACTCGGCAAAGGCATACAGCTTTCTGCGAAAGCACGTCAAGCTACCACACCCAAGCACTCAGCGGAAATGGGCAGCGGTGGTTGATGCACGACCAGGACCAGGATGCACGACCAGCGACGCCGGGGCTACAGCGGCTCGGCAACTCGCTGGACCTGCGGGAGTTACGTGAGCAAAGGCGACACGACCTGCGAATGGGTGCACAAGGGCGGAGGGGTCCCGCAAAGCTTGCTTTATGAAAGAGTGAAACATAGTCTTCAAGTGCATGCCTAGCTTGGGAACTGCCTGCGCAACGGGAATGGAATTCCGCTCTCCGAGTGTAATAAAGTGACTTGCGCACTGAACGTGACCCTATTCACTACTATTATCAGGCGCTGTGTCTAAAGATAGGTCTGACGTACCTAGGATGCAAAATCTAAAGATACGTCAGACGTACCCAGGACGCGGAGTCTGTGTCGGGTGTCCTAGCGTGGGCAGTCGGACTGCGGCCGGACGCTCCCGCTGGTGTATTTACAGCAGTCCGAAAGCGTAACACGCTTGCGTCTTATCGACCTTGCACAAGTGGCTGGCAGCCGCTTGGCCTGGCTGCCGTGTGATACACGGGCGTGTGCCTGTCGTGTGTAAAAACGCGTGGAGTGCCAAGAAAATCAAACATTGTGTCTAACAAACTACTGATTTCAAATTCCCCGACTTTGTCAAGTTTTTCCCTGACTATTTTGATCAAATTCCTTGAGTTTTTGAGTCGAAGGATGACATTTCGGCAATGTCATTCAGCATGGCCGTGCCGACGAGCAACCGCCATGCCGCTTTCACTAGTCGGCTTCCCTTATTTAGCCCACTTTTTGAATGATTCCCTGACTTTCCCAGATGATCCGAAATTCCCTGGGAGTTCAAGGCTTTCCAGGTTGGCAGACACCTTTTGAAATTTCGGCACGCGTTTGCGGGGTTTAGTGATCGGGAAGCTGCTCGAGAACAACATAACTATAAGAGAAGCTGGTACAGTACTGCTTACACGACTGTCGCCCCTTCACAGAAGGCACCCGGCAGGCGGCCGGGAGCCGCCGTCCCCCCGGAGTGACCGCCGTCGGTCTTTTTCACGTCACTACGGATCACATAGTGAAGTGGTCCGTAGTTAGCTCAGCACCGAGCAGTTCGGAGATTTCAACACTTCACTCGCTGCTTCAAATGCGAATCTTGACGGTCGAGCTAAGAAAATTGCCCGGGCACGTCCGCCGTACCGTTAGAACTCCGCGTTCTGGTTACGTCCTACATACCTTTAGACTCCGCGTTCCGGATGGGTTCGACGTATCCTTCGACTCAGCGATTATGGAGGAGCTCCCGTGGTTAACGATTGCGGATACTTTAATTAAACTCGAACGACCGAGCGATGTCCGAGGTAGTGATCCGAGCCCGTACGAGAAGCACGGGACCGAATCTGGCTTACTCTGAATTAAATAAAAAAGAAAAGCCTCATTCCCTCGTACTTCACGTTATTCATACGCGGGAGAGCACACAAAACCCTGAAAAACCGAATTCCGCTCACGAAATCCACACACTCCGATCAACGCCCACGACGCTTCCGACACGCACTGGGCGCTGCCATCTTATCGTTGACGCCAGAGATTTGGTCTGGTTACGTCATAGATTTGGCCTGGTCACGTGTCTAGTGGTCAAAATTGTACAACATGGCGGCGGTCAATTGGGGGTCACTTTCAGCTGCCAGTTTATCACTCTAATGCCCTATACCTCGTTGGGAATAGTGCACTGCAGATAGCCTGTCCCTGAGGAGATAGCTTCCTTTTTTATAGCCTCTTTCATCTTGGTGTCGCCTCAGCCCTGTCTCTTGTGCATAGATTCATTTTTTTTTCCACAACACAGGAACCAAGAAAAAGGAACGAACGCGACTGATCTGTTGCCCACCCCAACACGGACAGCTATTTTTGGGGATGACTGAGAAGGACCCTTTGTGGATAATGTTTTTTTAGATTGGGGAGAACAGCTGTCATGGTTCACAAAATTGTGTCGAGGGCCGTTCGACTGTTTTTTCCTTTGGTTCCCGTGAACGTCTAGCAGAAACGCAGAAACGGCAGGCACTTCTAAACCCTATTTCTCACAGTGCAAAATAATTAAAAAAGGATAGGCAGCACGCGCAAGAAAAATAAAGTGGAAACTTCCAAAACAAGTCGGAATACTTAGAATGCAAAACCGCAAAGCATAGGTGGAGAATCGCGCTTAGCAGGTCTCAAGAGACCAAGAGAGTGGCAGAAATTGCCTAGCTAATAGGGGACGCGAGAGTCACACTTACTGCGTCATCATAAGCAACATGGCGACGCCCTAGAAATATTGTTTTTTGAAAGGTGTAGAGTAACCTTCAGATTTAAAAAAGCCAAGGCATGGCGAGATTTGTGCCTATCATTATCACTTTGTTGCACACGAGAATGCGACATCGGCCGAGGAGAACGTCTAAGAGCGATTGCAAAGGAAGAAGACTGATCATAATGAATTACGCATTCCCGGCGTTTCTTAAGAGGAACCTGAAAGCGTTCTGCAAAGAAAACGGGTTAGAGGTGAATTTTAGCGTATTTTTATCCTGTGAATATGAGTGTCACAAGCATCTGACCCAAAGGTATTATTAGACGCGAGAAAAAACAAGAAAAACAACCGCTGTTTCTGTCGTCATACCCAGAGGTTTCAGAGCTGTCTCGCGCGTGCCACGTGTGAGGGAACACGTGCGCCGCTTTTTGCTGCTCGGGTAGTGCTTGCGGAAAGCATCGAAATGTTGAGGTTTAGCTACGACACGTCATGATTACTTTTTCGCACCGAACGCGCCGAGAAGGAGGGGCTTCGGCGCTATCTTGAAGGCGGTATTGGGGCAACTTGGCGCGTCAATCTAAAGTATAATTTTGATGTTCGTAATCCTGGAGGCCAAATAAAGACGATTTAAATGTTCTTTTTCTTCTCAAATTCAGTACCGCTTCAGTTTTCCTTTAAGCTGCCAGGTAATATAGAATATTTAGTTAAAATATAAATTACGAAGTTCACGGATTCATTTAATAGGACACGATAAAAGACATCTACCGGGTTATTATTCATTTGTTAAGGCAGTCACAAGAAAAACGATTAGAATATCCAGGTTCCAGTATCAGTCATAAATCCCAGCAAACGAGGGAAGGCCTGTTGATTGATTTTATACTAGGACACCTCTGAAAGACTGGAAGTCTATAGCCTTGTACATCCGTTGGCAAATCATAGAGTCGCCACAAATATTTTTTTACACTTTCCACACAAGGTACTATCAATTATTTAAAAAAAAAACATTTTCTTGTGCAATATCAATCGCAAACTGGTCCTATTAAATAAAACAAAAAATGACTTCAAAACTCGATAGCTCACGAAGCAGAGGCTTCGAGCAGTTAAAAAAAATCTTATATTACTTACTTGAGAACCAGGACTCGGTAGCGAGAAAGCTTCGAAATGTGTCCAATCTTTCTTCTCGCAGTAAATGTTGTAGTTTTTTTTTTCCTACAATATATTAGGTTAAGTCGGGGTCGTTGTCTACCACTCTTAGGTGCTATTCCCGTTAATAACAGGAGCGTAATAAAACGTTATAGAGCTACGCGCTATCTCTTGAAATAGACGTCTATAGCGATTGTAGTTGCTGTGCGCTTGATCCTTGACTAATTCCAAATGCGGCAAACTTTCCAGATGCTTGTGTGAGTGAGAAACAATAAAAAATAAAAATGTTTCACAGGTGCATGGCTGTGCGGCAAATCATACCAGTGTATTGAGCATCCGTCTGCACTTGTTGCCTTGTTTACGATGCCGAAACCCCAAAAAATACGCGTTTCTGTTTCCATAGAATCAAGCAAATTTATTGTTGCAAAGTCAGAATAAAAGACTCAGGTGTAATTTCTTTTCAGTTTAGAAACAGCGGTATTTTGGAAGTATCAACCATACAATTTGTTCTTCTAGTTCGTCTGTTTTCAGCGTATTTTATTCCCTTTTTAAACGACCGGGTTCTTTTCTGAATCCCTGGTAAATTGTAGTTTTGAATTTGCTTCTGGTCAGTCATTTTTCAAGCTGGCCGATTAGGTTGACTCTGTGTAATGATGTATGTGAGTTGGTTAACCGCTTCCCTTTTAAATAACGGGGGTGCGGAGAGGGAGGGGGCGACCGCTAATTCTTCGGGGCGTATTGTGACTTTGGGTTATATGCAAATGTAGAGTGCATTGATCACCCCTCTGGAAGCGCCAGTAGGCAACTGAAAGAGAGATGAAAAAATCAAAAGGCTGTCGTAAAAATTTCTATTGCAGTGAAAAGTGTTCATTTGGAGCACAACTTACGCGATAAAATTTGAGGCTCGTCAATTCAACAGCTGCGCCAAACAAGGAAAAGCTCCAGTGTCGTGTTCGCGCTAGCAGTGTCGCGCAGCGTTCGTTAGATAGTATGAGTGACTGTAATTAGCCTTGACCAAGTCCTGAACTGTGCAAAACAGGAAGTGGATCTCGCTTGTGAGCCGCTCGTACCAGCTGTTTATTGGCCCCGATCAGTAGAAATAGAGAACTTGCTTTACAAGCACGCCTAGTGCGTGAACGCGTATACTCCCAGGACTCGGTTGCGCGTCAGACAAGCTGGAAGGGCAAAACTTCCATAACATTCGAAGTATTTACTTTAACCGTTTTCAGACGGTTTCATTGTTATGCCCTCGCTACAGCGCATATATACAGTTCTGTCTCCGCTTGAATTATTGGTTAGGACACCAGAGTGGCAGAGGCGCACGCCACATTATTCAAAAGCTTACGTTGCACCCAAGACTAATTTTCCGGGCTACCCAAACGAAGCAGCGCTCTTTTGTCATCTTGATGTGTTGTTATGCCTTGACTTTAGGCACATTCGCACAGTTGCGTTTTCGTATTTTTGTACTACGTAACTCCGCGTAGGCAAACCCTACACCATATCAGCAACCAGAAACGCATTGCGTTTTTGCACAGCAAACGCACGGTGGCCAAGTAAAGTGACTATAAAACATAACATCCAGTTTTGATTGTTTCCCTGAGGAAATACACGACCGGCAACCGCACGAACGACGTCCTCCACTCGCATTTCCCGTAACAACTTAAGGGATGCGAATGATGCATCTGGGCCAAGAATATATCCTTCACAGATGCCCTTAATGACAATAATGACTCGCAGAGGCAAACTAAATACGTCATATAGAAGAAGGAACGAGTTAACACCAAGACTCAGTGTAAGATTCGGTATTTTATTTTTGCATCCCGCGCTACCTTATTGGAAAAAAATAAACAATTTGAAAACAGTTTGGATATAAACTGGCCAAACCGGAAATGAACTGGTTGTAGCGAGATTGTACCGGGCAAATTGTAAATCAAACTGTCGAAATTGGCCGAACTTGAGGAATGAACTGGACAAGCTGGCAGTTGAATTGGCTGAACTGTTGCTTGTACAGTTCAAACTGGTAGCTAACCAGGCAAAACTGATGGCTTTAACCGGCGACACTGGTGTCGTAATGTGCAAGCTGTCAGCCAAACAGTTTGAACTGGCAGTCGACTGCCAATGATCTACAACAAAGTTTCACTATTATCAGCAAAAATATCGCGATAGAATATTAAGCCACAATGTAAACGATAGTTTATTATTACCAGTCCAGTAAAAAAACGGTTATTTTATTGTTCTTATTTTCCACTTGCGACATCATGGCAGACCGTCCTCTTTCCAAAGCGTCATAGCATCACTTCCTTTCGTCCTAGAAGCAATACGCTCGTTCATTACGGATATCTGTTCGGGCGAGAAGGGATCCATGTTTCCACCAACCTCTCCTTTGTGGACAAACTCCCCGGTGAACCTAAAATTTGTCCAATCCACGGACATGCTCCTGTATACATTCAGAGATTTGGGCCTCCTCTTAGGAGGACGGAAGCCAGCGACGACATAATAGTCTTTAGATCATTCTTTAACAACTCTTTCATGATTTCAAAGCTCGGGGCATCCAGTATCTTATAGAGTAAGACCTCGTCCTCTCTTAGGACTTTCCCGTCCTAAGAAACAGAGTGTGACAGATTGGACGAGAAAGTCAGCAGCCTCCTAAAAAGCAACGGAAAACTAGAAATCGAAGCCGACGTTTTGCGGTCAGAAGTTTCCAGCCTGGAGGAGCAAGCGAGATGCTCGTCAACGACAACAAACATTTTCAACAGCTAGCAGAGAACTTAAAACAGGCACGACATTGCCTCGAGGAGGAGCTGAACACTCAGCGCGAGCACCACGTCAAGCCCACCAAGGAGGTGGAAAACGAGCACTGCACTGCGCTGGACGAAGCGGCCAAGTTGAGGCAGCGCAGTCAGCGCTAAAGACACACTACTCCCAGCTGTTGGACAAGTATAACCACATTGTATACCGACACAGGAACCTACAGGAAGAGTTTCACGCGGCAGCCCAAGAGAAACGCAGTTTAGAGGACAGGTGCGCACAGCTTATAGAAGGGTGGGCAACAGCCAGACGAGTTCTCGCCGTCTTCGAGGAGCAGCAGGGTGCAGTGGGACAAAAGGCCATGCAGGAGCTGCAAGAGCTGTTTCAAGCAAACCAGCAGTTGCAAGAGCGCTTTAGCGTCCTCGCAGAAAAGCATCTCAAGGCTGAAGAACGGTTGGTACAGGCGCCAAACCAAAAAGTGGGAGCCTCGATGGAACATGTCACCGAGGGCACTGGGGGTACAGCGAGAAGTTTGGAGGCACCAGCAAGCCGAGTCGAGATAGAGGAACTCTCCTGGCGGTGTGAGTCCCAGGTGGAGTAGTCTCGATCTGGGGAGAGCAAGTGGAACCAGGAGAAGAAGCAGCTGAAACAGATCGAGGGCTTACAGGCGCAACCGATACTACATCAAAGAAGCACATGGAACAGCAGAAACGAATACAGCTGCTGCAAACTATTTTCCTACAGTCTCAAACGAAGCTGCTGAAGAGTATGTCCCGTATACAGTGTCAAACGACGAATCACTTGAAAGCATTTCCACGTCTACAAGGTCAACAGGATAACAAAAACAAGGAGTGGACGCGTCGTGGTGAAGCAGCTACGATACCGAGACTGACAAGTGCCGCACTCGCACTGCGTTATTTTTAAAAAAAAAGAGAGGGGGGCATGTTATGATGTAATGAGGATCTTAGAAAAAGAGGACATCCAGTGAGCACGCTCGCATGGTGCGGCACGCGCTGTTGCGTTTGGAACTGACGAGCAATCGCCATAGCCGCTGCTATGATCCCGTATGTTACATATTAAACAGTTTGCTTAAACCATCCTCCTGAGCTTAACTAGCAACATAACACCCACCTCCTCCCCGACCGCCGCGCCCGGCTCCACGACACACGATGGATCCCTCCCTGGGCGACCCAGCTGCCCCGACTGCGGGGGCTTCCCGAATACCCCTCATGTTCTATCGGAGTGCCCCTCCTTTCTCCCCTCACGTTCCAAAGCTCTTACACTCCTCCCCCACACCAACGCCCCGGCACTCTGGTGAAGTGGCTCACTCCACCGGACCTCCTTATTCTTCCGTACCAGCGGGCCCTGGTCGTTCACGTCCAGGTGACAGCGAAGAGACCCGACCATCAGATTCCTTCTTAGCGCCGCACAGGGCGTCATATTGTTAATAAAGTTTGACACCACACCCCACACCGTGATCACGGTGTAAGATACACTCTTTAGGTAAGGACACGGCGGGGCTGAATGCGCGGCGTGACGAATCAGATAGCGTTCATTCGACGGGCATCCGAAAGGCTGTATCATTCCGCGGCCACCGTGCCCGCGGCTGACAGTGTCAGCGGCGGCCAAACGGCAAAACTCTGTGAGAGCGAAAAAAATTATCTCGTCGCCATGACACCCCGGTACACTGTGGTCTTTCTGCACGTGCGACAACCTCGCTGGAGCTCTGTGCGTGTAGAGCATGAGGTGACACAAGCCGTCTTGTGCAGTGCTGCCTGCCTCCTGGGGTGCTATGTTGCGCTTTTTGCACTCCCAGGAGACTTGGAAGAAGAAAGTGACGTCAACGACTAGAGCAAACGCAGATTGGATGTTGACAGAAGAAAACAAAATCAACATCCAATCTGCATTTGCTGCGTTGTTGACGTCACTTCCTTCTCCCTCCTCTCCTGGGAGTGCAAAAAGCGGAACATAGCCCCTTTACGTCTTACACCGTGCCCACGGTACGGTCGACGAGTCATCTGCCGGCGCCGCTTGAAACCATAGTGAGAGAGAGAAAGAGAGAGAGTGAAAAGCTAACTTTATCGGCACGTCGCGAGGAGCGCGCTGTGCTCACCTGAAGAGTATTATATTACACCGTGTGTAGTGTGTGTGTGTGTGGGGGGGGGGGGGGGGTGGTACTGCTCGTGCATGCAGCGTTTATGAGCAGTTCCGTAACTGAGCCAATCTAATAACGTTAGTGCGCCTCATAGATTGCACGCGAGCACTGCGTGAGCAGTAGCTTGATTCGGGCTCGTGATGATGAATAGCTCCATAGGCATTCGGGCAATACCATTCGGGTAGGGGCCCGTGTCGAATCGTTTCAATGACCGTGATTGCCAACTATATCAATGTATGGAAACAAAAAAATGGGTAGTGTATGTCTATAAAGCCTAGAACTTGGTCTGCCCCAACGGGCGACGAGTCTCCCAGCTGTAGATGAGCAGTTTAGCCAGTGCAGTACAACCGCTCGCCTGGGGTCTTTAACGTGCATCACGCACTGATGATACACGACCGCACGCCGGTACGATGTTCATCTAGATCATGATCCACATAGAAAAGGGAGGGGTGGGGATTGAACCCAGGAGATGTGCAGGGCGAGATTTCGCTCCACGTGCTCCGAGCTGGTGTGCGCTAGCCAACGAGGTAGAGGGGCTTAGAGGTATAAACCGGGGTTCCGGTCTGCACTAGTAAGTGACTTCCATAAGGCGGCTGCTATTGTAAGCCAATTTGACCGCTCCTCACATGACCAAACCGAAGACGTGACGTCACAGGAAAGATGGCAGCGCCCATGCAGCGGCTGGCCCCAGCTGGGCCGGAGCATTGGCCGGAGCGTGTCGGATACTTTGTTCGTTGTCGTTCGTCTTGGCGAGTTGATTTTAGACGCGGAAGCCGTCATATGAGGTTGTATGAGGCCGGTCGAAAGCGACTTCAGAGTTCAGCGTGGTGTCTGACGTAGGTATGACGTGAAAATACGGAGGAACGGTGTGCATTTCGCCAGTGACCTACGCGGATATTGCCACGAAGAAGACAATCGGCCCTACGTTGCTCGGACCTCGGATTGATTCGGATACCGCTAGGATAAAATTTAAGGCGACGTTTCTGTGCTCTCGTTGACCATCGGAATCTTCGAGGTATGCAGTGAAGCGTGTGCAATATATTTGGATACACAGTTTAGCGACGGAAATTGCGTGAGTCGTGCTTGGCAGTGTGCAATCGTGGTGCAGCTTCGTTCAAATGATTGAAGGCTCACTTTGGTTGTGCGGCGCACCAGAGAGCTGTCTTGAAGCTGGTAGTTCCCGTGCCGTGCTAAATGATGCTGTGCTCCTTCCCAAATTGTTCCGGCGTAGACGTGCACTTTCACGGAGCACAGGTGTTGCAGTTGGTATTGATTCCGCTGGTCTGTCGTGCGCTTCACTCAAAAGTTTCAACACTCCTTACGTGAATTGCAAGCCGTATGGACATTTCATCGCGCGTGTTACCTACCCAGTCCACGGGAACCCGACAGAACAGCACACGACAAAACAGCACGCGACAAAACAGCACGGTCAAAACAGCACGCGTCAAAACAGCACAGCGTCAAAACAGCACGGCGACAAAACAGCACGCGTCAAAATAGCACGCGACAAAACAGCACAGCGTCAAAACGGCACAGCGACAGAAGAGCACGTGCCAAAACAGCACGGTGTCAAAACAGCACAGCGACAAAACAGCACGTGTATAGCAAGTTCGAGCGCGCTTTTCACCTCTCTCTGCGCGAATAATTTCGAACCTCCTTGACCCCTTCATTTAATATCGCTAGGTTATAAAGGAATTTATTGCCTATTTCAGTGCTTACCAAACTCCGCAACCCGGAGACACCCCCACGTTTTTCACAAGTCTACAAGAGGCAGTTTTAATGATTCAATGATGATTACTAGTGTCAGTCAACATAATAAAATGTATGCTGAAACGAGCTCAACTGAAATCCATAAAACAAAATACTGCGGGCAGCAATTGCTTCGCGACCCCCCACTGGATCTGTCAGACCTAGTTTGGGAGGCAGGGAAGTTGGTAGTGAACCACAATGTCTAGCACAACAAGAGCTACCGATCGGCATCCATCGTAAAGCATTCCCGTATAGGCGACAGGCGGAAAGCTTTAAACAATTAAATGGAATTGTTCGAACCTCCTTTTACACTGAAGCTGTTGCTGGTGCGTTTGTAGGATTTTTTCCATGTCGTTGATAGTCAGAAAAAAAAGGGTAAAATGTCAAATGTACTCATAACACCAATTGTCATTGTGTTCATCAGCTTCGCTAGCCAAACATGTCAGCAAGGACGAGTTTCAATCGAGTTTCGCATCTTAATTCAGATGTAGTAGGGAAGAGTGTCTTATTTGTCAACCGCTTAGTTTTACACCCACAATGAACTCTGAACCTCATGGACGATAGCGGAGTCTGCGAAGTGAATGAAGCCATATTTCTGACAGCTCCTTAAAGTTAGAGATTAATCGTACGCTGTTAAGTTTTTTGTAGTTAGGACACTGACATGAAGGTCTTGCAAATAACGCCCCGTGTAATCGAGGGTTTAGGTATTTCCGCAGAATATCAGAAGAATTCAAGGTCCTCACTTGGCGAATTCACCATCAGTCCTTCGCTAAAGTGCGCGATATGTCCATCTTTGGTTTGGCACGTAAATTCCCAGAGGTTACTTTTGCAGCATATTTATACTGTAATAAGGTGGAGGACTGGGCCAGTTGGTTGACGTTATACATGATGGGGAAAACAGCTCAGACAACACGGACTACGAAGAGGAATACACACGACAGGACAATGCTGTTTTCTGAGCTGTTTTTTTTCCATCAATCATGTATAGCATATTTATACTGCTAAACGTCTTCTGGCTACCGATTAATATCCACGATAGTAGGAAAAACAAACTTGGAGACAGAGACAAAAGTAAAAATAATGTCCTAAAGAATAGATTTTATTTGACTCGCTTTCTCCTTTAACATTCAATTTACGTAGTGTAGGAAAAGCGACACCCAAAAAGGGTATCAATGAGGGGCTGAGCGTCATACTGGGATAAGATATTTCGTAGCTTTTGCGAGATCTTTGCATAGGGCTTTGAGCCCGACGGTCTGCATCCCCTTTGGCTGTCTAGCAGATTCTGCTGGCTGAGGCTCTGCTCGGTTTTGAGTGCCTCGATGGGTCGGTATGGATCTGGATGCTGAAAACTGAGGGAAGACTGCAGTCTTCTGTGCTGTTTGTCATATTGTCAATGTCCTGTTTTGACGCTATGCTGTTTTTTCGCTGTGCTGTTTTGACGCTGTGCTGTTTTGACGCCGTGCTGTTTTGGCACGTGCTCTGCTGTCACTCTGCCGCTTTGACGCTGTGCTGCTTCGTCGTGTGCTATTTTGACGCGTGCTGTTTTGTCGCTGTGCTGTTTTGACGCTGTGCTGTTTTGACGCGTGCGGTTTTGACCGTGCTGTTTTGTCGCGTGCTGTTTTGTCGTGTGCTGTTCTGTCATGGTGCCCACGTTGCCCCAGTCCACTCGTTCACGCCGCCTGGCGACGACAGTCTGCAGAGGCTCATTACCAGAAAAGTGGTCCCGCATCCATTTCAGTTCAGTTCGCTCACGGCAGTCGCCAAACTCCGAGGGAGAGAATTTATTCGGACAGAATGCCACGAAAGCAATGCAGCATTTTTAGTGGGCAGGGTAGTCTCTCTTCTGCCGGTTTTGTTATATTGTTACGGATGCTTGCTCCAGTCCTATCTATCAATATTTACTATTCTGAAAAGTTTCAGGTTATGCTCAGCAGTCATCGTATGTTCTGGTGGAGGTGCTGAGTACTTTACCCATAGCCCTTCACTCTGTGTGCACCTTGATGGCTCCTCAGCCGAGTTGTCCGATAACGGGATACGGGTGGCGGACTATCCCGCGTCTTAAACCCCCGGCGAGCCGTAAACCAAGTCCTATCCCGAGCCCAGCAGAAAGACCGCTAGATGAGCAAGTACCACAAAGACGAACCTCGCAAATACACCACGAAGAACCTGAAATCCGAGTCGGCAGCTGCTACCTGCAGGAACCGCTGGAATTCGGTCTTTTGCCAGAAAAACCGAAGCTGACTAAGCCAACAATGACAAACCTGTAGCAGCGAACCGCGTCCACTCCCACCATTGTTTGTAGGCCCGTCGCCCCTCACACTCCGACGCCTTTTCACGCATATTATATGAAGATGTCGAGGGCTGGATGGAACACTATGACCGTGTTGCCCGCCACAGTGGGTGGACAGACCACCAACTCCTGCAGAACCCATACTTCTCCTGGAAGAAACTGTCAGGCACTTGTTTGAGAACCACGAATCCTCCTCGACGTCATGGGAAGTTTGCAAGATCGAGCTGAAGTGCATGTTCATCAGCCAACATTCACAAGAGAGAGCCGAATTCCTGGTTCTGCACAGGACACGGCCCCAACAAGAGCGTCGCTGCCTTCGTGGAGGATGTTTTGCGCCTGATCGAGCACCCACGCCAACCCTGGTGCTACAGAAGACGAGAAGCTGAGAATCCCAAGCCCCTCATGTTAGGGACAGCACCTTCGACAGTTTTGTCCGCAACCTCACGACAACAGTCGAAAGGTTTATATCACCGAGGTTTCCAACATTGACTGTACACTGCAGGCCCGAGCGCTTTACTATCAACAACTCCCCAGTGTCTCGACACTCGAGTCATCCAGCTGCCTAGCGTTTATTTTGATTGCCGGGATTGTTTCGGAACAAGTTCGACAGGCATTTCAACTGAAAACTTTTTTGAGCAAAGAGGGATCTGACGAACCGAGGGCGACTTAGGCCACAAAGTTACGACGTCCACCACCGGCTACCTGTTAGCATTCAATGCCAATTCAACGAGACACCCCAACGCCGAAGCATTCCCTACATCGGAAAGAAACAGTGTAGGTTCTCGCTGAACAAAGTATACCGAGGAAAACGGAGGTGCTGCGAATGGTCGACCGAAAACCACTCTGCCACCACTGCATGAGGCCAACCATGTCTACTGGAGGTGCCCGTACCAATGAATTGGCTTGCAAGAGTTTGTGCCGAACGACCTTCGACCACGTCTCGAGGAGCGTCCGCGGGACATTGAGGATTATCTTCGGCGACCTTTGCCCCTGGTGCTGACATTACACCGAAGCTCCTGATCTCCATCACCTCGATGGGAGGTATGCACGACAAAGCAGGTGAGCGGCAATGCAAGGACAGTTATTTGGTGTTGGTTGTCGTCCAAGGACAATACCTAATAATTTGCTGACACCAATTATTTGTGTCCACGCAATGAAGCACATAATTTCCAACTTTGACGGAGAATGCCGCTGAGTGACTTGAAGAAATAGAATGGTTGGTTGTTCTCAAAAGTGGACACCAAGCATCACCCGACTTCACTTTGCCACACAAGACTTACACAAGTTGCAGTGGCTGCAGGATGCAGAAAAAAATCGCCATTACTAAATGGAAGTGAAATGGCTTGGATAGCAAACAAACACTGTTGCCAGCCATCAAGTCCATGCTGCAGGGGAAGGCACAGCCACGTAAGCACCACATGCCCGAGCTTGCCGCATTGACGCAGAGAACTACTAGGAAAATTTGCAGATTAGAAGCCAGCTCTGCAGCGTCAAATGTCAGTGGCCGCACACAACTTATGATTACAAGACGGCATCTGTGGGTCAAATTTGCCACTCGACCAAACTGAACACCGACGTGCCAGGAGCATCATCCGACAACAAGGAGCACAATTACTACGACTGAACGCCTGACACGAGACTGTGGCAGAAAGAACTCGTTATGGAAACATTTTCTAAGAATATGTAATTAAGTGGAAATAAACATATTTGATACACTAACCAGATAACTATATTTCCTCTCGCCTTTACGCCTTCAGAGTCTCTACACAAAAAAATATGTTCACCACTCGTGCTGGACCTTTTGAGGACACCCGCATCTATGACCGCTCAATATTAATTGTATGAAGGCCCAAAGTATGAAGGCCTTAGTAGTAGTTACTGTAATCCGTTTCATCACAATTCGGCAAACAGCGAAGGCTACAGTCTCGGTCAGTCAGTATGTACGTTGGAGAGAGGAACATGACAACATATCATCACAGTGCTCATCTACACAGATTTGTCACACACCTTCACTCCGTCTCTCCGATTGGGTTGAGGGTGCTGTGGCGGTCGCCCTTTTCAAAGTTATGGTGAAACAAAGTATAGGCGGCCCACACTTTTTAAAAAATTATATTGAAGAGATTGAAAGGGATGGTAGTCAACATTTTTCAACTTTCTCACGAGCTTCCTCGCTAAAAGTTGCAGCAATTATGCAGTTGCCTAGGGCTGAAACAAATTTTTCTGGGCCCTACGTCCGACGCATACATTTCGCGTCGATTCTGAGACATTGCAACGTTCAAACAAAGCTAAGAGAATGCGAAAATTTCATTCTAAAAGCACTCAAAGTTCTATCGATCCTCGGACATATCTGGGAATCCGAGCACCGGTATGGCGATACGGCTGACGCTGTCTCACAGGTGTTAATATCCAGATGATCCAGAGCGATCTTGCGCGAAATAGGTACGAAGTCTCATTCCTTCATACTTTCACATTATAACTGCGTCAGCGAGCACGAAAAAGCCCGAAGTCGTCGGAAAGCAGCTGCACATCACGGCTACCGCGCATCGAACTAACTCGCATTCGCCAGCTCTGGGCGCTGCCATCTTCCTGATGACGTCACGGCTCTTGGAAGGTCACGTGACGAGTGGTCACATTTGCGTACAACATGGCGGCAACCGGGGGGTGCCACTTCGGAACTTCCGGTTTATCACTATACCTCTACCTCGTTGGTCCAAACTCAGCCGACTCTATGAGGTGAGGGCTTCAATCAGAAAGCGTCAAAATTGCAATATCATGGTGTTCGTCATGTTTCTGTGCGTGTTCTATTATCGCTGAACCAATAATAAACAAAAAAACTCTATTCACTTTCGCGTTTAACGCTGCTTCATTGGTCCCATTACCTCGTAGAGTCAAAAGTCCCTTGATTCTTCTTTTTACAGGTAACGACAACCAATACAAATGACAAAGCACATTTTGCTGGAACTAAATGGCGTCATTCAGTTCAGTATTCTGCTGCGCTCCGCCATTTGCTTTCTAAAAGCTGCACCGTCATGCAGTCGGCGCTTCAAACAATGCCCCTACCTCCAGGTAGCTTTTATCTAAGAACTTTAGGAAGAGGAAGCCAGCTGGACGCAAGACGTGTCTTTCCCATAGTCAGAGAACCAGCTGGACTAGTGGCACCCACTGCGTCTTCGATCAACCAGGTGCTCAAACTGCTCGTTTACGAGATCGACCGGAAGCTGGGAGACATCAAGGTCCGCTTTCGCGAAGACCGCCGCCCGGTCAACACCGGCGGCGTTTAGCACCATGGGGGTGCTGGACTCCCTGCGTCACCGGAAGTTTGGCCGGCTCGTCTACAAGCTGTGCACGCAAGCAGCCCTCACCATATGCTCGAGACCGGCCAGCTAGAAGTCAGCAGGCGATGCCGGCCCAGCGAAGACCACCGTCGCGAAGTCCGCTGCTTGGCCTGACGCTCTTCACCCTCTTCATCACCTCATCATCATCGCCACCATCCACACAATTCATTTGAAAAAAATCTTTCATCCTTTCCACTTTGCTGATGAAGGAAGACCAGTAGAGCTGAGCAACGGAAATTAATAGCCGGCCGCAAGTCGGCAAGCCAGAGTGGAAAGGCTGCCGCCATCTATGAGCGCCAGCGGCAACCAGATACGTGGCTTGCCGCCGTCGCTCATAGATGACGGTAGGTGTCCAGAGTTTGGTGTCTTCATTTCTTTGTGGGGGACACGATCCCGGGAAAACTATCCCTTAACAGCTCCGCTGTAAAATATCTTTTCATCATCATTACAAGCAGCGCCGCAGGTCTTCAAGGTATGGGCGATTTTCCTTTCTGCGTCACCGTGGATTTTCTAAGCTGAAATAAATATCTCAGATGTGATATTTAGTAGTGTCGGCTGCGTCTGAACTTAAGCTAGAACGAAGTACAGCTGTCTGTAGTCGCAGCGGAAAAAAAATACTCCTTTGTCCTCATCGCGTGAGAAGATATGAGGTGGGTTTTTCCATGGCTGCGCCGCGCAGACAAGAGGACGCACGTAATTGAGCGCCGAAACTACACCGTACACCAGGTACACCAGGTTATTGCCATATCAGATTCAACTGAGTCCTTTTCTAAAGCATCGGCCTTTGTAGAGGATTGTCAACTACCGTTTCAGTTGCTCGGCATCTCGGTAAGACAAGACAAGGTGAGCAATGGCGGCTGTAATTTGGCGCGTTTGTAAAGCGTCTATTATGTTCGTGTTTGCATGTATTTTGATCTTCGAGTACGCTCTGACTCAGGTTGGCACCAAGATAAGAAAACCATTACTATCTTGGAGCGGATATGGCGGCACAGCTATCTTCAACGTGCAATTGCGAATGAGCAAAAAATAAAGCTAAAACGTGGGCGCGCCATAGGGGAGACAGACGTCACCACTAAGGGTTCGAAGGGCTTCGTACAGCCTTCACAGTACTGGAGAAGCCGATGACATACAAGCTCTCTTTGCACTGTTAAAGCTAAAAATGACGCTGAGGTATTCAGTTCAAACCCCTAATCGCCCACACTCTGTTTCACCTCATGATGTACAGCATGAAAGGCTACAAGCGCGAGCTCCTTGCTCTAGGGCACATCTCGGCGGCACGAGCTCTCGTGCGTTAAGAGCAGCTCCCAACGGTATGAGCTTGCGCTTCTCGCCTTCTCCGCGGTACACCATAAGGTGTACCGCAGAGCCCATTCTCGGCCGTTTTCGGTTTCTGGCGCCCATAGAGCCCCATGTATTCGAAAACTCTGTTGGCCGCCATTTTCCCATTGAAGTTTTCAGAAAATCACTTATAACTTTTGAAAAAGGTATCGGATCGGGCTGAAACTTTGGCATCTGGTTATGACCTTTAGGGCTAGCTTTGGGCTGAGAATGGGCGCTCTGCGACGCCTAGTTTATTTTTGCGGTAAAAATGAATGTGTAATGTTTTTTTTTTTTTGTGTGTGTTTTTGTTTTTTGTGACACCCTGTATATACTCATCACATTATCATGTTCACTAGACGCGGCATCGCGGACCTCCATGGTACGCGATGCTGCCTTTCCGCGGTGCCGCGGCTCTCCAGAGCAAAATAAATAAAGACTAAAGGCTGAAGACAAAATGCTTCGCTGACCAACAGTCGGTAGTGCCTTAAAAGAAAGAAAAATAGTCTTTCCTCGTTTATAGGCTGATAATTCCAAAACTACACCACACTAGTGGCGCTCATCTCTGAAATAACATACGCATTACAGAAAATAAGAGATTGTCTTTTGAACGCAAAACGGGAAAATACACATAAATGGAGAGAGTTTTGTTTCTCAAAGCCAAATTCAGAAATCGAAACTAAACTAATGTTTGCTGAAATTCGGGGTATATCATGTGCATTGTTTCTAAAAAGTATCGAACGAAAACACCACTTAGCGGCGAGATGTTTCGGTGGCGCCCTCCTATGGTGCCCCCTTGTGACGTCATTACCTTGCGAACAACAAGTTCGATGGTGTTCGTAAGTAGCATGGTGGAAGCCTGAAACCATTGCGCTTTCAAAGCAACACTGCCAACACCGTCGAAATTAAAGTTCTTTCATTCCTCTTATTTCGGTCGATGGTATACCCTTTCCGACGTCACAGTCAGCTTTTGGGCCAATCGTGGAAGGCTGACCACAGCGACGCTTTCGGTCGCGCACGTCGCCAATACATTTGATGTTGTTTGACACCTCGAGACACTGGCTTGCCCTGGCGCACCGACCGCCAGCGTAGCGTAGCGCGTAGCTGTATAATGTCTGCAACCGATGATGGTGATAGCTTATTTACGAAAAAAAAATAAAAAAAGAAGAAACGACTCGGAGCGGACCTCCCTTCTGTCAGGGCTGGATTCGGCGTTGTAGGGGTTCTCTCTAATGCAAATTAGCGGGGTGGAATGTATTTCCCTTAGTAAAGTATTTGGTAGAGCCCCAACGACCGGCAAATATTGGCGCGACAACGATAAAGCGTCAGAGGAGCGTCTTCCCCTGTCGTCTGCGAACGATAACGTTAATAAAATAGGTCTTTTTAGACATTACTCGAGTCATACGAAATTTCACATTGGCAGTATCCACTTTTTACGGGTAATGCTGAATGGTCTAAATACTTGCACCGTTTTTAATTTTAGTAAAACATCTCTACTCTGGAACCTAAATCGAAACTTAGAATATGGTGTGCCAAAACTCATAGCCTTGCAACCGCCTTCCACGCAGAGCTTCGCCTCGTTTCTCTGCCTGCCTACTCCCCTCCGCTCATCTCTCAACGCCAACCATTACCTTCTCTACTCACCGCTCAAAACCACCCAGAAAACTTGTGTCTTCGCTTGCTTGCGTCGTCGATTCCGCCGACTCTTATTATGGCGCCGCCGCGCTAAGGCCGTACTCCGTCCAAGGAGCAAGCGCGGCGTGAACGGCTGTCTCTCGCGGCTCTACCGGCGTCGCGCCGACACTGACCACCAACGTCGTCGTGCCCACACTGACCACCAACGATAGGCCAACCGTGCTACACGTGCACGTCGACGCGAGAATCTCGAGGCACGACTACGCAAAGCGGAGGAGCCTTACGGGGCCACGAGATTATTCCTTAGGGCGCGACATTTTGGGCGAAAAAGGCCCCCTTTTATGTAGCAGAAGGCGCTTCCAATATCGTTCGTAATTAAAACTTCCTCGCTTTTTAACGCCTTCCTTCAGAGATGACTACTGTCACGCTTTGTGCCATTGTTTTTATGGTCTATCTATCTCGACGCACAAATAACAGTTGCCAGAGGTGAGAACTATAGGTCGCGTACTTGTGTTGTGCACGTTTCCCTCCAGAAGTAACTAAAGGCCGCTAGCCGTTACTTCATCCGAAGTTAACAAAAATGCGTTACTCTGGCCTTCTTCTAAAACGTGACATGATCGTTACTTCGTTAACAAAAAAGCAACCAGGTACAACCAACACGCTGCTTGTAACACGTTATATACAAATCTGGCTTCATCAATGTGCACATTGCTTATGTTTTTATCCTATTAATTACATCAATGTGTTAGGATGTTTAAAATGTGAATTTCCACGTTCATTCGTTCGGTGTTACTGTGTATTACAACAATGTCTTCCACTTTGACACTTCGAGAAAGTTCCACTTTTTAATGGCCAAAAAATAAAACTCTGTTTTGGTAAAAACAAACAAACTTCACGTGTTCCTTTTTTCTAGTATGCTACGTTTAAGGCAACTCAATATCATTCCACAAGCTCATAATGTCGCTACCTGCTGTCTTGACTGCGATTCGTTCCTTCATGCGTCGAGTCTGATCGACCGAGAAGTGGTTCTTGTAATCCCCGATGATACCCTTACGTACAAACTCGCCTTGCGGCACAAACGACTCCTCTTTGTCCAGGAACGTTTTGAATACTTCTACAGATTTTAGCTGCTTCTCACGGGGAAGTGAAAGAAGCTTTGGCATCAAAGTTTTCATGCCCTCATTGACAGGCTTCTTCATGCTTTCGAAGCTTGTGTCTTTCAGCACCCGGTCGAGCAACGCCTCGTTCCGTCTCAGCTTCGCTCCGTAGGCTTCACCCAGGAAATCGGCAATCTTCAGAACCCAACCCCTGGTATCCTTTTTAAGGTCTTCATATGTGAAGAAGAGGACATTTTCGTCGTTTCGGTGATCAGACCAGGATAACAGGTGATCAAAATAGTCTCCGAAGCTGACTTTCCCGCTAACAAACATGTCGAAGAACTGGTCGAATGACGAGTCTCCAAGTCCATACGAAGGCGCGCTCTTGATATGATGGAAGAAAGAAACGCAGCAGTCGTAGGGATTCCGAGCGACGTATATGTACTTGGCATTCTCAGAGTAAGGCTGCATGTTGAAGGGTAAGTGAGTTTTGATGGCGCCGGGCCGGATCATTTTCTCTGCTGCCTCGGCGCCAAAGAACTCAAGGAAGGGGGACCTTAGCGCAAAGTCAATGAAGTCCTTGGGAGGCACACCGTCGTTCAAGATGGAGTGCACAATGTACTGAGTCCAAGTTGTGCCGCATTTTGGGTAGGTTACGATGAATATTTCTTCGGGTCTGGGCTTGTAGGAGAGAGCAGACCTCAAGATGTCTTCGTCGAAGAATTTGCTGATGTAGAGGCCGTCCACTTCTCTAAAGAGATCGCTGATGTCCTCGATTGACTTGCTCGTCATTCTTGGGTGTGGTGTCACCTGGAAAAAGCAACATTAATGTGCTACAGTTAAACAAAATGCCGGATTCTTCGCCGTGTTTCACAAATGAGCTCCAGTGACTGCCGAGACGCTGCGCACTGTTGTGTTTAAATTTAGAGAATTTACGTCGTTCTAAATTTGGCGGACGGTGTTCAGGTGACAATGGGACGTTACGTGACGCCATGAAATCACGTGACACTGTGACATCATGTAGCACTATGACGTCACACAGCACAAACATTCCCGCTAGATTAGCGGAGAAATTACGCACTAGACTTAGCCGCGACGTTTTGGCAATAAATTTGATGCCATGCGACATGTCATTATGTGACGTTGAAGCGTCCCATTCTTGTGACACCTTTTACTTCCCGCTAAATTAAGCGGAGACATTAGGAAGTTTTTTTTAGATCGTTTTGTCGTTTCGCAACGCTCTCCGCTACGCGTTACAATACCCGGAACAATACAGTCAAAGCCACCGGCGCGCAGGCGCAGTAGCAGCCTCTTCCTTGAGGAGGGCTTAGCGGAGGGGAAACGCCGATCTACGAAAACTCTCTATTTACCCTCTAAACTTAGCGGGCCCCAACGTACGTACATGAAACACAGACGGGATTTGCTGCGAAGCCTCGTCAATGAGGTTTGATTTACATTGTGCGAATTGTCTCGCGATTTAGCAGCTGCGGCGTTGAGCCTGGTATACTCTGTTTCACCTTATGATGTACCGCAGGAAAGGCTACGAGCGCGAGCTCCTTGCTCTAGGGCACATCTCGGCGGCACAAGCTCTCGTACGTTAAGAGCAGCTCCCAACGCTATGAGCTCGCGCTTCTAGCCTTCGCTGCGGTACAAACATAAGGTGAAACGGAGTATAGTCTCTGCCACGATTTTTCTGTTGCACGAGCGACGTCGCAGCTGCGAAACCGCGAGCGAATTTACACCATGTGAATCACATTTAACAGCAGTCACCGTAAAGAGTCTGTAAATTCAGTTTTCTGCATAACTCAGAAAGTCATTCACACCGAAATATAATAAAATCCAAGCGAATGAAGTCCAAAATGCAATTAGATCCCAAGAATGAGATTTCCAAAGCGACAAGGAGTATTTGTTTCACCTGCTTGTTATTTCTGCGCGCATCTCATTCTTCAGATTTGATCTTATTCGGACGTTCATTATTTGCTGGGACCCTTGTATTGTTAGTTGTGGTTGACTGTCTAGTGTATTCCGTAGAAATATAAACGTATTTTGTTAGGAATCGATGAGCGTTGTTTATGTATCTTCTTGTATAAATTCGACGCTCAGTCGTCTTTCAAAAACCGCCGACAGATACACTCTTGAATCTGCAATCAATGCTGTTGATTTTCTTTAAAGAAGCGGGGTCATTAGTTAATTGTCAGGTAATTTTTATGGATCAACACCAGAGAATAACACCTTTATTAATCTAGACATTCATAAAACGTATAAAATTCAGTATACAAGAGACCCTAATGTAGCACTTTTAAATAACCCTATTAAATAATATTAAGATGTTTTAAGTGCACATTGTTCCTCTTGAAGACCATTTTAACAAGAATTCATCGCGCCATTACATGTAGATGACCGCTTGGTGGCAGACTGAAGTCGACAAAATCGAATTCGCATCACGCTTGGTATTCAATCACGGCATTTTAATTACTTCAGTTTGATTTTTAAATGTAACTTTTACTACAAGTAATTAAAGTTGCGACTTTAATTTTTTTATAGCTACAGTAATTGCGAACTTTTCATTACAAATACAAGCCTTTCACTCCCGAGCATCCTTGTATTAAGTCACTGCAATACTAGGAGAGATCAATATTGGTTATGAATTCAGGATTAGGAATCATACCACCTAGGGCTTCAATGAAACATCCGGAGGGTAGCCAGGGGCGTCGCTAGGATCTGCGGCAACCGGGGCCCGCCATGACCCCCCTCTCCCCTTTCCCAGCTCTTGTGGCCCGCCACAACACACCTCCCCCTTTCCACGGCCTAGTTGCACCCCCCCCCCCCCCCGGAGCTCTGCACCCGGGGCGGTCTACCCCCCCCCCCCCCCCCCCGCCCCCCTCCTTGGTGAGGCTATACTGGGGATAATGCACCTTTCCATAAAATTGTCAAAGGGCGTTGTTTGCTCTGTTAGTTCGTTCAGTACAAGAAATTTCTAGCTGGTTGCAGTTGCGAACGCGGGCTGGCTGACAAGGTTGTCATATCATCTGCGCAATCAGGGGGTAAAATGACTTATTCCGTGCTGAAGTGGTATTCATAAAAGCGATGCTTTCCGAGGAGGAATGTGCGTGAAGTCAGCGATGGCCGAAACTAGCAGGACTACTTCCCCAACTCCTTAGCATTTACACGAAGGGCCTGGAGAGCCGTGAAGGATGTCAATGTTATCAGACGCATTTAGTAGTCAGACTCGCGGCAACAGGGCTTGGTTACTCATTGACGGGAGTAGAAAAAAAGATGCGTGGATGAAACGACGGTACACGATTATTGTAGCAGCGCTGTTAGATGCAGAAGATGACGAACTGCTTCCTGCTAAAACAAAGATGCTTCTTGAATGGGTGGATGAAACAAAATATCCAGTTTGTCATATATAATTATGGCGAAATCGACCAGCAAGGTGTCGGGCAGTACGTCGAAAATTCCGAGGACAGCTAAGCACTTCTTATGAGTTGTGAATGCGAAAGCATGAATGTCGTTCTTCCGCTCCCTCAGCTTGTCTGGTGTGTACTGGCGTGGACGGCCAGGTTTCGCTACTGCCCAGGTTCCGGCCGCCGACGATAGAGATGCCTCAGGCGCCGCCATTTTCCTCGCACCGAGAGGAGCGAAAGCAGGCACAGTTCCCCCCCCCCCCCCCTCTTCGGCCGAGCGCGCGCTCTTGTGAAGCGGCCGCAGCCCCCCCCCCCCCCTCCCCCTCCCCCCCTATGGCAACCTCTGACACGAGAACGGCGGCCTAGCAATAGCTATCTAGGAGCCGTATCGCTCAGCCAATGGGAGAATGGGCATTTTTTTTCGCATTTTTTTCGCGGTTACAATCGCCACAGACTCCGCTCCATGGGATAGTTAATGCTTACCCATTACAAAGGACGTGTAATCAAAAACCAGTTTTATGATGAGCGGCTTGAAGACGGCATTGATAAATATCGAAGACTGCTTCGGGTGCCTCGGACGACATGCGCAGCAGTGTAAGCCACAAGTCAGCCGATCCGGATGCCACCGCCGGTCTCTGGCCGAGCAAAATCTATAAAGTTGACTTATTCCAAAACTCTAAGCGCCTCATCGCGGCGTACTGCCACGTTATGCATTATGAGAAACATTGCGAAGCAAAATCCGTACGCCCTTCGTTCCTGGTCCACAGGTTCCCAGAATGCAACGCGCACGGCGGCAGATCTGTAGAATTACCCTAATAGGCGGGGAACGTTTGTTCAGCCCGACCATAAGCTCCCCCATGCCCCTGGGATGTCTACGTGATGCGTATCCCAGTTAGCGAAGGGCCGGATTTTCCCCCCGTGTGAATGCTCCTCGACATCCGTTCACATAGTCTCGTTTCCTTAGATATGCGGAGAGCAGGTTGGTCTGCTTCTTTTGCAGGGATTGTGGTGACGTCAGAATGCCGAGCTCTGATTGGTTCTGAATGAAGGATAGTGGGTAGACGTCGAGGCAGCTTGCTTTGAGGTCTACCCTCTATACTTCCATCAGAGCCAATCGGGGCTTGGCCTCTTCCTGACGTCGGCGCAATTCCTGTGCAAGAACCAGACGAATTTCTCTCCGCATGCCTCCGTTAACGCATGCTATCGTCTGCCATCGTCTGCTTATGTCGAGCTACAATCAACCCTCACCGGGACCTCCGAGCATTGCATGAAGCGTGGTAACCAACTCAAGGGAGTAGTTTTGCACGAGGCTTATGAAGAACGGATGTCCCGGTGGCTCCCAGTTGTATAGGGAGTATTCACTGGCGGCCATATCTATGTGCGCGACTGCTGAGCACGTGCTGACGGTAAGCTTCCACAGTTCTTTTGCTACGCGCATTCCGCACCATCAAGATTGCCGGTCTTAGCAAGCGAATTTAATGTGAGCTCGTTCTGAGCATGCGCTCTAAACATCGCCCTCAAATATGGCGTCCAGTGAATACCCCTTATTACAACGTAATGTATTAAACCGTAAGCGAAACAATATCCAGCGACCTGCACTTTCAAAGCTCTACAATGCATAATATGCAATATAGGGAATTGGTGTGACGTGTGACGTATATCTTCCCGCTAAATTTAGCGGGAAAACTGAACGGTTGTGTATGTCACGTGACATAAGGTCATGTGACGTTACGCCGATTTCCCCCGCTATATTTAGCGGTGCAACTGGATTGGTGATTGGCGAAACCCGATTAGCCCGCTAAATTTAGCGGGTAACCAAATATGTGTATTGGGCACGTGACGTCAATTTCCCGCTAAAAATAGCGGGGAAACTGAATTGGTGTATTGTTGACGGGACGTCAATTTTCGCGCCAAATTTAGCGGGGAAACTGAATTGGTGCATATCTCACGTGACATCATTTTTCCGCCGTATTTAGCTGGAAATCCAGGGACGGACGGACGGACGCAATTTCGGGATTGTATGTTAGCGTTAAAAATCATTTCACGCTTTGAATGTGTAAAGGAGCCTTTAAGAACAACAGCTTTAGGGTACGAAATGAATCTGTTGAAGGTTTCCAAATAGGCGGAGTCATGTCCGCCAGTGATGAATACAGTTACACAGCAGTCCCATTGGCCATACATCATACAAAAGACAGGGTGTCCGCTGCAAACCTGTATCACAAGTTCATGTATACAGACACACCTTACGGATAATTCCAAGCATATTTGATTCATACTGTGGTCTCCACTTGTCCCGTCCGTCCGTTTCGGTGCTCGTCCATGTCCACGGCTCATACCCTCTAAAAAAAGCCCGTGCGTCTGCTTTCCCGCACAACACTCGGAGAGCCAATCACCGCAACATACGGAGGCAACTCAGCGAAGGACAATGCCGAAACATATTTTTAGACGAAAAAACGCAGTCTGAGTTGTGACATTAAGCAATGCAAATAATGCTGAGTCTTAACATGTTAATATCGTGCCCTTCATTTACTTTTTTTTAATTATTTTTGGTGTTTATTTGTAATTTTATTGCTGCTCACGGGTTTGTATTATTAGGTTTTATATTAAAATGTTCAGTTTGTCATTCATTGTGTTGCTGCTCACGAGCTTGTATTACTGTTTTTACATTGAAACTATTAGTGTCCCATCCCTTGTGTAATGCCCTGTAACGGGGCCTTCAAAGTATTATGAAATAAATAAATAAATGCAAAACGTCACGCTTTGCATTGCTTAATGTCACAACTCGGACTGCGTTTTTTGGTCCAAACATACGTTTCGCCATCGTCACTCGCCGAGCTGCCTTCGTAAGTTGCCCTGATTGGCTTTTCAAGTGTTGTGCGGGAAAGCGGATGCACGGGCTTTTTTTAGAGTGTAGAGGAGGAGGAGGTACAACAGAATTGGAGGGGCTTTTCGTCTTGTTTACTTCACTCCCCGCCGGCGACTCCCTGCTAGGGATGCCGCGAACTTTTTTTGAACCGAAGGTTCGATGATCGATTCAAGCGGTTCAAAAGGTTCGAAAGATTTCGAATTTTTGAAGTTTTCATATCGAGAAATCCGACGGAAGTCGAATTTCCCAACTTGTTAAACTAAGAAGTTCGACGCTTTTCGAAATTTTGACCTTATTACGCTGCAAAATTCGATGCTTGTTGAACTTTCGACCTTGATAGACTAACAAATTCGATTATTTTTTAGCGTTCGAACTTCTTGTACTAAAAAAGTTCGAAGCTTTACGAACTTACGAACTTTCGACCTTCCAATGCTAAGAAATTCGCTAATTTTCGAACTTTCGAACTTATTAATCTAAAGAATTCAAGAATTGTCGAACTTTTGATTCATGAAAAGTCAAACTTTCGACGAACTTCGAACTTTTAGGGTAAAGTTTCGAAGTCGTCGAACTTCAAAAGACCGGCGTTTCATTTGGATTCAAGCGGTGAGGTACATTCGTAATTTTTTTTACGCATTTTTAAATGCGGTGTTGTATTCCTTGCGAAAAACAATACCGTTTATTTCAATCATCTGGCATGCTTGGTTTTAAAGAAATCGATTCCCGATGGAGCGAGGAAGGTCGACGGGTTTTTGGCAATTGACGTTTGTGCCACATCTGAAGCGCGCTATAGCCGAAGCTATTTATGGTAGAGATGTTAAACGTTTTTAGATTGATCTATGTATAGCCTAGGTAATTGCGGTGTTAAGATTAGACTGCTGTTATCCAAGACGAGTTTCGAAGAAATATCCAAACATGTATCTACGGTTCAATTATGCCCTAAACTTGGTAATTTTTTTTTATGTAAATTGTCTCAGGTATCGCATTAAAATTAACACCACAGACAGTACATATCATTACAATCTGCAGAATATAAAATAATGTATTTATTCTTTTTTTCACGTTAAGAAATAAATTAAATCATAGGGGAAGATTTCTACAATTATTCAAGTTCAACAAGTCATAGAGAAAAAAAACATTTCTAATTAATTTTTCTCATTTGACGTTTCTGGGACGTGTTTCTTTTAGCCTGTGCACATTTTGGCAGGAGAAACTTGTTTCGTAGTTCTGGGCCTCTGAATATGCAATAATACAACACTTCCGGCGGGTTCTTGATAGTTCTTTCCTCCAGCTTTTTATTTTTGCATTTATTGTTATGTTTACTTATTTATTATTTTTTTTTACCAATGGCACAGTTATTTAGGTCGAAAAGACATAGCTTTGAACTTCCGCACAACCGAACATGTGACGAGTAGTGCCTTCTGACAACGAGTTTCTGACAATGGCTATCTACGCGATCTGTTATGCACTGAAGAGCGACAGTAGCTATGCATATGAATAAGTAATTTCAAATTAAAATAAGCTCGACCACGCCCTCTTTTCCCGTGTTGTTTTCTATAACAGTCTGAAACATCTAAGGGGGAAGGGAAACTGGAGCCCCCCCCTCCCCCCCCCCCCCCCGTTTTTCCTCTTCCGACGCCACTGGTATGGTACAACGCTTCTCTACCTCAAGTTGTGTCAGCTTCTGTGCTTTTTGCTCGGCGTTTCTTCCGTCCCGGAAAATAAACCTCCAAAGCAATTACAAACTACAAAATTGTCAAGGTGCATGCGAGCTGGTGTAGGTTGATCATAATACAAAATCGCGAGACTGGGAATGAAGTTCGCAAGAAATAGCGTAAGAAGAAAGAAAAAAGGGGACTGAACAACGTCTCAAACTCAGCTGAGTTGAGTTTGAGACGTTGTCCCGCGTTGAGTTTTCAGCTGAGTTGAGTTTGAGACATTGTCCTGTCCTCTTTTTTCGGTCTTCTCACACTTTTTCTTTTAGATTTCATTCCCAGTCGCAGGGTTTTGCATCATGTACAAACTAAACTTACTATATGCCGGCGTCACTCGGGCGGCGTTCGATCGGATTACTAACAGCGTGCAAGGGGGTAGGGAGGCAGTTTGCCAAATCGGCTCAAGGTTTTTCTGAGCCTCAACCACCTGCCTGAGCCTGCCCGTTCCAAAATGAATGAGTATCGTTAAACAGTGCCTTCGTGTGATCACTACTCCGTGATGCACGTTAATGAATCCCCCTCCGCCCCTCCGCCCCCCTCCCCCCCGCCCCCCCCCCCCCCCCCCGGGTTGGCGGTCACAATTACTGATCTATGGTCACACGTAACTCTGCACTGGCAAATATTACAGCACATCCGTGACACTCATCGTCTCATTTAATTGCCTGACCAACTTCGCGCAGTCTAAATATCACACCCGAACGTTTCTAAACCTGATTTCGTGAAATCCAGTGAGGCGTGAAAACGTTATTTGAAACTGAAACTGGGGCGGAATATGAAAACCGGACTTAGAACTTTCCGCACTTGGACTTGAAAGAAATTTGAAACCTTGAAATTTTTTTTTTCAAGATACCCCTAAAAGAGAATCGAAATCTTCGAACTTTTCGACCTTTATATAGAAAAAAATTTCAAATCTTCGAATTGATCGAACTTTATGTCTATAAGAGTTCGAAACGTTCGAAGTTTTCGAATTTCAGATCCAAAGAAATTGAAACATTTGAATCACTCGAATTTCAAGTTAAAAAAGTTCGAAATATCCGATATCGAACCTCAAGTAAAAAATGTTCGAAATAATCATACCCGAACTTGTAAACCGTGAAAGCTTCGACGTTTTCGAATTTGAAACTCTACGATTTTTGAAAGTTACGTATTTTTCGAATTCGAACCTCCGTACGGTCGAAAATATCGAAACCTTTCAAATCCGAACATCAGTTCGGTTCAAAAATATCAAAACATTTCGAATTCGAACCTAGGGTGGTTCGCAGTATCCCTACTCCCTGCCCGCCGGCCTGCCACCGCCCCCGTTGTTTGTGGCGCTGGCGTCGTGAAGGGTGCCACGTAACGAATCCTCGCGCAATACGCATGAATGCTTAAAACATGCCTTAAGAAAATGGTTTGTGTGATCAAGGAGGGCCGGTCAAATGAGAAAGAATCAAGCCTCAGACAGTAGCTACAGATTGTATTTTGTATGATGCATAAGCAGTGCTACCGCGGTTCTGGAACGGCGAATGACGTGCGGGGCTAAGATTCAGCGAGTGGCTATGAGATCTCTGCATCGTACGGCAAGTGCCAATCCACTCCTTGAAGTTGATGCCACGTGCTCATTGAACGAATATCAGGTAAACAACTGACAAACTTCTTTTGGCCGCACGCTCAAATGCAATGCGCACTGCGCGGCAGCCAGTGTTTTCATGCCGCGCGCAGGACGAACTCCGCCACACTCTAAAAAAAGCCCGTGCGCCTATTTTTCCCGCACAACACTCGGAGAGCCAATCACAGCAACTTATGGAGGCAACTCAGCGAATGACGCTGCAGAAACATATGTTTAGACCAAAAAACGCAGTCTGAGTTGTGACATATTAAGCAATGCAAAATATTACGCTTGCATTGCTTAATAGCGAGTTTTAGTAGACCGTGTTTCCCCCTCCTCTAAGCCCCTCCGCTAGCCGGAACTCTACAGCCAAGGTCATCGGCACGCAGGCGCAGTGACGGTTTCTTCGTAGCGGAGGTTTAGCGGAGGGGGAAATACGATCTACTAAAACTCCCTAATGTCACAACTCTGTCACGGTCCGGCGCGGAGCGAGAGGGGAAGCGCACTCGCCGTAGACCGCAACGGGGGTTCGGACGCCCGCTATCCCACAGTACGTGGGCTCCAGGGACGGGGGGACAAAGACAAGGCACGTGACGAACAGCGCAGTAGAAACATTTAATAAAAGGCTAGTAAGATGGCGACAAAAGTAAAAGGGTAATACAGACAGTCTCAATCAGGCGGAAGCATACAAGAAAACTTAATAGCTATTGGCAAGACAGAGAATACACAACAAGAGGAATGGGAACGATACCGCACTTTGGCGCAGTCCGGCACGACGAGGCTCGCAGAGGCGTGGAGGCACCTGAGGTCGGTCGCTTGCGACGGGCTCTGTCTGGACGGGGCCGCGGTGCGCCAGAGGCGGGGGTTGTTGGCTTTAGACGCTGTCGCGTCACGGACGGTCGACGCACTGGGGCAGTCCGGCAGAGGAAGGCCGCATAGGGATGGAGCACAGAAGTAGTTGACGTTCAGTGTCCCGACGGGTCTTCCCCTTTACCGCGGTGCCCGAGGCTACGCCCGGAGCCGACAGGAAGAGCGGGTTGCGCTCTCGAAACTCCCAAGTCAACTGCCGCGCCGTTTCCCAGTTTCAACCGAACGGCGCTCTTTCTTAATAAAGTAAACAAAACACACCCGCTCCCCTACAATCGCAATACACTCACACACACACACAAAAAAAAAATGACCGTCACAGCGGCGAAGACATTCGTTGCCCCAAGCTCCAAAGTCAACACCAAAAACGCTCAACTGGGGCATCTGGCAAACTCATTACCGAATTCCACGAAGTTGTACCGCGCCCAAGCATCGGGCAAAAGCGTCCCCCGAACGGGAGTCGAAGAGGCCATAAACAAGTCAAGTAAGGGTCCCAGTCGGGACCGGCGAGGTGCTAACTAGCGCCAACCAGGGAGTGTCACACCACCCGCGGCGACCACATGGCCCCGCAGGCAGCCGACGAGGCGCACTTTACAATACGCGTGGCCCGGCAGGACCAGGCCGGTTTTTGTGACAAACTCAGACTGCGTTTTTTTGGTCTAAACCTATATGTTTCAGCATCGTCATTCGCTGAGCATGCCTCCATAAGTTGCGATGATTGGCTATCCGAGTGTTGTGCGGGAAAGTAGACAAACGGGCTTTTTTAGAGTGCAGGCCTAAACAGTCGCTTATTGCAGACGAAAATAATCTCTGGAGAAGGAGAACAAGACGGGCAAAAGACAAACACGCGCCCGTATTGTGGAGCCCAGCGTTTATCTTAACTAAGATCAGTCTCCACGTAAGCCCTCGTAAAGTAACCAGAAAGCGTTCAAAGCTACAATATAGATACTACTTCAGAATAATTGGTCGTTTTAATGTAATAACGACAAGGTAAATATTTGAATTACCTGATCGTCACGGAGCAGCAGAGAAGTACTTGAACAAGACGTTCGATTCCACCGTGGTTCTGAAAAACAAGGATTATCAGCTTAATGTCCAGGGGGAGTCGTCTGCCTTGGTTCTTATTGTCTCGCTTTTACACACAGATAAAGGGGGCACAATAGTCGTGTGTACGCACTATCTCCCGAAATTGCCTACACACCGATACGTTATCTTCATCACAAGAGTTGCCTCTTTTGGTTCTGGCTCGGGTAGCCTATCTTTCTAAATATATGCTTCAACGAAGAGGTGAAGGCTCTTAGAACCAAGAAACAATTAGCAGCAAGTACCTAAAAAAAACACATTCCTGAAAAACATCGCGTTTGGCCCACTTTGAAATTTTAGATTTCGAAGCATACATGGCTGAAGAAGATTGGTCACGCGGACATAATTTCGCCAAAACATTTTATGTATACTTTAGAGGTTAACTCGGAGATGGTAAAATTATAAACACAAAACAAAAACGGCATTCTCAGAATGCCCACGTTCCACGCAGGGTGCGTGTTGGGAAAACACTGCCGAATAGGCCCATATTCCAAGATTCCGGCGCCGTGCTTGGCCTATGTAAACGTTCCGCTATCTCGGAAGCAGCTTGCTGCATAGCCTCCCGCGTTCGTTGTTTAGACAAGATAAGACGGCCTTGCGAGAATAAAGCCAAGCCGGTAATGACGGCCTTAAGGCGGCAGAACACGTGCGACCCAGCAATATAATGTGTGAACACCTGTGTCACCATCCGCAGTTGACCCTAACTAGTTTTTTGAGCCTATTTTTTACTAACAAATCATGATCCATTCCACTTTGGGAAGGTAGATGACCAGCGAAACTGCTTAGCACACGACACAGACGTGGCACGGAACTTAGCGTAGACTTTATTAAAGTTGCCCAATTTAGGAGCATGGTACCTCTGTCTTTTTGATGCGTTCTCCGACCAGCAACGTTCGTCGTCTTGCCTGGTTTGACGTAAGCTCCTGGCGTTTTCTGCACGATCTCCATCGGTGGTGTATGCCGCCCGCCGCCGGCGCTGACATTCTCGGTGCCGTTCCCGTCGTTGCCCTTCGTACGCGCTCTGCTCTTCGACAGTCCGGACTATAGGGAGTATTCACTGGCGGCCATATCCGTGTCCGCTGCTGCTGAGCGCGTGCTTGACAGCAAGCTTCCGCAGTCCCTTTGGAGCGTGCATTTAGCACCGTCAAGGTTGCCGGTCTTAGCAGGCTATTAATGTGAGCTCGTTCTGAGCATGCGCTCTAAACATCACCCTCAAATATGGCGTCCAGTGAATACCTCCTATACGCGGCTTCCCCATTACGACGTCGAGAGAAGTGTAATAGACATATCGCTAAATTACCCAAGCGTCAAGGAGAATGCAAGTCATGGTGTTCCACGCGCCATACGTGCCGGTGTCTGCAGCAGTAACTGTTGTAAAGCAAATGCCTAAAACAAATGGCTTCTTGCACGCGCGTTCGTCAAAGCTTTATTTTGGTTGTTTACTTAGAATCTTCAATAGGGGGAGGGCGTGCGGCGCGCGCGGCGGTGCGAGCGTGGAGTTTTTTGTCACGCGTACAAAAATTCCACGGAACCTGTAAAGAAGCTACGCTTTGTAATTTTACAAGGGAAAGCCCACCTGTTAGATACACCTTTGACGAAATTTTTTTATCGCTACGTGTTGGTTCCTATGTTTACGGCCGAATTTGGATCCAGCCTCGGCATTTCACTCACCCTGTGTAACAAGCAAGGCAGTACGAAACACCATACTACCACGCAAAGTTAACTGTAAATCCAACTGGCCACATACTCGTCGCAGTACGAACAATCTGAAATAAAAAAAGGGCATCTGAGCGCGTATTAGTAAGAAAACATTCAAACAATGTTCTCGGCAATAACAAAACTTCCTGCCCTTAAAGCAGCCCTGGCGAAAAGCGACCTGATCAAGCGAATAAACAAGCAAAGCTGGGAGCCACTAAAAGCGTATACAGTAAAAGACGATGCAGCATGTCGAGCAGTTGCGGAAGTGCGCGGTCGAGAGGTGCTTCAAATGGGCCAATAAGGAACTCGCGCTCTTCTCCGTGGATATAGTCCACGATTATTTGGCAGTACTGAAACCGGCTAGTTTGCCATCCGCACAATGGTTGGTGCTAACTGAACCCCCAGGACGCGCGGTGAACGCAAGCAAGTAGTGTGGTGTCACGATTTTAACGACGATCAAAAGTGAAGAGCTCGGGATACAAGAATTCGGGCTTCAGGGGGTTGATCACTACCAGCACCTAGGGGTATAGATACGGCAGAAGACCCGACCTTGTCCTGGGATGCGTCGCGAAAACATGGGCGTCCGGAACGGGTGCAAGGGGCCGAATTTGCCTCCCCCCCCCCCCCCCCCTTCCCTAGAATTCCGAGGGTATTGACGACGAGATGTTTCGATGGCGTACTCTTAGCCCGAGAACACACTGCTCATACAAAGCGACAGTCCGCATGCTAACACCTGTCAGGTGCGTGTTTCTTCCCTGCGTGTCGGTCCTGTCACACTCAGCATGCGAAACTGCCTGCAGACATGTTCGAAGCCTGCGTATGTATCAAGTAAACGTGCTTCCAAGTGCTCGAGGTGCGTTTATAGACGTTTCTGCCATCACGTCTACGGCAAACGCAGTGTCTTTCCTACGATTGACGAGCAGCATTACGGCTTTATCGCTCCTACTCGTGATGGCGTGACTAGGATTATCGAAGGTGAACGGCAGGCTCGATGGTACGTGTAACGAGCATAGTGAAAGCCTGAAGTCATCATGTTCATCATGCCAACAGCGTCGAAGGTGACAGTCTGGCATTACTGTAAGCTCCAGCAATGAAAGCAGATTAATACAATCTAAGGTTGCTCCCGTCTGACGAAAATGAGCAGTCCTGCGTTAATTCACTGTATACAGTCACAGAGATAGGTACGACCAGTGATTTCTCTACCCTCTCTCTAGGGGCAGTGTACACCCCCCTCCCCCCCCCCCCCCCACCCCTTAATGAGAAGGCGAAAAAATAAAACAAAAAATCCTTAATATCTATGTGGCCCCAAAACCGTTGTTTCCTGGGGCGCGCTGGCTCAAGAGTGGTCAGAGTAGCATCAGAAGACGAGCCATTTCGTCGCCTCTCCGCGCTAATTAGCTCCTTCGCTCCTCCACACATTGTCATGAGGGAGAACCGAGGAGAGGTTTGCCCGTTATCGCGGGCAGCGTTGGTACCGCATATATATATATATATATATATATATATATATATATATATATATATATATATATATATATATATAACGGGCATGGTGGCGGGAGGCCGAAGGCGCTGGTATAAAACTGAGAAGAAAAAAACCCTTAGTGAAAATCGTCCGCTGTTGCTGTTTTCACTAAGGGTTTCTTTCTTCTCAGTTTTATATATATATATATATATATATATATATATAAATTATTTTTTTTAACCTTCGCCGCATTTGTTTATGAAAATGCGCGCAAGAGAAAAGTGGAAAGGGGAACTGACCCTTTCATTAATTCTTCGTTTAAGTAATTGTGCTACGTGTTTCTTTACACAGCGGGAAGTGAACCCGTCTCAATCTCATGCCTCTGTGTAGATGAGAGCAATAGACCAATCTCACCGACTAGTTTGAGTACGCCACCGCTGCCGACCTGCATCGTGGGGTCTGTAGTAGTGGTGCAAAACTATCGATAGTACTATCGATAGTATCGATAGTCGCCAGAAATCTGACTATCGATAGTGAAAAAAACTATCGATAGTACTATCGATAGTCGACTATCGAAAAACTATCGATAGTACTATCGATAGTCGACTATCGAAAAACTATCGATAGTACTATCGATAGTCGACTATCGAAAAACTATCGATAGTACTATCGATAGTCGACTATCGAAAAACTCTCGAAAAACTATCGATAGTCGACTATCAGAAAACTATCGTTAATCGACTATCGGAAAACTATCGATAGTCGACTATCGTATACCTATCAATAGTACTGTCGACAGTTTACTATGGATAGTTTTGCGACACTAGTAGTTTGCGTCGCTCCCTCTTGTCTATTTATCGCTTTAATTTTTTTTTCAAACGGGGCACCAACTAGCCCAGGCACTTACCATCCCAACTTTGGTTCAGCTTTCAGTGATGACGAAGATGGGGGTTTGGGCGAAAAAAGAAGGGGGAGGCGAGCGGTAGGGTGAGGGCAAGACGGGCCGGGGAGGAGGAAGCAGACGAACCGCTGGAGAAGAGAGGGGGAAACCTCCTTTTCTCTTTAGCGTTCCGTCTGCTTCCTCCTCCCCGGCCCATCTTACCCTCGACCTACCTTCTTGAGTTGTAACGGACTATAGTGGTGCAAGACAATCGATAGCACTAGCGATAGTATCGTTAGTCGCCAGTATAGTTTTCGATAGTCGACTATCGAAAAACTATAGATAGTACTATCGATAGTCGACTGTCGAAAAACTATCGATAGTCGACTACCGAAAAACTATCGAAAAACTATCGATAGTACTATCGATAGTCGACTATCGATAGTTCTGGGACACTATCGATAGTTTTGGAAAAACTATCGATAGTATCGATAGTCAATTCATCGATAGTTTTGCATCACTAGTCTGTAGTCTTTCTGCACGCGCGACAACGCTGCTGGAGGTCTGCGTGAGCAGAGCACGAGGCGGCATGAGCTCTCTTGTAAACTGGCGTCTGCCTCCTACGAACTACAGTTATTGTGGCGTCACGCATGCGTGGAACGCTTGGTGAGATCGGTCTATTGGAGTGCGATTCCTAGCGTCGTCAAGGCGCTCGGTGTAAGTTCGTTTATCTCACCGGTTGAACAGATCATGCACAGTGAAGAAGCCGTCATCCTTCTCTGTGCGGGATTGGTTGAGCCGCTAATAGCAAACGCAAAAAAAAAAGTCAAATTCAAATTGGGTGTTTTACGTGCCAAACCATCGACGGGCACCTGGCACGCCCCAGCGGAAAACTGAGAATTGATTGGGGATCTTTTGACGTGCAACCGAAAGCTCGGTTACACGGCGCCTTCTCCGCAATAAGCCTTCGTCAGATTGCGGGCACCTCGGCCGGGATTCGAACCCGCAGCATGGGGATTCGTAGGCCGGCGCTCTCGCCTCGGAGCCACCGAGGCGGCTGCCAATAGCAAACGCAGAGAAGAGACGAGCTCCGTGGAGTTACATCATTGGCACTTGTTGATTGGTGGACTACAGAGTGTATACACCGGCTGCAGTCGGACTTAGTATAGAACAGAGTCTCGTATAGCGAGCGTCTCGGTTCGCACGCATGCCCAAAACCCCAAACGGAGTTTGGTTTCTGCGCATGCGCAGGGATGAGCCCCTATTTCCTTGGGGCCCCCAAGCTTTGGGGCCCCCTAATCTAAAACACCCTATTGTTGTGTTTGTTCTGCCGGAAGACAGGGTGCAAACACGATTTATTCATATTGGTCGCCCCTTTATTTATACCGTGAGATTACCTGTTCTGATAGGTGCTTGCATTGCAAAGAGAAATTTTTTACATTCGATGATGATTCTTCGTAATACTGGAAACGTTCCTGTGATGGTCAATTTTTCATCGGTCGATTATGTATTCTTTAGTGACATTCATTGCGGTATCACAGTGATACCCGACAGAGTTCCAGGAACTCTTTCATGCACCACGCATGCATCTCTGTCCGCGAGCAGAAAAAAATCAACAAAAAAGGAATCAAGCAAATAGAGAAAAAATGGCCATCTTCTGCCTTCCCCCCCCCCCTCCCTCCCTCCCAGACACCGAAAATTCTAACACCCCCCTCCCTCCCCTAATTTTAAGTCCTGGAGAAACCCCTGGCTGCGACACGTCACGGCGAAGTCGTTGGGCATCGGCATCGCACACAAGCAACGGGAAATGGGGGGGGGGGGGGGGGGGGGGGGGGCGGCAAAACCGTTCGGGACAAAATGGACATTAGACCATTTTGTTGCGAACGCTTTTCTTTCTTTTCGGTACCGCAACGCGTGAAAGGCGTCTCCCGGCGTGAGCTCTTGCATAGCCTTTAATATACTGAGAAAGCGTGGCAGGTCGCCACGATGAGCGGCAGCCGAAATGGAAACGGCGGAGCGGCAGACAATGTTTGAGAGGAAAGCCACGTGAATGGCGGCCCGCTGCAGCGAGACGCCGAAACACACCTCTCCCGAGCGAACCAGTGTGTTTCGGGTCCTCGCCGCTGCCAAAGCTGTGCGCTGACGTCCATGTTCCCCGAGAAATGGCGCTTTGATGATCTGAGCTACCAGACCCTCGCGCTCCAAATCTGCGACCGGGCACGCTATGGTTCCGTCGTCGAACTGCCAGGCTTTATGAGTATAGAGAAGGCTATGGCTTTTGGCATTGAGAGTGCTACAACGGCATTTTGTCACCGGCTATTTCTTTGTATTTCTTTTTCAGGGTGCGCGTGCAGAGGGCATCGCGTGCTACAAAAGCCCTATACATAAGACGGGTTGTTAACGCTTTTGCGTGGCTGTGTGCTGATGCCCCGCTTCGCACGCAGCGGACCTAGGTTGATTACCGCGGGCGGCGGGCGAACTTTCTCAAAGATTTAGCAACATCCACGACGGACATCGTACGCCCTTTAACGCCACCTGCAACGTCTACAACTACAACAACAACGGGCTTCATTTCCAGTGGTGGGAAGAGCTCAAAACAGCTATCGCTGTAACACTTGTTTACCCATAGAAAAATGACAGATGCTTCCCTCCCCCCTTTCATCGCTGTAAAACTCGCCTACCCATAAAAAGACACCACCGTGTCATCATCGCTGAGTCCTAATTGCGAGGCACGTTCTACGAAATGGCCGGTGTTCAGCACATGGTTCGGCGTTTTTCCAACGAGGGGAGTTGTAGTCCGGTGTAGGTAACACGATAGTGCTCTCAGTGGTGAGGTCGTAAAGTATACAATAGGTCACAAGGGGACATTCGGTTTGTGGGTCTTGGGTAGTTCGTAGAAGCTTGGCCAAGTGTCATTCCTGGAGATGAGTCGCAGTAAAGAGCTTTAGACTCTGGGTATTTCTTGAAAATGTCACACAACATATTTTTCATGTTCCGCTGAATTTCGGATGTTGGGACTTCCTTAAGCTTTTCATAAACTGGACTGTCGACAATATCCCTTGCCTTCTGCTTGTACACCTCCCGGTTCCTTGCAACGGTTGATTTTCCTTTATCTGCCGGCAGGGGCACAATCTCTGTATCCTCGCAGGGCTTCCGAAGCGCAGCAGTTTCATCTCGTGATAGATTGCAGCGTTGCCGTCGCGGAGGTTTTGAATCGATGCCTATCGCTTTAAGTAGTACACCTTCCCGGACGCCAAGGTCTAGGCGCGCAATGCCGTCCTCCACCGCGGCAATCACTTTTGGCAGAGGGAGCCGGGTTGTGGTTAGGTTGAAGCCGTGGCCTTTTACCAAGATTTTAATCTCGCAGGAGACAGTTGTCTGGCAGACAGGTTCGTGACAAAACTGACGGCTTCAGCGCCTCGTCTTCCTGTTCTCTCTTTTTTTTTTTCTCTCTTAGCTTAGAAACTTTCTCTTCATGAGATGGCTGTCGTCTATATCTAGTAGCGGAGGCGATGCTGGAAGCGAACAACTGCAACGACGCGAACACACCTGGGACGCGATGTTCAAGATGCCGACGCATGAAGTACAGGTTCTGTTCTTTCCACCTTAAAATGGTGTGGCACTCATGAATCGAGGCGCTTAAGGTGTGTCCACTCGACGGACCGGGCCGCGGACCGATTGACCACGTGATGCGCGGCCCGCGGGCCGCCCGGCTGCAATGAGCATCCACACGGCGGGCTAAAAGAGCAGACGACAGAGCGAACGGGCCGGTCAAACCCTCGACCTCACAGCTCCGCCAAACGCATGCAGCGAGGCTATTTTGAGGCTATTTGTAAGGTGCCAAGATGGAGGTTGAACGAAAGAGACGTTTGGCTGCGGTGGCCCTGGCGTTGAATATTGAGGACGAGGACGACTTCAGTGAACCGAAAAAGGCATGGGGACATCTTTAGATGGTTATTTGAGTAGTCGTCACGACTATTGTCCCACAGAGCGGGGAATTGCTCCATGAGCGCGATGAAGTAAAAAGTTGCATCGTCGCACAACAAAAGGTTCGTCTTCTTCGTCTTCAACAGTTGGCGCCAAAAGAAAACGACTTTGAATTTGAATTCTAATCCAAACAACAAAAGTCAGCTTGTTGCCAGACTTAGCGCTTCAATTGTACTAAAAACGCCGCGGTCCGCCGCCAAGGTCCGGGCGAGAAAAGTCGCTTGGCATTTCTCAGAAGCGCGGGCCGCGGACCGCCGGCGGACCTCGAAAACCGTTGACGTAAGATCACGTGATGCGCGGCCCGTGGACCAAAACAGCAATTTGGTCCGTCGTGAGGATACACCTTTATCAACCCGTGCTCCGCGTGTGCCAAAATTTTGCTTTTCTCCTTGGTGTTAACAAGGTACTTGAGACAGAGGCTGCGGGGAATCACGTGCAAGTTTTGGCAGGCCCTAGTAAAGCCGATATTGGTCTTGTAGGTAGCAATGCTCCGAGTGATGTTGACAAGCCGCTTCGCTTGTTGGACTATCCCCGGTCCGAAGTCAGTAGATAATGACTTGAAAATAAACATCTTCGACAGAAATTTCTCTGGTTCGGAGAAACACGAACCAAAAGCTCAGAAACAATTAGTTCTCAATGTTCCAGGGCCGACTTGACTCCTCCTTCAAAAGGTGACTAAATGGCATGGTACAGCGAGAGCTTCGACCTCTTCTTTCTCTTTTGCCGAGTTGATGTTTTTGCTAACGTGACGCAAACCATGGGCGTGAGTAGAGAGTCATACTCCATTCACACGACCGTAAAGGTACCTTTAGCTATGCTAGGAGCGCGTGAGCGCCGGAAAAGGGCTCACCCAGCCTTATATATTTCTAAAATGAGTTGATTTAGTGGTTTTTGATGACCCTCAGCAAGTTTCTAATTGAAATCACATGTCTATTTTCAATATTTAAGAAGCTAATTAAAAATTTTACTTAATTAGCTAACGCATCGTTACGATTAGCCCATATACTATGTCCCACTGGTCATATAACCCACCTGCACAAATCGCATAAGTGCAATTTTCAGTTTTTTTTAACTATTATGTAAATCTTAAAAAAAAATCTGTATAGGAGGCACTGATATTTTCACGAATGAACAGACGAGGAAACGAAGAATAACTGGGGAAACTGAAACGTTTAATGGGGCCGAACTTGTGCCCAAAAATAAAATTGAAACAGAAGTTACCAGCAGAGCGTCGCGGGCGTCGTAGTCGGCGAAAGAGCAGAGTCGAACGCTGGGGCGAAAACTGACTCCGCTCGCCTTGCGGAGTCCCTTATGTGCCCTCGAAGGTTTCTGGATCATTCGGTGTAGAACTTTCGGTGCGTAGAACATTCGAACTTGATCAGACGAGAATATTCTCGAACTTACGAGAAGGCCAAGTTGAAAGAATAAATAAAACGACAGTCCGCTGACTGGGAATTGAACCTATACATCTTCCGCGCGACAGTCAAGTGCGGTAACCACTCGGCCACGCACGCGCTTGCTCGCCGACGCGCGTGCATTACTCCCCCTTTAAAATGCATCGTGTCGATGCGACGTGCCGGGAAACAAAAGCAGCAAAACAAACAAAAATAATGGCAAACTGCGTGGACTTGTGCAACATAATCCTATCGAACGTATTGCAAAACACAATTCACAGTCCTTTAGATTGTAGTACGGCCTGAGGCGCACAACGTGGACGACTTCCGGTCGTGGAGGGCGGCGTAATGAAGTCCGTGTTCCGTCGGGCATCACCTCGTAGATCAGATCCCCGAGTCGACGATGCACTTTGTAGAGTCCAAAGTAGCGCTACAGGAGTTTCCCGCTGAGACCACGGCGGCGGACCGGTGTCAACACCCACACCCCGTCTCCGGGCTGGAAGTGGACGTCCCGACGACGAAGGTTGTAGCGGCCAGTGTCGATACGTTGTTGGGCTTGAATCCGGAGTCTGGCGAACTGACGGACTTCTTCCGCCCGTTGGGCAACCACCTGGGCGTCGTCGCTTCCGTCGACAGCCGGTTCGTGGGGTAACATCGCGTCTAGCATTGTCATCACTTTGCGACCATGAATTAGTTGAAAGGGTGTAACCCCGGTGGTCTCTTGCACAGCCGTGTTGTAGGCAAAGGTGACGTACCGCAACACCTCGTCCCGTGTCTTGTGCTCAACGTCGCCGTACATGAAAATCATATCGGCGATGGTCTTGTTGAGTATTTCCGTCAGCCCGTTGGTCTGCGGGTGGTACACCGTGGTGCGATAATGCCTGTTGTGGCTGAGACGAAGGACTTCTTGTCAGCTGGGCCATGAACGAGAAACCACGTTCTGAGATCAGCACTTTGGGGGCGCCGTGCAGGAGGACGATGGATTCAATGAAAAACTTGGCAACTTCCGAAGCAGTTCCGGAAGGAAGCTTTTGTTTCGGCGTACCCCGTGAGATAATCTTTAGCGACGATGATCCAGCGATTTTCCGACGTTGACGGCGGAAAAGCGCCAAGTAGATCCATTCCAATCTGCTGGAAGGGTGCTGTTGGCGGAGGAATTGACTGCAAGCGTCTGGCCGGCCTCGTCGTAGGTTTCTTGCGTTGCTGGCATTCATGGCATGATCATGTGTATAGTTGGACGGTTTTGGGGCGCTTGGGCCACTAATACTTTTCACGAATACGGGCCAGTGTACGGCTGTAATCAAGGTGTCCGGACGTCGGGTCGTCGTGGCAGGCTTGAAAGATTTCCTCCCGAAAGTCGGTCGGGATAACCAGCAGCCACGGCGACTTCTTGTTCCCGAAGTTCTCTTTGTAGAGTACACCTTGTCGAATGGCGAAGGTCGGCAGGGGTCGTGAAAAAAGACGTGGCATGGCACTCCCGCGCCCTTCCAGGTGCCCTATCAGTTCGTAGAGATCAGGATCGTCTTTCTGTCGTCGGGCGATGTCGTCGGTGTCCACTGCGCCCAGGAAACACTCGTCGTCATCGTCGTCACTGCTGCCAGAAAGTGTTTCGACGGGAGCTCTGGACAGGCAGTCGGCGTCGCTGTGCTTCCGGCCTGACTTGTAGACCACGGTCATGTTGAACTCTTGTAGTCGGAGACTCCATCGAGCGAGGCGTCCTGACGGGGCTTTGAGGTTCGCAAGCCAGCAGAGCGAGCGGCGGTCCGTGACTACGCGGAACGGGCTCCCGTATTAGTACGGACGAAACTTCGTGATTGCCAAGACGATTACATGGCATTCTTTCTCAGTCGTAGAGTAATTTGTTTCCGCCTACGACAATGCCCGACTTGCGTCGGCGATGACTCGCTCGGTGCCTTCTTGTACTTGAAGCAGTACCACGCCAAGTCCTGCGTTACTTGCGTCCGTGTGAATCTCGGTTTCCGCATCCTGGTCGAAATGTCCCAGAACAAAAGGACCCTGCAGTCGTCGCTTCAGCTCGTCGAATGCCTGCTGCTGCTCCTTGGCCCATTCGAACTTATCAGTGTCCTTCGTGAGGTTCGTGAGCGGTGCGGAAGTCCTTGCGAAATCTCGAACGAAGCGCCGATAGTAGGCACATAGCCCAAGGAACCTTCGCACGGCCTTCTTGTCTCTTGACACTGGAAATGCTGCGACGGCGCGAGTTTTCTTTGGGTCTGGCCGAATACCTTCGTTACTACCTGCGTGACCTAGGAACTTCAGTTCGTCATAGGAAAACCGACACTTTGACGGCTTGAGGGTAAGTCCGGCGGTTCGTATGGCTTGGAGAACAGCTCGGAGTCGTCGCAAGAGCTCGTCGAAGTCGCCGGAAAACACTACGACGTCGTCGAGGTAGACGAGACAGATCTTCCTTTTCAGTCCTGCCAGTACGGTGTCCATGACACGTTGAAAAGTTGCTGGCGCTGTGCATAGTCCGAAGGGCATCACCTTAAACTCGTACAGTCTATCCGGTGTGACGAAAGCTGTTTTCTCTCGGTCCCGTTCGTCGACTTCGATCTGCCAGTAGCCGCTCTTCAGGTCCATCGATAAAAAGTATCGAGAGTGGCGCACGCGGTCTAAAGTGTCGTAGATGCGGGGGAGTGGATAGACGTCTTTCTTCTTCACTGCATTCAGCTGCCGGTAGTCTACGCAGAACCTAAGCGTTTGTTAGTAACCAGTACTGACCGGAGAAGCCCATCAATTACAAAATATTTATATCTAGCGTGATCTGAAATTTTCAGATATGGCCATATCGAAAATTGCCACATATAACCTCATGTAGCATATCTTCCAGATATAGCCTTATAATGCCAGATATAGTCTGATATCCCTGACAAGGTATGGAAATCCAAGATCTGACTAAGTATGAAAATTCAAGGTCTGGCCAGGCATATCAAAAGGACACAAGCCTGTAATCAGCACTTTATGTAATTTTATTGTCTACAATTCTCCCAAGTGCCCCGGCCCGCATTCGAGCAATTATGAGAACGGTGATCCTTCAGCTCCCCAGTGATCACTAATTTCGACCAATTCCATGGTTACACAGTTTCGAGTGTAATTCGTGGTCACCCTGAGCAAGCGTCCCATAAGGCTCAAGGACGTCTCATATCACTTTTAAATCTCGTCAATGGCAGCGTTTATGATACTGTGCATGCAATCCACCTTTCAACCTGGCTGAGCCGCAGAAATATCTTGCAATATTATCATCCTCGTATTTTTGTTTTGGCGGGAATTACTTAAAAGCCGAGAAATCACAACAACCATAACCGGGATTTAGCTCGGATTCAGCGGAGCTGTTTAGAGCATTCTTAGCGTTTATAACTTAATATCAGCGTCTTCGAAGCTGTACGAGAATAATAATATTGTAAGAGATATGTGCGCAGCTCATCCAGGTTGAAGGTTTGACAGGAGGCACAGTACTGACATTGGCAGGACATTTTTAAAATGGTATGACAGGTACTTGAGTTCTATACGACACTTGTTCAGGGTGACTCCGGATTACTCTCAAAACTGTGTGCCATAAATTGGTCGAAATTTCCGATCTCTAGGCAGCTGAAGAAACACCGTCCCCATGATTCCTCGAGTACGGGCCGAGGCGCTTGGGGATTTTAGCAAATTGTCTATTCGGGCGTAATGTTAACACTTCGAAATAATTAACCTACATTGCAATCCTCGTGAAAATCAGCACAAATAATCCCAAACTTAAGATTGCCAAAGCTGAAGTTTGGGATTGTTTGTGCCAATATTTAGCCCGCGAACAATGAGTTATTTACAGTTTGTTAACAAAGCACTTTTTACTTGTATTTAAAACATACTGAAAACCGGCCGCCAGATAAAGCTGTATATGCGACAGATAACCAAGTATATACCTCAAATAATGATGTATATATGTCAAATAAGTCTGTATATACACCAGATTAGGCTGTATATATTTCAGATAAGGCTTTATATTCGCCAGGTAAGGCTTATATACGCCAGATAAGGCTGTATATACTCCAGATAAGGCTGTATATACCACAGATAAGGTTGTTTATAGGCCGTATATTGTTAAATATTGAGGACATTTCTCGCTAAATGTGAATACGCGCCCGACTACACATCTCACAGGAAAAGAAGACCAAGGAGCATGTGCTAAGAAGAAGATGAAGTGAGGCCACCGGCGCGAGCAGAGCTAGTTGGAACCGTTGATCGATGCAACATCAACCTTCAAGAGCCCTCCATATGTCTAGACTGTAAATATGTTGTATAAATCTCTTTTGTAAACCGGAGTGATCTAAATTATCGAATATTTTGGTGCCGAAACCCGGGACTCCAGCAACAATACGAGATCAGCGAACAGCGAACATGGAGCGGCTCCAGACGAAAAGGTTGGTGACGCGAGCCGAAATTGAACATCTAAGCGAGGAGATCCAAGCGGCGGTGTCAATTGAGGATTTCAGGCCTCATCACGAAGAACGCCTCGCAGAAATAACGGACGAGCTGGATGTCCTGGCAAGGGAACTCAAGGAGCAAGATGCGCTCATCGAGGTCCACGTAAAGAGCGAGAACCTCGCCGAAGAATACAGGGCCGTCAGGGAGACACAAAGTGTGATCACCCGAATGCGGACACGTCTTCGACGCCTAGAGACAAGGACATCGTCATCTATCGAGAGCAGGGTCACCGAGACCACAGAACGATCGACCACTCAAACCCAGAGCCGAGCTGGACAGCTTAAACTTCCAAAGCTCGAACTCCAACGGTTTGATGGAGAGAAGTTGAATTGGCTTCCCTTCTGGGAGCAGTTCCGACAGGCGATCCACGACAACATCGAGCTCTCCGGCGTGGAGAAGTTTCTATACCTTCGGACTGTGCTGACGGGCAAGGCGGCGGCGGCAGTAAGCGGCATTCAAGCAACGGAGAGCAGCTACGCTTATGCCGCGGAGCTTCTAAAAGAAAGATTTGGCAAGAAAGACGTCCTTGTTCAAGAACACCTCACGCAGCTGCTGAACCTGCCAAAAGTGAAGGCGCTGAGTGACGTCGGAGCCCTCCGTCGTTTACATGATCACGTTCATTGCAACATCGCTTCGCTGAGGACTCTGGGCATCGACTCTGACAGCTACGGGGCAATGCTGTGTGCTGCGTTGTTCTGCGTCCTGCCCGCTGACTGGGCCGTGGACTTCTACAAGAGTCAGAGTACTAGTAATGAAACACCGGAAAGCTCAAATCTTGAGGCTGTCCTGCGATCAATGCGTGTAGAGCTGGATAGCAGAGAGAAGGTACACGACGGCAGTACACGGGACCAACCGCAACCTCTGAAAATACACAGCGACAGAGATCGATCAAGCGACAACCTCCGAGGAAAGGGGTCTGCTGCTTCCCTCGCAGTTGGTGCCAAACCCTCAAACGACGGGTGCCCTCTTTGTTCCTCCGAATTACATGAAGCGCCGCAATGTAACTCTGCAATTCCGATCGAAGAAAAGAAGAGACGGCTAAGGAGCGAAGGGAGGTGTTACAGATGCGCGAAGCGAGGACACACCTCAAAAGAATGTCGAAATCGGTTCCTTCGCTGCGACAAATGTGGCCGACGCCATATCACTCCACTTTGTGGTACGTCACCTCCGTCTTATCAAGGAGCGACCGACACTACCGAGCTCCACTCCCTGGCGTCTTTGAATGCCATCAACAAGAACGCCGTAATGCTACAAACGGCTCAAGTATGGAGTTAAAGTTGTTCCTCCCGGTGGTGTGGGAGGCAGGTTCCGCTTCGATGGTCTGGAGCGTGGTGGCACGAACGTCGCTGAGTGACGGGTCGACTCACTGCTTGAATAGAACTATGTGCATTTATTTACACTCTAGTTACAAGTCCCAACTTGGGAAATCATCCTGCCTCGTCTAAAGTCTCGACCCCCGTCCCCAATTTCTCTCCATCAAATCCAAAGTCCGAATCCCTCAAAATCCTCTCCGCGCTCTTTTTGTAGGTCCGTAGGGGCCTCCTTTCCCCTCAGGAACCAACCAATCTCTTCAAATTCCGCCACTCACACGTGGTACACTGTTCTCCAATGGTCGGCGAGCTGTCATCCTGGCGCCCTAACGGTCAAACCTAAATTCCTCGTAGAGTTGTTCTCTGCAATTTTCCCAGCCTGACTGGCGCCAACCGCTAAGTTATTGCATCGGGCAAAAAGCGACAATTTTATACAAAGCGGCAAAACCCTCTGCATACACGAACATTCGGCTATAAGCCACAAGCATCTTCCAGTGCGGGCTCTTTCGGTCCCGGTCCGAGCAGACCCCCGAAACCCGAGACGCTTCTTAACGACCGCGGGGGGGACCGCTCCCGCGTCGCGGCCGCTCTGGCCCCGCCGACCCAAACGTAGAAACCTAAAAAAACACAATGCCGACGCAACTCTGGAAAGATAAACTTTCCTAACCAAAAGAAAACACGTTAATTAATAAGCAGGACTCCTAAATACTTAACTCCTCCCCACCAAGACTGTTGCGTTGACACTTGATGTAAGCGCAACATAAATTCCTTCCCCGAATATCGCACTGGCAAATATTCGAACCAACTACTTGGCCCACAGTTAACCAAAAGCAACAACGTCAACATCACGCTCTAAAAGTTCACGAACTGATCATCCGTAAATGTGAACACATTCAAATGGCACCGATAAAAATAAGAAAATGGTTACAATTCCAAAACCAGAAACACTAAAACGGCTGCCGCAGGCAAAATGTCCAACACACACCAGACTCGGCACACAAAAGAAAAATTTCCGTGATAGCTGTCATGTTCAAAGTCAAACTGCCACCCACGATCACACACAAGTTGGACCCACACCTGTACATTCCAGGGTCCCGCAAAATCAGTGGTGGGAGCTCTCAAAACTGTGGCAGAATGACCACGCCCTAATCATGCCTATTTAGCCTCGACATGCTACAAAACACGTTTCAATTACGTGTGTACACTAAAATTTCTCCCGCAGAGAATAAAAACCGAACATAAAAAATATATATTTCGTAAAATATAATATACCGAGGGGCCAACCGAAGGCCAAAAGAACAATGAATCAGGGGGGCCGCGACATAAATGTAGACTAAAAGTGAAATAAAAACCTAGTAGCCTGGCTAGCTACCCCCCTAATCGTGGCCGTTTGGTGGTCCATCTCGTCGCCGTTAAAGACGTTCTGAGGACTACCTGGGGCGGCTCGCAGTCAGTCGCTTCCGCAACACCCGCCGATCCCGAGCCCAAACCTGAAGTCTGCTGTTCCCGCGTGCGAGCTCTGGGCACCAACCGGTGTGGCTTCCTCGTCTCCTCCGTGTTCATTTGGCGTTTGCCGCCCCCGCAGCACTTTGCGTCCAGACTCCCCCTTCTGGAGTAGCGCGACGCAACCTTGTCCCTGGGCGTCGCCCTGCGATGCACCACCGGCCTGACCTTCGGCGACGACACGGCCCTGGTCCCGAAGTCGGCGCCTCTCCGCAGTCGGAGCTTCCGTCTCGACGCCTGGATCGGAGGAATCAAGGCTCTCTTCGCCGTCCTCTCGCCGTCGTTCACATCCTCTGCATGACCGTCCTTGTCGTAGCCCGGAGCCGATGCAGGGTTGGACCCGGAGTTCTTGTTGACCGCCGACTCCGACCTGGCGATGCGCTTCTTGCGCAGCCGTTTCCTCCCAGCCTGGGACGGCCCTTGCCTGCCCAGTGCTGCGGTGACCGGTGCGCCGGGGTTCCCTGGATCCCGGCGCTCGGTGTCGCCAACCGGGTTCGTCCCCTCGTCGCCGCCGTCACCATCGCTCCCGCTCTCGCTCTCGCCTCCTTGCGTCACCGGATCACCGGCGGGTGCATCTGCCTCGTTCGCGTCAGCTCTCCTATTAACGGGCTTCACCTCGCGGCCGCCGCAGTCATCGCCGTATGCGTTCTCCTCGCGGTCTTCTTCCGGATTTTCAAGCTTCTGCCGCCCGTTCAAGATTTCGGGTAACCCGTCGTCGTCGTCCGTTTTCCCGGTGGGCTTCTGGTGCCCTTTGCCCGTCCGGACCGCCGGCTCGACCTCGATGTCGCCGCAGTCATCGCTGTCCGCGTCTATCTTCTCGGTGGGTTTGGAGTGTACGTTGTCCGTTTTGACAACCGCATCGGATGCGCCGCCCGCTCCGACCCGGCCCTCGTCTTTCCTACCACGGCGCGACTTCTCTTCTGCCTGCTTCAGATTAAATTGGGCGATCTCGAGCCTGGCTTTTAGAGCTGCAATTTTTAGCTCAAACGCGTTATCGCCCTCACTCCCTTCGCCGCTGTCACCATCGCTCACGCTTTCGCAGCGGGCCTCGATGTTCACCTGTTCCGGGCATGTCGTCCACGGCAGCAGGATACTTTCCCACTCCACTAGGTGTTGTTCGCCCGTCTTGACGACCACCTCGAATTTCCCATTCGCTCCAACCTGGCCCTTATTTTTCCCACCGCGGCGCCAATTCTCCTCGTCCTGATTAGCGTAAAATTTGGCTATCTCGAGTTTGAGTCTTAAAGATGCAATTTTTAGCTGGAGAGCGTTCTCCCTTTCACTCCCTCCCCCTTTTGATACGTCATCCAACATTGCCGGGCTCTAATCCCCATTCTAACTCATTGTACGTCGAGCTCTTTTAGTCATCGACCGCGACACCACTGACATGCGAAACCCGGAGGAAACAGAAATGAGTCCCACCTGTGTCAGTGCGCCGCTCCTGAGGCGATGCCTCTCCGGTGTCGCTGGACGTCACCCACCGGAGTCGGTCTTGGGTTCGGGCAAGGCTGGTCCGCTCTTCGGGTCGCAACACCACGCGACCTCTCACGTAGACGATGCTGCGTCGTCGCTGTATTTTGGGCCGTAACCCACGAAGCTTCTCGCGTGGATGTTGCTCCGTCCACTCGTTCTCTTCGGGTCGTAACCCACAAGGCCTCTCACGAGGATGTCGCCTTGTTCACACAGGGTCGAAACCCACGAGGCCTCTCACGGGGATGTCGCCTTCTTCTTTTCGGGTCGAAACCCACCAGGACCTCTCACGTGGATGTCGTCCTGGTCACTTCGGGCCGGAGCCCACGAGGCTTCTCACGTGGATGTTGCCTCGTCCACCATTGACGTCGGGTCAAAACCCCCAAGACCTCTCACGGGGATGTCGTCCTGGTCACTTCGGGCCGGAGCCCACGAGGCTTCTCACGTGGATGTTGCCTCGTCCACCGTTGACGTCGGGTCGAAACCCCCAAAACCTCTCACGGGGATGTCGTCCTGGTCACTTCGGGCCGGAGCCCACGAGGCTTCTCACGTGGATGTTGCCTCGTCCGCCGTCGAGCCGAAGCTCACGTACTTGCCCGCAGGTCGCCGCCACGTCGTCTCACCGGAAATCGCGCCACCATCCTGTCGACTGCGCCAGTTAAAGTTGTTCCTCCCGGTGGTGTGGGAGGCAGGTTCCGCTTCGATGGTCTGGAGCGTGGTGGCACGAACGTCGCTGAGTGACGGGTCGACTCACTGCTTGAATAGAACTATGTGCATTTATTTACACTCTAGTTACAAGTCCCAACTTGGGAAATCATCCTGCCTCGTCTAAAGTCTCGACCCCCGTCCCCAATTTCTCTCCATCAAATCCAAAGTCCGAATCCCTCAAAATCCTCTCCGCGCTCTTTTTGTAGGTCCGTAGGGGCCTCCTTTCCCCTCAGGAACCGACCAATCTCTTCAAATTCCGCCACTCACACGTGGTAAACTGTTCTCCAATGGTCGGCGAGCTGTCATCCTGGCGCCCTAACGGTCAAACCTAAATTCCTCGTAGAGTTGTTCTCTGCAATTTTCCCAGCCTCACTGGCGCCAACCGCTAAGTTATTGCATCGGGCAAAAAGCGACAATTTTATACAAAGCGGCAAAACCCTCTGCATACACGAACATTCGGCTATAAGCCACAAGCATCTTCCAGTGCGGGCTCTTTCGGTCCCGGTCCGAGCAGACCCCCGAAACCCGAGACGCTTCTTAACGACCGCGGGGGGGACCGCTCCCGCGTCGCGGCCGCTCTGGCCCCGCCGACCCAAACGTAGAAAGCTAAAAAAACACAATGCCGACGCAACTCTGGAAAGATAAACTTTCCTAACCAAAAGAAAACACGTTAATTAATAAGCAGGACTCCTAAATACTTAGCTATGGGTAGACGGACGAGACCGGAAGCGTCTTGCTCGCTGTCTGTTTGACGGAGGCAGCCAACGTTCGTTCGTCACCGAGCAGCTCTCACGAGAGCTGAGGTTGGAAGTGATCAGCGATGAGGAGGTGACCATCAATTCGTTTGGCGGAACAGCCGGTGGAACTACGAGAAAACGTCGGCTAGTGCGACTTTGGTTGCGAAGCCAATACAGCCGCAAAGAACACTGCTTGGAAGCCCTTGAAATAGAAAACATCTGTTCTGACCAGTTGGTGCTTCCCGGCAACGTGGTTGACCTTGCTGGCGTGGGAGAGCTAGAATTAGCCGATGTAACCCTTTCACCCTCCCTTAATTCCAAGCGGAGCATTGAAATCCTAGTGGGGGCAGATCACTATTGGAATATGGTGAGCGGGGAAGTCCGCAAGATACACGGATCCTTGGTCGCGCTGAAGACGGACTTTGGCTGGACACTGCAGGGCCCAGTTCCTCAGGTTTCTTCTGTGCTGTCCTGCACTACTGTGGCCGTCTTGAACACCGGCGTCGCAAAACCGACCTTGAGCCTCTCAAACGAACTTCGAGCCTTCTGGGAGTTGGAGAGCCTCGGAATCTCCGTGAACGACTCTCCGCGCGGAAAAGAGGAAGAACAAGTAAGAGAAGATTTTACTTCCTCCCTAGCTCTGGTCATGGGCCGTTATGAGGCAAACCTCCCGTGGAAGCCCCTAAATCGACCCCTAGAGAACAACGAAGCCGTTGCGCTACAGCGTCTAGACAAGTTGGTTCGGCGTTTAAAAGGCAACACCGAAAGACTGACGCAGTACGACTCAGCGATCCGTAGCTACCTGAAAGAAGGTTTTGCTGAAAAAGTGCCAGCAGGCGAGGTGGATACCACTTGGAAACGAGTTTACTACTTGCCTCATCGTGCTGTTTTTAGACCTGACAGTTCTACGACTAAGATACGCATCGTGTTTGATGCGCCTGCAAAGGCACCGGGCTGTCTGTCCCTCAACGATGCATTGTCTACGGGCCCAAGCCTCAATCCGGACATGTTACAGCTGATCATCAACTTCCGACGTCCTGCGATTGCCTTCACCGCAGATATTGAGAAGGCCTTCTTACAGATTCTGATCCAGGCAAGGGGCAGGCACGTCTTCAGCACTTTTCACAATAGGATCGTCGCAAAAACCCCCGGCTGAACTTTTGCACCCTGGTCGAGGGTCACCTCGTCTTTCCAAGATACGTTCATTTTAATACGCTCAATTTTAGGCTGTTATAAATGAACAGAAACTCGACCCCTTCCACCGCGAGTGCCTTTACCATAAGTTTATTTTCCTTGGAACTCAATTTTCAGTGTCCCCCAACAGTATCGACACAGCTGTGAACGTCGATGAGCGTTTCAATCTGTATATTTCACGTGTCCACGATATACTTATTAACAAGTCTGTTAGGTCCACCATTGTCAACTAAGGCATCAACATGTCTACCTGACGATAGCAAAACATAGAGAATGTTGTACTCTTACAGAGTCAGCAGTCCTTTTCTTTATATAAGGTGGAACTACACACCCTTTTCAATTTGATGTTTGGCTCCTTCTAAGTATTGTCGTCTGCGATCCGATTAGGCCAACTGGTTCTTAACTTTTTAATTAAGGGCGTGTTACAAGTGGTGGTGGAAGCTCGCTTCCCTATTGAAAATATTTCTAAAGGGCCCGTCAGCCTTGAAGGATTATGGGATCTCACAGGCCTTCAAAACCCTTCAAAAATACCGTACAGAAAAACCCTTCAAGGATACCCCATTGAAAAACCCTTTAGCCCGCAGCCCTTCAACCCGTCAGACCCTTTAGCCCAACAACCCCTTAGACGCCCAAATGACTGTGAACCAAAGACAAAATGCAGGTCAAAACATTCAAAAATTTATTGCCGACATTTAGTTTTACATGCATATTGTAACTCAAAAAGGTGATAAAAAACAACGCTTGTTCAAACCCGGCGCAAGGAGCTGTAGACGAAAGAGATCACATCAAACAGGGACAACTGTCATCCTTATCACAAAGAAAAATACCTTTCAAAGTAGTCACAATGCCGCTGGGTATATTCCTGATGTACGGTAGTTCAGCTAATAAAACCGAGCAGGTGCACCTCACGGACACATACACAGTCTTAGTCAGCACGTTTAGCGAAAACCACCAACTCGTAAGCAGCACCCGCCACCGTTGAGAAATCCCGAGCACAGTCACGGTTTCGTCCATGATGACATCGCGCCGGCGTCTTCGGCGTATTTTTCGCTCGCTGGTCTGAAGTCGGGCGGACGAAGAGGCGCAAGGAACAAGTCCGGACAGCGGCCGTCATCCACCGTCTCAACACCCACAGTGCCATAATCCCGGTGCGCAGGCACAACATGCGCCGGGACCCTCTCCCCAACGCCGGGCGGAGAGAGGCGATTGCTTTTTGGGGACAGTCCCCCGTGGAGGGACCGGTTCCCGGACCGAGTCGCTCCCGCGTGCGTCCCTGTTCCTAAAAAGCGCGCACTGCTCACGGCTTTTTTTTTTTTTTTTTATACATGGTTGCACGGATTTAGCCTCGAGCGGAAAGGATTGCGTTCGCCTCAAAACACCGCTCGGCCAACTCCACTTGGCCCGCAGCTCGTCAATTCTCCACATGGGGCGGTCGCCCTCAGTGGCCTCTTTGGCGACCGAACACCCGGGCAGTCACAGACGGGTCCAGCAGCCCACTCGTATTTGATAGAGGAGCAGTAATAAAAATCTGACCGTACACACACACGATCGGCATTCTCCAAATACTTACTTTTCCCCCGTAGCGTACAATAAGCAGCTATGTCAATTAATTCTGAGAAATATGTTTTTTCTACCTAGGCCGTTGCCCAGAGGAGAGCCTCAGACTTCAGGAGAGCCTCTGACGGGGCCAGCGAACCCACCAGGAAATATCGGTGCCCCCGTCAAACATCTCAGAAATTCCTGAAGTCCCCTTCACACCCTTTAAAAAAAATCCTGAAGTTCCATCGGAGCGATTTTCAATAGGGTTCCGCTACAAACGTTGAAAGTTTTATTTTTAGGATGGAACCTGGTCGTTGGTGCTTTTAAGTAGTTATGCAATCGGCGCTTACGACCTCACTTAATTCGGAAGTACCTCGATGGCCTTTGAAGATTTTGCCTACGCTTGTTTTTGTGCATCTTTGCTCATGCCTAGGATGACCAGTGGAACGATGGGTGTTTCCAGCTAAGTAGAATCAGTGAGCTGAAGAAGTCTCTTTTCTGTTAGAAGTAATCTAGCCTGCTGTCCTTTCAATGTTTCTGAAATATATCCACGTCCCAGCGTTCCACAGCATTCACATCAAATGAACTCGTAAAGCTCTGTTTACAAACTTGGTTAAAATCGTTTGTGGTAAGTGGTCCTGAAACATTTTCAAAAATACGGAGCTATTTGGAATCCTGTCATCTATTATACAACCCACATTTCTTCGTTTTATCACCCAAATTTGTTTACTACCCTATTGAAAAATATTTCTTACCGGTATGTCATTTCTAGTAAAAGTCTATTTTACTGGATTATGGGACTGTTGTCACCTCCAGTAAAGCCGTAGTTCACCGGAATCTCGCCGGATTTTTTACTGGACTGTCACCGTTTGTTTGACAGGAATGTTACCGGATTTTTACCGGAATGGCACCAAATTTTTTATCATAATGTCACCGGATTTTTACCGGAAGCTTATTTCCAGTAAAATGCTATTTTACTGGACTATGGGACTCTTTCACTTCCAGTAAAGCCAGAATTTACCAGAAGATCACCAGATTGTCCGGAATTTACCGTGCTTTTTCTTTGTTTTTTCGAATGTCAACGGAAGGCACTTGGGAGGAAGCCTGTGAACCATGGTTGGTTATGTTTACCAGATGCTGGACGATTCGATAACAGAGTGGTTAGTCCATATAGACCTGAAGGATCTATGTATTTCTTTAACAGGGTCGATACCAGTGAAAAAATTTGCACAGATGTAGACAAAAGCAATCACACCAAATAGGAACAACCAAGTTCTTTGCCGCAAAAGATATCTTTCAAGGTACTCACAATGCCGGTGGGTACATTCCTAGATGCACGGTAGTTAAACTAATAAAATCGCCCAGGTGCACCACACGGACACACACACGTATACTGTCAGCAGCACGTTTAGCGAAAACCACGAACGCGCGGAGCGAACATCCGCCGCCGTTGAGAAATCCCGGGCACACTCACGATGTCGTCCCTCATGCCGTCGCCGCGGGTGCACCAGGCGTCAGTAGCACGCTTAGCGAAAACCACGAACGCTCGAAACGAACATCCGCCGACGTTGAGAAATCTTGGGGACAGTCTTTTTCGCTCGCTGGATGCTTCTGAGGACGGAGAGACAAAGAGGCGCAAGAAACAGGTCACTGAAAAATATACTCTTTTCATCTGCACACCCAGCTGCTTTGGAAGATACAGGTCGCACACATGGAACGAGAAGCCGAAACTGAGCGTTTGTTTCTGGCCGGCCGTTGCTCGCTGACAGACAAAAAAACCGGCTTTCTTAAAAAAAAAAAAATGAGTGAGCAAAACGACCCTCTTGCATTTTCCCCACGAACCCCATGCGAGGGAGAGAGGGTGCGTGGGGACTCGTCCTTGGTGCGAGTCATCATAATTACACACCCAGTCCCCGGCTCGTCTCGGCTTCACCCTCCCCTCGCGTCGGCTTCGGGTGAAGGTCGGTAAACAGGGAAGCGAGTGACCCGTCTCGGGTAAGATTTCTGGGAAAACCGGGTCGTCTGGTATACGAATGGGGCTGGCAGTGACATTCCAGTGAAATCTGTTCGCCGGCAAATAATCTACCAAAGACTGGTAAACTGGTTTCGGATGAAAACGGGTGAAAGTGCCCACCTTTTTGGATCGTCAAAACAGTTCACTGCACGCACTTCCTGAGGATTGCAACGTCGTCCCGAGCTAAAACTCGCACTGACGACAATGCCGCTCGAGTGGTCTCGTACCTACTCTGGCCCAGACTTTTGCCTGTCGCAAATATCGTTGCCGGTGATCGCTGCCCACCTTTTTGGATCGTCAAAACAGTTCGCTGGACGCAGTTCTTGCAGAAATGCAACGTCGTTTCGAGCTAAAACACGCACTCACGAGAATGCCGCTGCATTGGCGGCCGCCATTACAATCACAGTCCCCCTGCTCGTCTTGGCTTTCTTGACTTTAGCCGTTCCCCTTGCGTCGGCTTCCAGTGATGTTCGGTATCCGGCAAACGAGAGTGGCTTCCAGTAGGATTCCAGCGGCGGGTAATCGAAAGTGGTTCTGGTATAACTTCGAGCGAAAGTGGCAACGCTGGTTTTTGGTGAAAATGAGTGGAAATTAACCCCTTTTCCGCCGATTGTCACGGGAAGTTTTTGCCGGATTCTAACCGCAAGTGGCTTCGGTAAAAGGTCCAGCGAAATCTGGTTACTGGAAGTGGCGGCCGGTAATATTTCCACCAAAGACTGGTAAACTACGCTGCTTTCTGGTGGAAATGAGTGGAAATTAACCCCTTTTCACCGAATGTCACTAGAAGTTTTTGCCGGATTTTTCAATAGTGTAGCGTAAAACAATAATTTCGGCTTCAGTTTTACAAACACGTCACAAAAGTAACTTATAGGACATCTTGAACACCACAGATTTAAGTAGCTCGTGTCGCAGAAAAACCGGTGGCGCGACGCCAAAATCCTGATTGGTCGACAGGGCCACAACCACATGAGCTTGCGCGGGTGCAGCTGCAACGTTCACGTCCAACGACATATCGAGCTGGATTGAAAGTATTTAAAATATGGGACGCAATCCGAATTATTAAACGTTGACCGCATGTCTTAAATGATTCTACTTCAAAAAGTAGTGATTTTGACTCAGGAAAAAATGAATTCCAGGCGAATTCGAACCCACGACCCTGTGGTTTCTAGGCAGAGACGCTGCTGACTAGGTCACGATGGTTACCAACCGATAAAAGATCCGGCTGTTTGAAATTTTATCGCAATCACGTTATACGACTAGTACAAGAACGCCAATAAATAAATAATTGTTTTTATCACTCTCCATTTATTGGTCTAGAAATAAATAAAGTTTTATACCTTTTCAATATTTTTAGATCATGACGGTTTGTCATGGTTTAGACTTTGACAGTCCCATGCTGCCTTAGGATTACGCATGATCGTCTCAGACAGTTTAAGAAAGCGATATTTAAGCACGGTTTCTAAAACGCAGACGCAATATTTAGCCAAAATCAATATCTCTCTTGTTTAATGAAGTTAGAAAAAACGAAAATCTGGCAGATACGTTTTTTACCCTGACGCTTTTAAATTAAAGAGCAAGTGTATAAATATCAAACATTAAAATTGAGGGTAAGCGTTATCTAGTCGATTATTCTATATTTATGTCAGAGTGATTTCTCTCACTGGTGGTCGGTGGGCATGATTAAGGTGGTAACCCGTTCTAAACTGCATATCCGTCTTAATCAGGTGATGCAAATTGCCAATCTTTGCCGGCTTGCACCACCGTGGCTGTATACAAATGTGTTTTCCCCGCTCTTGTAGTGTCCTATCCTGCAGTGACATGAGCCCTCGCCATGTCTTTCACGCTCGGCGGCTTCTTCGTCGTTTTGTACACTTGTAAAAATCCCTAAATCTCGCAGCCCCTTTTAGACGTTTTATTTATATTGCCTGTGACAGTTATTCACTACTCCAAGAACAACTTGTCCCTCCCTTGTACGAAGACTCGCTTCCCCTCATTTGTCTCAGCAGCAAATAATACACAAATTACAAAATACACTTATACTAAAAGTTCAGCGGAGTTGCATTCGATGCAGGTCGCTCACATTACCGAACATTTCGACAGAATATTACGATCTTGATGCTGAACCCGTGACACCCCGGGACTAGTGATCACGTGTGATCGCACGAAACTAGCGATAAAAGATGTAGACTTTTTAGCATTCTCACGAATTAGTAGTAAGCCTTAGAAAAAACGACTCTCAAATATTGGGGCAAACAATCTGGTCAATAGCACTCCCTTTCCATAGTGATCGTTACAGCTTAATATTTTAGAGCGCAGCTCTTAGGGGCCCGTTCCCGGCTTGAGCGGCGTCGGCGTCGCCGTCGGCGTCGGCGTTGGCGTTGGCGTCGGCGTCGGCGTCGGCGTCGGCGTCGGCGTAACCAAGGTCATCCCAAGGTCACGTGGCCCCCAAGGTCATCCCAAGGTCACGTGACCCCCAAGGTCACCACAAGGTCACGTGACACCCAAAGTCACGTGACCCCCCTGAAGTCACGTGACCCCCGAGGTCACGTGACCCCCCCCCGAAGTCACGTGACACCCCCTAGGTCACGTGACCACCCCCAGAGTCACGTGACCCCCGCCGAGGTCACGTGACCTCCCCGATGACGTCATCGATGACGTCACCGGCATCCGCATCGTCATCGTCATCATCACTGATGACGTCATCAGTGACGTCACCGGCATCCGCATCGTCATCGTCATCATCACTGATGACGTCACTGATGTCACCGGCATCCGCATCGTCATCGTCATCATCACTGATGACGTCATCAGTGACGTCACCGGCATCCGCATCGTCATCGTCATCATCACTGATGACGTCATCAGTGACGTCACTGATGACGTCATCAGTGATGATGACGATGACGATGCGGATGCCGGTGACGTCATCAGTGACGTCACTGATGACGTTATCAGTGATGATGACGATGACGATGCGGATGCCGGTGAGGTCATCAGTGACGTCACTGATGACGTCATCAGTGATGATGACGATGACGATGCGGATGCCGGTGACGTCATCAGTGACGATGACGTCATCGGGGAGGTCACGTGACCTGGAGGTGTCACGTGACTTCGGGGGGCATCCGCATCGTCATCGTCATCATCACAGATGACGTCATCAGTGACGTCACTGATGACGTCACCGACATCTGCATCGTCATCGTCATCATCGCTGATGACGTCATCGGAGTCTGCATCGTCATCGTCACTGATGACGTCATCAGTGACGTCACTGATGGCATCATCGGCATGGTCACGTGACTCCCCAAGGTCACGTGACCCCCCCCCCCCCCAGGTCACTTCACCCCCCAGTAACCTTCCCTCCTCCTCCTCAAGAGCTGCGCTCTAATTCGGTGTTACAGGGAGTTGTAAACGGCTTTCACTTTTTTTTTTGAAACATGTAATTAAAATCCAAATAATGGATAAAAAGTGCAAATTACGTTTAATTTGTTCGTCATTCTACCTAACTCAAAGCATAACAGTAGTGCATATCAATTTCAGGCTCTTGAACATTTTCTTTGATTATAAATTTTTTCCTCGTTAATGAAGGCTCAGTCAGACGTAAAACAACCTACAAAAATCTTGAGACTGAGGGACACATATAAAGGAGGACTACACATCAACGCAGTCTCAGACGTACCTGAAGGTTCATTAACTCCGCCAAACGTTCGGTTTACCAAACATACATTTCTACTCAGAAGACTGTTTCGTTTTCTTCCATCCACTGTCGTGAAGGCTTGGATAAACGTACCTTAGAAATCCTTTTTACAGTTAGTGACATGTTAAGAATTAAGGCGAAGCTCCTCCCGGCCTTCCACCCCTTTCCACTTTAGCAGAGCAAACGCTAAAGAGGAGGTCTTCTCCTCTCCAGCGTTTGCACCGAGTGAAACGAGGTGGGAGGAGTTTCCCTGAATTCTTAACCTGTCACCGACTGTGATAAGTTGAAATCATGGGAAATATGTATTCCGATTGAATTACTGAAAGCAGTAATTCAATGAGCAACACATCCATCCATTATCGAGTTATTTTTATACGTTCAAAACCGTCTGAGTGTGGATCTATAAAAAACAGATTACGATGTTTTTTGTTTTTTTTTTCAGCTACAGATTGTATGACTCCACTTGGCTTGTTGATTTCGGTGAGTCTTTATTGTCAGAATAATGGAATTGTAAGGTTTCTTAATAAAAGTTTAGATATCTTGGCGAAAATATATGGTGAACATTATTACATCGGTATCCGAAATGAACTTTCACAAAGCCTTCAAAGAGAAATGATAAGAAGTATATAAAATTCAATATTGAACCTTGCTTAAGCTCCTAAGCGGATATGAAGTGAAAGAATGATAGTAGTAGTCAATTTATTAGTTAGCTCATTTTTAATATTTTAAGTTATTGAGTTTATGCTGCCACGCGTCTAAATTGGAAACTTGAAGGCCGCCGTATTCCTTGACTGTTCTAGTCTATTTTTTTCGTAACCATCATGCGCTCCGAGATTTGCCTCTCAAACTTGCAATTCAGTACGGTTATTTATGCGTACAAAACCAGAAATATTGGTTCAAAAGCCCTCCCCAGTGCGTCCCAGGATGGTCATTGCGGATGACATTTCCTTAGGGAACAAAGCGAAGCCGATTCGTTCTTTTCCAGTCAAGGTCTAAATCAGGGACTCAAACCGAAAAATATAACGTTTCGGTTACGGTTACGGTTACCGCTTCCTGTTGATAACGGTTTCGTTTCGGTTTTTTACGGTTTTAATTTTTACGGTTTCGGTTACCGGTTACACGTTCATAAAAACCGGTTTATTTCGGTTTTTCCAATAATTTGTCTAATTGAAATGCTAGAGAGAAGGAACAGAACTACAGCCATCCACTAGTAAAATACTGCTAAGTGGAATGAAGTAATAAAATTGAGAGCTGGGCTGGGCGGGCCGTGAGGCAAGAAGCCTTCGTGCAGCGAATGGAAAGTCCGCCGTAGTCGGGCGGCCCGTGAAAACTACTTGCCTCACTAAACACTGCCCAGTCGACTTCAGGTGCCTGCTGGGTCGAGTGGACTGGCGGTGTAGGTCCCGTCGCTTTTGACTTGTAGGCAGTGCTACCCAGGTCCGACTGAGAGTCTTCGACGACGCTTTGTTTGTCTGTAGTGTGTTCCTTTGTGTTGCTGTGGTTTTCCTCCTTGCCATCGTACGTGTCGAAGGAGCCGTCATCGGCGTGGGGCTCAATGACTGTCGGTCCTGCTGAGCCACTCCAGGATTCGCTCGGTGGCGGTGGTTGTCGAGTCGGGATCCATTGGGTCGTTTTCTTCGATCCAAGATCAAGCTCGTGCACGGTCGGCCGAGACGCCAGCCTCGCAAAGAGCATGCGCGAGAATGTCCTCGACAGGAAAAACGCACAGGAGCGTCGAGGAGACGACTGTGCCGTCGATGACGGCACTGGTGGGTTTCGAAGACTCAGCGTAGCTGCCGGACTCACGATTAGGGGGCCTCTTCGACTTGGTGTCTGGGCGGTAGCTGATGTGCGCGGGAGCACGAGGCATGTGGCGTCCGCGTCGAGGCTGGTTGGGTAGCTGGTCGGGAAGCTCTCTGAAAACCTCAGACTCGAGTCCTCGACGTCTCGGATAGGACTGCCGTCCTACAGTTCCCTCTCGCGACGACGTGGAAGAGTTCCAGTTTATCGAAAATGAGGTGCTGGTGTTTGGGGAGCATGTCATCCAAGTAGAACCGATGGCGGGAAAGATGCCTGATCTCATGGACATCTCTCGTGGAGAAAATTATGGTGTCCTGGGCGAGGTCGCTCAGAATGTCGTAGGCATGACGGACCCTCGCTCCGGCATGGGTGGTGGGGGCTCTATCAGAGGTAGTTGGATTGCGCTGGTGGCTCTGGTAGAAATGATTCTCGTAGAAGCCATACCTCCGGCGGTGGCAGGGGGAGGCCTCCGGCGATGCTGGAAGCGATCTCTCGGCGCGTCTGGGGATGTTCGAGCTTACCGTGCCGACGTTCGAATAGCTCGCGTTCACAGTTTTGCGAGAGAGACTGTTGAGACTGCTGGCCGTGTGGGGCGAGATTGGCCAGGCCATCGACGATTGGAAGCAGGGCAGCTCCCAAGGTTCAGGCGAAGGAGGCAGAAATTGCATCCCATGTCTGTTGGACGAGGGTGGCGCGTTGGCGCGTTTGACGAGGAGGCATCCTTCTCCCTGGCTTTTTCTTTTGTCATGTTGAGAAGCTGAGAGGCGCGGCAGTGCCGGCGACGGTAAAGCCCCTCTATCCTGGGAAAAGTGGCACCGTTCATTGTTGTTAAATGCTCGAGGCACGTGCGACGCGCTACTTCTGGGAAATTAATGCCGTCTGAAATAGCTAAGTGTTGCGCTGTGCCGCCATGATCTTCCCAAGAGCTGCACGTTGCACGTGCCTTGTGCATCGACGAACATTGCGCTACTTTTGAAACATGAAGGGGCTTTAGGCGGCGGGTGCCACTCGGTTTGAAGAAGGGTCTCGGCGCGGGAAGGAAAAGAAAAAATACTCGGACACCCTTCTGACGTTTCCTCGCTCCTTCCACCACTCTCAGCCCGAGCATATATATATATATATTGTATATATAATACAAAACGCCAATGTCAAATTTTTTTTTTCTTTCTGTGCTGTTTCAAAATCGTCACTCGCGACACGTTTCACACTAAATGAACAACATAAACATTATTATTGAACAGCAGGGCCCATTAAAGCCCCTTCATGTTTCAAAAGTAGCGCAAAGTGCGTCGATGCACGAGGCACGTGCAACGTGCATTCCTTGGGAAGGTCAAGGCGGCACAGCGCAGCACTGAGCTAGATTTCAGACGCCATGTTCTTTCCAGAAGTGGCGCGCTGAACGTGTCTCGCGCGTTTCCACAACAATGAAGGCGCCACTTTTCCCAGGATACAGGGGCTTTAGGGCCCGTTTGCTCGAAGCGCTAACCGCGGCTAAAGTGAGCCGCAGTATCTAGGAGAGGGATTCTGAGATCATGTGACAGGGATCGGTAGGGATGCGGGAAAACATGGCGGTGCCCCGCAAAGTGAGCTCCGCTCGCTTCGGAACTAATATGTCGTTGTAGCTGCAATATCGCGCGCGTTATACCTCATTCACAGGATCATAAAGGTACCTTTAGCTAAGGGACCTTTATTCTCAGTGGCGAATCAATTCACGATCCTCCGCGCGTGGCGTTCGCTCGCGACCGAAGAGCGCGGGCTGATTCGCCGATTGCAAAGGGACCTATGTTAAAGGTACCTTTATGCTGATCGTGTGAATCGGGTATTAGTCAGTAACTAATGGTGCAGGAGGCTTTCGCTTTGCCTTACCTCACTTAAATCGCAAAGCATGAGCAATGACCTCGCCGCATTTTTTAGATAGTATTTCGATTCTGGCCATTCTTAAGCCTACATGAACACGATAATTGTCGGCATGCATGGAAATGTCTTTGGAAAGTGGATTGCCTTGACTCAATCGGCCTTGTATTGATAGCACACAAATTTCCCAAGCACCGAGGTGCATGCTACGAGTGTAGTTGCAGGCATTGCGCGTGCTGGCGTATGCAGTAGTAATATACCCGTTGCTCTGGGCAGGGGGCGCGAGCGCGTCCGGAAGACTTACGCAAGACGCGACCAAGTTTTGCTGGCTGCATCATCCGTGTGGCGCTGTAACGTTTGATTTTGCACGTGCCACGTTCGAATACAAGCCGCTGTCAGCATCTGTAGATGTGCGGTAACAAAACGTCTAAAAAAAGCTAAAAAAAAAAGAACAGAATTATGCTGCTTGCGGCCGCAGCGTTCCATTAAACATTCCTTTCATATTTGCTTTCTTTCACAGCTTCCGCGAGCACGTATATTTCACTTTACGTGATAGTGAAGCCGAAGCTACTCGGAAAAGCGCGTCATCCTGAACGATGCTCGCACTGCACGAGCGCGCGTGCTTGGCAGGGACGCGGAAAGCTCGCAGCTCGCTCTTGTAGCCTCTGCTACGCTGGAACTTAGAATTGAACTGAGTAGAAAAAACTCTAGTGGGGAAGCGTATTGATGCATGTTCGAAACGCGAGCGAAATATTCTATTTTGCTCGCCTGCAGCGCTGCTCAAAACTTGTGAGCTACGGGCCTATCGTTCTAAAGGAAAAAGTCTAAAACAAATTTTGCCTTGCACGCGCGTTCGTCCAAGTCTTATAATGATTATTTACTTCGAATCTTTTATAAGAGGAAGGACAGCGAGCGCGGACCATAGAATTACACTTCCAGCGTTCTTCTCGATGCTTGGGTAATTTAGAAAAAAGGTCTGTCGGGGCGGGACGCTGGTCTTCTTTTGTGTACTATTAATATCCGGTCGATTGAGTCAAGGCAATCCGCTTTCCGAAGACGTTGCCATGCCGACAATTATCGCGTTCATTTAGGCTTAGAAAGGCCAGAATCGAAAGACTATGCAACAAATGCCGCGAAGTCATTGCTCGTGCTTTGCGATTTAAGCGAGGTAAGGCAAAGCGAAAGCCTCCTGCACCATTCGTTGCTGACTAACGTGCCCGATAGTGCAGCTACAACGACATATTAGTTACAAAGCGAGCGGCGCTCACGCACCGGGGCGCCGCCATGCTTCCCGGCATCCCAGCCCCCAGTCACGTGATTTCAAACTCCCTCTCCTAGGTACTGCTGCTAACTTTAGCCGCGGTTAGCGCTTCGAGCAAACGGGCCCAGGTTTTCTTTTCCGCCAGCTCTGCATGATGGCCAATTTACCTCGTTTCTTTATACTGGCTACTGCATGTCAGGAACATCGGTGGTTTTGATAGAACCGAGTTGGATGGACATCTGAGAATTCGAACTTATTAGTTAATACACTGAAAGCGACACGTACTGAATACATGTAGCGATGTAGGAGTGTGGCAGATTTAGATATACAGAATTTTTTTAATTATAAGCTCGACCACTAATTCAATCTGAGTATTCTTATTCCTAAAGTCAGATTGAATGGAAATATGTAACCGGATGCACCACTCGCTGACAGTAACTCTGTCAAATGGCCACAACAATTTAAGATCCCTCCTCCAGGTCATACTTCAGAAAAACTAATAGTTTATTTTTCGGTTAATATTGGTTAAAACCGGTTACCGGTGAATAATTTACGGTTCCGGTTACGTTTACGGTTTTTATAAATATCAAATAACGGTTTCGTTCCGGTTACGGTTACAGAAAAAATTTCGTTCCTAAACGGTTTTCGGTTTCGGTTACGGTTACGGTTTGAGTCCCTGGTCTAAATAAAAACTTTATTTGCTTCGCCCCGTTGTCATACGGAATCTCATACGAAATGACCTGCGTCACCCTGGGAGCGCCTTCGTGGTAACCTCCGCTGTTTTATTTGCGTAATTAGACGAACTAAGTGGCAGGCTCGGAAAAGCAGATGTCGTAACTTCTTCTGGTTACCAACACTCTACGAAATGTAACGTACAATACGGCCACCTTGAAGTTTCCAACATAAACGCAGGCTATTAATGCATTACTTAAAAAGTTCGTTAAGGAATTTCAGTTGCTTAGAAAATGGACGGCTACAGTAATTTTAACAATTAGTGTGTGCGCGGAAGCATAACCTAGGCGTAAGGAAAAGAAGTTTGCGTACCTCGTTTAGTTTGATTCTTGTATTATAAACTTTCTATTGGACACTCTGTATGAATAGTGATAACCTTGTATGAAAATGCTACTCCTTTTATAATTGTGAGGTACACTGAAGGTACCTGCCTCTCCTCCCCCCCTCCCCTCCCATACGAAGGACCCGCTCGGTGCGCGTGTGCGAGACGGTGGCTACACACACAGCGAAAAAGTACACCCCTGGACGTGTAAACCGTTGTCCCAGGGCGGACTCCCCAAATGGTGTTCGTTTTACACGCGAGGCTCGGTGTATTTCGTTTGCATTCGAGGTCTCGTGTAAAATGAACATCTTTGAACGTGTACTTCGTTCTGCGATCACACGTCTAGGGGTGTTTTTTTTACAATGGCGGCCGTTTGACGCAAGACGGGTTCGACGAGCGAGGCCCAGCGCTTTACACGGCTTTTCGCCGCAGCGAAAGCGTAGTTTGCACGTGTTCGTTCGTAATCGTCCATACGTGCTGAACTACCGCAAGCATTCACCCCCAAGCGCCGACGCCGTATCCATTACGGCGATTACGCGACAGTGGGAGCGACCATCGACTGCATCCAGCAGCGTGCTTCCCCATCGAGCAGGTCTCGTTCGCGTGGCGGTTCAGCCGATCGCCGAGGCCTCAAGCCGGTTGCATTGTCACCGACGCCGGGTAATTTCCACAGCAGTTATCTTTTCGCGACCACAGACATGAACTTTATTGAAAAAGCCCGTTTGCCGCGAGCGACGACGAATAGCTCCGACACCGACCCTACCCGACCCGACCGGCGTTACCGACGTCCCGCTCACCTCTTTACCGCGAGCAAAGTTGTACGCGACGTTTCGACGTATCCACTCATATCTCGTGTGTACGCAAATTTTGCGGCTTCCGGGTACGAATCGGCTACCGAAACGGCCAGCGAACGAAGACGAACTGAACGCCGGCGCGCCATTTAAACACGCGGTTACTTTTCTACTAGACCGTAGCTATGTGGTGTGGTTCCTTACACATAAATGGACTATGTACAAGCAAAGCTAAAATAAAATTGGGCGGCTGCTTGCGCCACCTATTGAGTATGCGGAAAACTACAAAAATGAAGGACATTTTGGCATTTGTGGAAGTGACACGCTCGACCACGGACGGCAGCATACCAACACATACATCACAGCACATACCAGAAGATCAACATACAAGCATCTACATACACAAACAACGAACAGAGGCACTACCAACCCGACACTCCTACTCAATTGTAATAGAAACCCGCTCGGTATATATAGCAGACTTTTTGTTTCAGACGAAGGTCCGGTGACACCCCCCGTATTTTATATGAACGTAACGATATTACACAATTATTACTTATATAGTACGGCGACATAAATATAATTTGGGAAGGTACACATTTCTCTTAGTCTAGATTATAGCTAAAAGACACCCTATATTTTTAAAAAAATGTTTCGAGCTAGCCAAAATGTAGCAAAATCTGGTTTCGTTTTCGGAAGTTCGAGCGCTGAAGGCTGGAATGCGCTAGCGAAGTGTGTGCTTGCTTCTGTCAAACTATAATCCATTGTATGACGCTCTCAAAGCTGCTGGCTGCAGCCCCCGTCTTGGTTTAGGGTTTGATTTACACGCGCTCCCGTGGAAATGAAATTATGCGCGCTCGAGTCGATATTATTGACAGCGTGAAGTATAAACCGAATGTAAACGATTCTGCGAGCGACGAGAACAGCGACGGCGACCCGCTTCGCTGACGCTCGGTCACTCGCGCGACGACGCAAGCCGCATGAAAGCGGAACGATGTTTTCTAGAAATCCGAAAACCGAGTGACGCGACGAGCGATAGTAAGAAATCTTCGCTCGCTAAATCGCTTTATGCAGTTCAGCCTTTATACTCACGCTAGTGCCGACCTGCATTACCCGCTGAGCCCAAGCAAGCGATAAGGATATTCAAATATGTCACAACAGTGGCGTGCATTCGCTAAGAAAACATATATCTCAAATTCCTGCAGTTTGACGTCGGGATCCGTTACTTGTTCTGCTGTCACCTTGGCGAAACAGTCACCAAAGAGAAACTAGTCAGTTTGTTTTATCAGAAATTATAAAAACCTTATCTAGCCACTGTTATGCACAAAAGCACTCTGGAATTTTATATAAATAGTTTAGAATAAACTGAACACAATCGGTAACTTAATTTTCCAAGCATAATAATAAAAAAAAATCTTAGAAAACAATGTATTTTTAAGGTGTTTCAAATAAAAAAAACTGAAAAAGGAGCCTTATTTCAGCTGCACTATCACGTAAATACTTTGGGAAAAAAATATCTATTGAGAAGTAGGTTTTGCAATCTCTAATTTGCTTCTTTCAACTTTCCAGTTACTTTATGTGTACTTGCAGATTGTATCCTGACAAATCTAGATAAAATTGTATAAAAAGTAACAGTCTATATAAAATGTATAGCTTAATTAAATTCACATTTGTTTGATAATGTTCAATCTTAAATATGAGTTTTAAATTTCACATCTATTATTACAAATGATTGAATTACATGCTGCTTGATGCATGCTGTGCCGCCGCCCCCCCCCCCCCCCTTTTACATATATATACCCTGTATATTTGCTGGTTAGTTGTTGTAAACCTCTTAATGTCGTGTTATTTGTTTGTTGTTGTAGGTGTGTGAATGCATATGTTGTACGTACCCCACTCCTACTTGGGCCTTCAATGGCCAGTAGTATCCTCTAAATAAAATTAAAAAAACAAGTGAGCAGTAAAAATCTGGAAGACAAAAGTAAACACAGAGCCGTGCAAAAAGGCATTCAGTATATGAAACAGATACAGATATGGGCCTCTGGCGGTCCATCGGTTCAGCCTCCACACCGCCTAAAGACGGCAGTGTTGCAATATTACGAACCAGCGCACAGGTAGACAGTTACCAAAAATCCAAACACAAAAAACTCACATCAGCGTTGTGCGAGTGTATATTTTTGTGTATTTGGATTTTGAGTAACTGGTCTACCTGTGCGCTGGTTCGTAATTATGCCGTACCAACTCGCCCAATCTGCCGTACTAATAGTGTTGCTAAATACTTAGATCAACTATAATGCTAATGACTGCAGTGTATAAAAGCAAGCTACTCGTCGGAACGAGCTTGACGGTACGAGAATAAAGAGAATGTTTTCACAGTTAAACTCAGAGTCTGTTGCACCGTCTCTTCCGTCCTCAAGATCGAAAGTGCTACAGATTGGTGACCTGGACATGATGATTGACTCCGAGCACCTGCTATCCAGGGGAATGTTCTTCGTGGCCAAGGGCACGGCAATGGCTCTGCCTTTTCGGACGAAAATGCAGTAGGCACATATTCAACTTTCTCAGCCTCCACATCTGCAGCGCCTCCGCAACCACCTCTGCTCTGTCGCATCTAGCACCGGCATCTCCCAGCAATGGGCTGCGACCACCTTGCTTGCCCCACCGGCTTGGCAAGTGAATATTCATCGACATCTTCACACTGTTCACAAGGCATGTTGCTAGCCGACCAGGGTCTCCTCATCGTTGCCATGTCAGGCATTCGCTCTCAGTCCGGTTCCTCATCTTAGGGGATGTTGCATCGGCCCCGCAGTCGGCCGGCATCCCCCTTTCAGTCCGAGGCTGTACACTCCAAACTGATCGAGCCGGACTGAAAGCACGACAGGGTCGATTTCCCCCGTCTGCTGCCTCATTTCCTGACCTCGGCGTCAACTACCATGCACGGCTTCCAAACGCTCTCTTTCCTGCTCTCTAGTATGTCATCCTGCTTGCGGTACATGTCAACAGCAACGACACCTCTCTGGAGCCGCAATCACTTCAACAAAATCGTGCCATTCCTCACAGTGCAGAGCTGAGGGCGATAGCTCTGCGGCAGTCTATCGGTTCAGCCTTGGAATCGCCAAAGATGACAGTGCTACTCATACTCGTCACCACGAGCTCAACGACATGAGAATAAACAGAATGTTTTTATTGCTCGGAGTCGGTCGCAGCATCTTTTCCGTCCACAACATCGTATACTCTATAGGTAGTAAGCAAGAGACACACTTCAGGTGAAAAGAACAAATGCTCAGATCACACATGCCGCGGGTGTCCAAAATTATCCATCATGTTGAATATTGTTTTGGTTTTTTTAATTCTAACAGAAGACAAACATCATTATCGCGCAATCAAAATGAATACTTACGAAACACCTAAGTTGCAGTGTAAGTGCTCATCGCTGAGCTGCGGCTGTGGCATATATGTATTTATTTAAAAGTGCACCGATGATAAAACCTTCAGGTTTGGCAACAATACCGAGATTACAACGGTTGTTGTCCATTATAAAATACAAAAGAAATAAAAAATACCGGAAACAATGCAAGGTACAAATCTGCACAACAGGCTTCCGAATTCAACTACTTCGTCGTGTCACGTGACAACACAGATTGAAAAGTGCTGGGCACGGGTAGTTTTTGGAACGCTGAGGTACAAAACCCTTACCCTGGATTAAGATCGAGTAAATTGCCCTTGTGAGCCTACAACTCTACAGTTTGGGTTGCTTCACTGGGGTTGCCACTTTCATCCTCGAAGGAACATAAGCAGTCAGATAACCAAACCGTCAGTTACCTAAGTGCAATAATGCCGTTTCGAAAGCCCCTTTGACGGCATCTAAGCAGCTCGCATTAGAACAAAGCCTATTCCATTCCTACTCTATTCTGGGCAAAATGTAACTACTAATTTCATTCCCATTCCATTCCAGTGCTGCCACCATTTTATTTGCATTCGATTCCAGGGTTGTGGAAGTGCGGAATCGTTCCAACTCTGGAGTGGCGACTCCTCAACACTGGTGATAGTCACCAAGGCACTCAGTTCAGTGTGAATGCTGTCCTCACAGCCCATCCAAAGACCCAGTTCAGTGTGAATGCTGTCCTCACAGCCCATCCAAAGCTGTTATTGTAATAACAGCTTTGGATGGGCTGTGAGGACAGCATTCACACTGAACTGGGTGCCTTGGTGACTATCACCAGTGTTGAGGAGTCGCCACTCCAGAGTTGGAACGATTCCGCACTTCCACAACCCTGGAATCGAATGCAAATAAAATGGTGGCAGCACTGGAATGGAATGGGAATGAAATTAGTAGTTACATTTTGCCCAGAATAGAGTAGGAATGGAATAGGCTTTGTTCTAATGCGAGCTGCTTAGATGCCGTCAAAGGGGCTTCCAAACCGCATTATTGCACTTAGGTAACTGACGGTTTGGTTATCTGACTGCTTATGTTCCTTCGAGGATGAAAGTGGCAACCCCAGTGAAGCAATCCAAACTGTAGAGTTGTAGGCTCACAAGGGCAATTTACTCGATCTTAATCCAGGGTAAGGGTTTTGTACCTCAGCGTTCCAAAAACTACCCGTGCCCAGCACTTTTCAATCTGTGTTGTCACGTGACACGACCCACCGGGGTAACTCGGATCTATTTGGGTAAGATTTGGAACACAGCCAAAGTGTCGTTCCTGGTGCTGCGAGATGCAACCATAAGGCTGTTGGGACCATGTGTGATTACAGCACCAGTTGCAGGCCACCAGGCAGGGACAATGTCACACCGCCCGCACTTCGTTAATACACGTGACTCCTCACTTATTATGTATCTCGTAAAAGTGGAGGGCATATACGGTTCTTTTGTGGAAAAGATGGGCGACTTAGTTTTCCTCTCTGTTACGAGGCTTTTACACCTGGTGGTGCGATCAATATCTGCAGTGCCCCCATACCAATTGCCACTAGTGCTATGTACGACCAAAGCTCAACTTAGTAAAATCAATGATTGCGGGTAGGGTTTTGAATTTTGCAGTTGTCTACGCATTTCACAACGCCAGCTTTACGCCGACGTTATTTTCCGGTAACTTAGTACAAGCTGTCAGGTGCCATTTTCACAATTGGGAGGGATTGAGAGGAATGGAATGCAGCAGTTCAGCCATTCCAGGAGTGGGAATGGGCCCAGTTTTTCCTTTCCAGGAGTTCAAAGGAATGGAATTAGTATTAGAAAATTCCAATTCTCTGGAATGGAGTTGGGTGGAATGGGGAATCTTTTGTTTGTTTGCACGCCCAGAATGTTTGAGATGACTCGAGAATCTTGTTTATTCGAGCTCGGAACCTTCTAGATACCTACGGGCTTACAAAAAGAGCTTCGCATGGCTGCTAGAGTCAGTCGTCCTTTTGTCGCCGTCAAAGTATGTGTGGTCTTTGTTGCTTTATGTTTCTCGGCACAAGTTCGCTGCATTTAACATTGATCTGAAGTTTTATTAATCAAGTTTGTTTTTGTTCATGACATATTGGTGGATGTGCAGGGTAACGCAGTCTATGCCCATAAAGCGTACCATCTGTGAACACGATAACTCTGAAGACAACGATCGTGAAGGCGACGTCCTTGAAATCATCCGAGGACGACTCCAACTCTGACACCAACGACGACCTCAACTATGGCCTCGGAAGCGACCCGTACAATGAACTTGACAAAGCCCCTGGCTACCACACTTAGACGAAAACATCATGACGACTTCTACGCTGATGATGAAACGGACGACAACTCCAAAGACCAAACCCGGCTACAATGTCAACAACCAACCTGACAACGGCCTCGATGACAAACAGTCTTCAACCGTGGTGGTGAGACTGATGACGACACTGATGATGACCCAGGCGAAGACTCAAACAATTTCATGGAAGACGATCCCGACTACGGCTTTGACAGTTATCCAAGGACAATCCGGACGATGACTTTAAAGGGCAACTCCGGCCAAAACTCGAAATTAAAGAAATTACTGGTATCGCTGTAGTGACACAAAATACAACCCCAGCCAAAATATTACGTCCGTGGGATGCCGCATTCTCAACTAATGCCGATAATAAAAATGTGACCCGCCGCGAGCCGCTGCACCTTAGCGGTCGGCTAGCGGGTTGCCGATCACTAAAGCAACATTGGGCCGTGACGTCAGTATCGTTCTTTTTTCCTCCAAGCGTTACGCGGAGTGCGCTTCTTTGAGCCGCTACCACCGCTACTTGGAGTTGTGATTGTCATGTTTAGCCACTGCTTTTATCTGTAGCCCGTGTAGCTTCGGTATAGCCTTTTGTTTATTTGCTTGTGAGGACTCAAAGACTGGTTTTAGCGAGCAACTCGTAGCGCCCAAGACTGCCCAGCTGTTCCTCGAAGGATGCCGAGTAGAACTTGTAGTGCTGTGGGCTGCTCAAACAACCCGCTGCACAACCCGGAGGTGCTTTTTCACAAGTTTCCAACGTACCAGAAATTGAAGAAGGTGTGGGTAAACGCTGTTCGACGAGTGGACTTTGGCTTTTACGCGCCCAAGGAAAAAAGAATGCAAAAACAGACATGTACAGCCCTAACGCAGCAGCTCGTGCCGGAAAGCCTCAAAGCTTCGTGTCTGTTACTGACCTGCAGCGCGAAAGCGAGAGGGCCCCCAGTACTGTACTTCACTGGCAGCGCGTCGTAGAGCAACGCCGCTCCATCCACGGAGCCCCGATGACAATTTAGGCCTAGCGACAGAGTACGGAAGACTGCACACACGGCGACAGCCGCTGAGTACGGTACTGAACGAGTTCACTCGTTTTCCAGTCGCTACCTTTTGGGTATACTAGCGACAAGTACGGCATGGCACACGCACGGCGGCAGCGGCCGCCGAGTACGGCACTGCACGAGTTTACGGGTTGTCCAGTCACTAGCTTTTGGGTATATGCACTAACTCTTCCTACATGTGCTGGATAACTACCACATATACAGAATTAAGATAAAATCAGCTTACCTCCTACCTTTAGACGGCTAGCGCAACAGAAGTAGCTGCTGATCAACCTGCGTACTCGTTGAACGAGAACGATCCTGACGTCACATTCACATAGCGGCTGATTTCTAGTGCTGCCAGGGCCTCGAGCGGCTAGTTTCGGTTTTGTTGGCCGTGCCCCAAACAAAACTTTGAGGCGTCCATATTTTTAAAACTACGCACAATAACGAGGAAAAAATTACACCTTGCAATTCAGGGACGCTGACTGCACTAAAAACAGTCATAATCCCAAAATTGAAAGTATGGTCCGGAGTTGCCCTTTAACGACAACCACGACTACAAACTTGACGGCGACCTTGATGATGAACCCGATGACAATACCTACGGCAAGTGTGGTATCTGTCACGAAGACGAACAGGACGACGCCGCCTGGTATGTCACTCAACGAACGGAGGAAGTTTGCCAGCTTGGTCGCATTTTGATGCAAGCCACAACTTCCTGACGATGACTGCTACAATCTTTGTCACCACGACGCCCAGTTTCAGCCTGGCTACCCACTGTTAATCTAAACACCAATTCATCGTCGCAGCAAGGAACTGTTAAAGTGGTGCTTCGACCTCAAGGTTATGCGCTACATGAGACCTAAGTTGTAAGTCGTTGGCCAATGGCACATCAACATTGTCACGCTGCCCTCTGCGACCCGTAGGCGATTCACGTCTTCCGACTCAACTGAACTAGGTATGCTCGGTAGGACTGTGAAATTCTGCTATTTACGAGATTCTGTATTTTGACCTAGTCTTGTTTAAGCTGTTAATTTAATTTTGTGTTGCATAAAGACGATGAGTCTTTCACAAGAGGGGAGTAATGCCACGTGCAAATAGCCGAGTCAGCAGCGTGATCGACTCGCATGCCGCTGACCCCGCCAGCGCATGTCCTTCTTTCTTTTGTTTGCGTGACTGGAATGATGAGACGACTCTAAATTTTTTTTGTTCGAGCTCAGAAACTTCTAGATACCCACGCACTTACAAAGTACCTTCGCTTGGCTGCTTGAGGCAGTTGTCCTTTCGACACCATCAAAAGTCTTTGTTAATTTATGTTTCTCAGCACAAGTTCGGCGCATTACACACTGATTTTAAGTTTAATAAAGAAGTATGTTTTTATTCGTGACAATATTTAGATGAATTTTGATAATTCAATCTTCTGATATTTCAAACTAAAGTGTGTGGCTTCCAGGGCCCGTTTGCTCAAGCGCTAACCGCGGCTAAAGTTAACCGCAGTAACTAGGAGAGGGATTTTGAAATCACGTGACTGGCTCGGCAGGAATGCAGGGAAACATGGCGGTGCCCCGGTGAGTGAGCGCCGCTCGCTTTGAAACTAATATGTCGTTGTAGCTGCAATATTGGGCGCGTTAGTCAGCAATGAATGGTGCCAGAGGCTTTTGCTTTGCCTTACCTCATTTAAATCGCAAAGCATGAGCATATGACCTCGCCGCATTTTTTAGATAGTCTTTCGATTCTGGCCATTCCTAAGCCTAAATGAATGCGATAAATGTTAGCATGGCAATGTCTTTGGAAAGTGGATTGCCTTGACTCAATCGGCCGGGTATTAATAGGACACAAAAGCAGACAGCGTCCCAATAGACCATATTAGACCTTTCTCTAAATTTCCCAAGCACCGAGGTGCATGCTACAAGTGTAGTTACACGCGTTGCACGTGCTGGCGTCTGAAGTAGTAACTGTTCTAAAGCAAAAAGTCTAAAACAAATTTTGTCTTGCTCGTGCGTTGGTCAAATATTTATTATGATTATTTACTTCGAATCTTTTATAAGAGGAAGGCCAGTGCGTGCGGACCGCAGAATTATACTTCCAGCGTTCTTCTCGATGCTTGGGTAATTTAGAAAAAGGTCTATAGGGATGCTGTTTGCTTTTGTGTGCAATCAATACCTGACCGATAGAGTCAAGACAATCCGCTTTCCAAAGATGTTGCTAAGCCGACAATTACCACATTCATTTAGGCTTAGGAATGGCCAGAGTCGAAAGACTATCTAAAAAATGCGGCAAGAGCCTTGCTCATGCTTTGTGATGAAGTGAGGTAAGGCAAAGCGAAAGCCTCCTGCACCATTTGTTGCTGACTAACGCGCCCAGTATTGCAGCTACAACGACATATTAGTTCCAAAGCGTGCGGCGCTCACTCACCGGGGCACCGCCACGCTTCCCCGTATCCCTACCGAGCCAGTCACGTGATTTGAAAATCCCTCTCCTAGGTACTGCGGCTAACTTCAGCCGCGGTTAGCGCTTCGAGCAAACGGGCCCTGGAGTTTGAAATAATGAGAGTCGACTGTAAAACACCATTTTTGCTACCCCAAGTAGAAATTTATTTTAGTGTAATTTCTGGAATCTTTTATTCAGACCGAACACTTCTTTTTCAATAAGCTTGTCGGCATAAAATTTAGACTATTTTTATAGCCTAAATGTAGCAAGCGTTCAAAACAAATACAACCTAGTGCATCAGATACACAGAAAACACAATATTAGCAAATGCTACTTTTATTGAACACACCTGGAGTTTCTGTTGGATACATACAGCGCTGTGAAGAAGTACACCATTCTTATATGAAAATAAGCTTCCCACCAGTGAAATTTCTCAAGTTGGACAGCCTTGTTGTAAGTCAGACACGTTAAAGAGAACCCTGCCCAAGTTTTCATAGACACTCTTACAAAGTTGTTTCATCCGTACAATAGCGACTTCAAGGTATATGTGTAGAAACTTCCCAAAGTGCAAACATTATGTGAAGAAACTGCATTTCAAAGTTGACGTCCTCGCAACCCCCCCTATCGGTAGCTGCTCTACCGGCAACAATGAAAAGAACTATAGAAAGACCGCTGAGGCCACATAACGTAAGACATGGTGTCCAAGATTCGCCATGGACAGCATTGTTGGTAGTTGGACTTGTTTGTGCTCACTCTTTTACCCAGTCTGTCGATTGACAGCTATTTAGAGTGCATGATAGGAACTATTTGTGCTGTAGACATAAAAACATGTACATGTTGCCCCCCCCCCCCCTTTGAATCTGGCAGGCGAGACCACTCGAAAATGTTTGAGAGTAGCTGTGTAGAACTGACATGTTCTAACATTCTGATGACACAATTATTCATATTAAAAGGTATGCTTAACCGAAATTCGAAGCTTGCAAAACAACACTGGGGCGGTAGGCGGGACGCTGCAAAACCCCCAAAACATCACACATACAGCATTATTTCTAACGGATGGCCGTATTTTTGGAAACATGTGGGATTCAACAAGGCCGACGAGACATGTGATGTCGCGATTCTCATTCCCTCTCCTCTAGGCTTCATCCCCTTAAGCAGGTGAACCGAAGCGGGAATGAGAGAAGCGAGGCCGCTTCCCCTCATTCTAAAGTGTACCAGGAGAAGTATGATGTCACATTTCTTGTTTGATTGTGCCCTTCCCTTTCCAAGAATACGGCCATCCGTTTGAGATATTAATGTATGAGTGATGTTTCGGAGTTTGTAGAGCTCCCATTCAAAGCTTCCGCGGCCTTATTTAATGAAATCCAAATTTTGGTCCAGCATCCTTTTAAACAAGCTTTTTCAAATATTAGCATAATGAACACACAATTGGACAACTTGCTAACTCACAACAGCATCCTCCCGATGATGCCGTACAAAGGTTCTGTCACACGCACCAACCGAGGGGATTGCTGCAAGTCCATCCACCCTCAACTTTTAGTCACCTTTGAGACTGAAGAACTGCTGTATGAGGCCCGTCCAGCCACTGCGCACACAAAGAGAAACACGGGAAATAACACTCAGTGACGAGCAAAGTCTCTGGGCGGAAAGCCCTCCATGACAAATGAGCACTGTTGGGTTACGGCAACGGCGTAATACACAGGTTCTGCTTCTTGGATGCCTTCACCGCTGCGGTGGGTGGTCGTAGCTAGTCGTAGCAGATAGTGTCAAGTTTTTGCTCGTACCAAAACACCAAAGCCGTGTAGTATTCTTGTTGCCGAAGTTCATAAGCCTACGTTCCCGGTCTACACACACTACACAAAGCCAGCCACGAGCAAAGCTAGCTAACCCCGTTTCTGCTTCGGCGACAAGCCGCCAGGGCGGTGACACCGCCGCTGAAACTTCTGCCTCGGCTCTTCAAACCAGGGCCCCTCAGTGCACAAGCATGACACTTGCTTGGCTGCTCTGCCTGTACCAAGTGACACGCGCCCGCATGTTCCCTCTCATAATTCTTCTGACTGTACGTGCCCCGTATTGTACACGGCCATACTGTGCACATGGCGAAAGTTCCCTTTTGAAAGTGCTCCACGGTCGGCTTACAATGCTGCGAACACATAGCACATGACCACTATAGGTGACGACACTTGGGACACTTGCCATCCGTCGTTGTGGCGCAAAGTCGCTTTCTCAGTCGTCCTCACAAGGGGCAAGGAAAGGCAGGCACTGCATAAAAAATCAATACATATTATAACACTGGCTGTGGCAAACTAGTTTCAAAGATGATACAGTCATGTCTTCTTAATATGGACACCTCCGTACTATAAAAAGATTTTTTTTCTATAATGTAAGGTGTTTATATGAGAAAACTAAATTTAAAACAAAAATTGGATAACAAGCATAACCAAACAAACAGTTTATTCAGCTAAAAGATAATGAGATGTGAGTTTGCTCTATCGCTTTAGAGCCGTTTAACATGTAGCACTACTGTCGTTTACAAGAACAGATACCCAGGCTGTAAAGTGATGATCGGCTGAATAGCAAAAGATGTTGCACTGTGTGCACAAGCCGGATGTAATTGACACTTAGCTGCCGGCAGTTAGGATCCTATAATCTTATGATCGCAGACGGGAATTACATCTGGTGCCTACGGCTGGAATAATGTCTCGCTTCGTAATAGAAAAAGCACAAAAAAAACACAGGATGGAGAAACCGGGTGTCACAAATTCAGGCTTCTCTTCATTTTTTTAAATACTTTTATGATCTTTTTTTTGGACCACTTTAAGTGTTGGTACGGTCAAAAAGGGGGAGTGTGGTGCCACTTTTAATCTCAGTTCGTCCCGTCGTAGTTCCTTTCTAAGTCCCCAACGAATTTGCTCGTTTGCGGAATGGGTTTTTGTTAACAAGCGACGTAGATCATCCCAGGTCACAGTTCGTGGCTTTGACCTCGCGGACGGAGGGGTGCGTATGCTGGCTCGCGTATGGTGCCGATTTGACATGCAGGGGCGCTTTTACGCTGGCTAGCGCGCTTTTTGAAGGCGGCGGCTTTGCTCAGTCTGCCGCCTGTCGTGTTCTATGTATCGGCGATAATTGGTTTTTGGACTCGTACGGGGGAATGGATGGGCACATATGTTTGGTTGTCTGAAAAATGTAATAGGTTTTGCCATTTGGGTCGTTGCTGTGTAGCTTTGTTTTTCTTGAAAGTTGACTGACCCGAAAGGCGGGGAAACGGGAGGTTGGTCGGTAGAAGAGCCTATAAAAGGGGGTTCGGGAACAAAGAAGGTAGTCCAACCCCAGAGCTGGCCGGGTCGCTACTCAACGCGGTTACTCCCTGCAGATGAGTCTTGGAACGTGTAATTTTTGGCTTCTGCCCTGCCTGTCGGACAAGTGTTTGAGTTTGTTGTGCTGAAGCGTGTGTGGCTGTGTGGTGCGCGGTGTCGACCTCATCAAGCCTCTAATTGGACCGCTGGACTTCGAGACGCCGTTCTTCGGCCGACAACTCCAGACTACGGACTGCTCTGGACTCGGCACCTACCGGAAAGCTAAGCCTGGTTTTCTAGGACTTGTCTACTGCATTCTCTGGCTCTGAAGTATGAATTGTTGAATGTTGGGAAGATTTTTACACAGTGCTACTTTCTGTCGCGACTGTTTTGGGGGATTATCCCATGTGTGTAGCGGTAACGTTCGAGCTCCATCTCGGTTTGCTCTCGTTGTTAGTGTCGGGTTTTCGTCACTGTTTTGTTGGCTTATTCCGGTTTTATGAGCATCGAGTCTTTTTAGTATTAGTTTCTGGCTCGCAGGGCTCCACAGCTTTGAGCTGGAGTTTGGTTTGTGTTGAGTGCTCTATTGCCGTGTACAGCTTAGTTTTTCACTTTATTAAATCTAATCTTTTGTTTGCTTATCCTCCCTGTGTCATCATCTTTCTCTACTGATTATACACCAGGCGTGGACATAGCGCTAGTCAATGGTCGAACTTAGCTCTCTTGTTCTTTTCCCGTAATTTCTCGTTTATTCTCAGAGTGGATCATTGAATTATTTTTATTAATTTGAACCCCACTCCGTGACACCGAAACAGATGGGAAAGCACCACAACGTATTAAACTCGTCGAACATTAAATGTTCTTGAATTATACCTCACCCATGCTTGCTACGTGATGAAGCCCAAAGGTTAGTTCAATGCCAATCAATATTAAATGTCTTTAGATGGGCATCTGCTGCCCGATCATGGCCTTTATTGCAAAGCACTGTTCACACATTTGCGAGTCCTGCAGTGCCTTGTGGAATGGTGGGCGATACTTGCCGTTCCGCAAGGCACTGCAAGACAGATCAGGCTCAACTTTTGAATGTCGACGTGCTTACGGAATGCTGCAGCAAACCAATTATTCGCCGAGGGAAAAAGAAAGGAAGCTGCATGCCTCCGTGTGCTCATTGCCAGTGTTTTCTGCTCTGCTATGTACCCTGCTTGTGTGCTGTGATTTGCAAGCCAGCGCGGGATATATTTCCTTGATTTGTTTGTCTGTTCAGCTGTGCGAGGTTGTGATTGAAACAACCAAGAAGTATAGACCGCCATTCTTTTCATCAAGCTAAGACTTCGCTCATCCGAACCGGGGGCGATGACTGCTGTTGTTTACACGATTTTCAACAGCTATGTGGAGTGGCTTTATGTTTAAAATTGCAATCCTAAGTGCAAAAAGAAGTTACCGCAGACTATATTTTTAAAGGTTGATTTCAACTGGCAGGCTCTGGCTACAACCACCTTAATATTCATTCAACATTGTTTGCATTTCTACTTACCCGTGATCGCTTCATTTGCCAAACACGTTAGTGGCCGGTCACCTTACCAATGAAACTAATGTGCTGGTGTCTCCGGCGAAGAATTCCCTCGGAGCTACATGCAATGCACAACCCAGTTTGTAACCCGTTGTGACTGAAAGCTTTCACACTGGGGAAACGTTGTTGTCACAAACGCAGTCAAAGAATGCGATAGGATTGAGGGAACAGGGGGATTGTCCAAGTTGACTGACTGCATGAGCATATGTTTCTATCGCCACCGTGTTTCCTCCATGCAGGCGACGGAGAAAACGATATAGAGACTCCTCGCGCTTGTCAATGCCAAGTTTCTCTAAAACGTCGAAATACGAGACACCCAGCAGCGAAGTGTCGATATTGCCGGAGAGAGCGGCGGGACAACGATCATCGCAGGATCGCGGCTTCGCCACTCTTATGCGACGGTGTCTTCGGTTTCCGCTCTCTGTAGCTTCCACCGGGACGCTATCCGTGCCTAATTGTGCTAGCTTTGAGCACCACAGTTCATAGGGTTCACAGCGCCCGAGCGAAAGCTCGCGCAAAAGAACCGGCGAGCAGTCGAGTCGTTTCCAATCGACGGGGTGGCTAAACGCCGGTTGTGTGAATCGGGCTTAACGCCTGAGCCGGCTTGCTCAAAGCAAATCTAACGTTCTTGAATGTCATGTAATAAAAATCTGAGACGTGCTACATTCTATACAAACTTCATAAAAAAAATCAAACACTCACCTTCGGCTGCTACGTCCGCCGTACCGCTTCAAGGCAGAAGCAACAGGGCGCTCGACGTTTTGGGGTGTTGGGCTGGGGTGTTTTCAGTGTTGCTTACACGCCTAGTCGTGTAAACCGAAACCGAAACACCAATTTTTACTACCCCAAGTAATTTTTTGACGATTTATCACTAGCAGAGCGTGTAAAAATGTGCTAACGAGTGAAAATGGGGTGTAAACAGGCGAAATATTACATTTTCGCTAACAGTGTAGAGGGGGCGTGTCACACGTTTTGGACAGATCTGCCTCACTTAGAGCGGAAAGGAACTCGATAATACAGCCAAACTGACCAGACGTAATCTATTATATTCGAGCAAGATAGAATAGCCCAAATCGCGAGCAGTGCCACCGCCATCCGCCGTCTCGGCCACGCGATTTCAGTGCGTTTTTCATACTGGTGGCGACTGTACAACGTCCGAACAGAGAGGAGCTGCCGTGGCACAAAATAACAATCCGACGTATATCATTTGTGTTTTAATACTAATATTAAAAATAATTGTAAATAAGAGATTCTTATTTCCAACCCAAATTGACGGCGCTCTGTTTATGTTTATTTTCAAGCATATTATAAATCCGCAACCTTATGCAAATTTGTTGTGCCATGTCTTATAACATACAATCAGAACAAAGTAAATAAGACGGGAAAGCACTTGAGGTTGATGGTTAAATATAGGTAAGTAACCTTACTTTGTCCTCAAAAGTTTCAGCCGCCGCATTCATCAATTTAAGTCCATTATTACCCTTTTAGGGTTGTTTCAAGACTTCTATTTATCAGATTACTGTATTAATATTTTTCAGTAAAATGGGAAAATAATGCTTCGTGACTGTAGTGAAAAAAGTGTTTATACGGGTTGACCCCTTCAAATTATACGATGTTATCGGCATAAGACCTATATTCAAACTGGTTTAATTGTTTCAATACAAGTTTTTCGGAGTTCAGGCAGGATCCTATACACAATCAGGTTTGCCTGTTCAAAAGTTGGCCTAAGCTATCCAGGTGAAACCGATTAGATCAGTATTCTACAATCGACGAGGAAGAGATGGAGTCTGTCAACATTACAATGTGCAACGAAAACCAAAACTCTAACGTATTAAAAATTACCTTAAATGTTTTTTATTTAATGTGTCGTACAGGTACAGCACGCCAAATTCTTCATAATCCTTGCCTCCACCGTGTTCGTCTGACGTATTTTGTAAAATAGGGCCACGCCTTTCTTGTTGTAGTCTTTGTTATGCTGCAAGACATTAAAACAATTGATCAATACTCCGATAACTTTTCAGCATGGTTCCTCATCTGTAGCGCAAATTCTAACTTTCCGAAGCGTCTAAGCATAAGATTTCTAGTGGATCTAGTCATAAAATTTGCGAAAATTGTTGCACTCTCACAAATATATCAGATCCCCTCGTTAGATTTCCAGAACCTCTGAAGATGAAATGGCAACAGCAAAGGGATAGAGAGACATTCGAGTAAATATATCTCGAAGCACGTGTTTTACGTTGTTTGAAAACTTCCGTCCAGTCGGCAGACCCAAACGACCGATAACAATCATTATATCTCGAAATCAAGGAAAAAACGTTTTGTCTATTTATCAAAAGTGCTTATGAAAAACGTGGTAAAATTTTACACGGTATCTACTCTAGAAGCCCATAAAAGTAACAGTAAGAAAACTCTATTATTTTACCACATTTTCATAGAGTTTTTGTCGTAGCCCACTAGTGAGGAAACTCGTTCGGTCGAGCCAGCAATTCTAAAAACACAAAAATAGCAGATCAGGAATTCAAACTGATTTGCGGTCAAATATACTCTTGTTTGAATGCGATTCACCCAATTAACATTTTCCAAAGGTTTAATGTTTATAGACTTGTGTAAATACAAATACATGTGCGCCTAAATAAAGTAACTAAATTTTACGTCGTCTGAGAATTCTGGGAATCCTAACGTGGTACCGACATTGGGTTATTTTGGGGCAGTCTTGCGATTTCTCTTGGATGGCACAAGCGTACCTTCGTGTGTACCGAATATATATGTTAGTTTTTTTGTTGTTTTTTTTACCTCGTGTATTTTGGGATTTTCAAGAGCGCATGAAAATGGACATTGAATGTGAGATATTCTTGGAGGGAATGCCGGGTAAAAGTTTGAAATGCTGGGCCGGTGTGCCTGTATGACATACCGGCCTAGCGGCACAGCCCACCGGTGCGTTGCTAAAGGCCACCGCTAGTGATATGGTCACATCAATGAAGATAACGATATCGGTACAATATACTGCCGTTTTTACTATCTGATCGGTCCCCTTCATTATCGTCATGGCGTTAAGCCTGTCCCTCTACCAGCGTCCGGTAAACGTGTGGGCGGCCGGCGTCTGAAACCGAATAACCCGCACTCGTGAGCCGAAAACCTAATGCAAAATGTGTTTCTTTATTTGTCGCTTCTCTAAATGAAATTACATACAACGGCCTATATTTCTTATTTTGTAATCAAACAAAAGATCGCATGGCTTATCACCAAGAAGAATCATTTCTTCTCAATGTCGCAAAATAAATTTAAATAGTGTTATATGAGAACCTGCCAAAGGTGTTTTATTTCTTGCGTCGAGAGAAAAAATATGTACTTTACACTGTGAATATTGTTTCTGTCCAGAGATCAGCCGAACTTCATTGTGGTAGACATATGCCATCATACATTGCGTTTGCGAACTGGATGTGAACGTTGAGTTTAGCTCAAACCTTCCTACAGAGAAAAACAGTTGTAACGCAGGTCAAGTAACTGCAACACCGGAATATTTATACCATTTAATTTTAATGGTCGTTATAAAACAACTTCTTATGAAATGTGTCATAATCTAAGTTTCCACCGCCCAACTTCATCAGCTACAAAGACATCTAGAACAAATGCGCATACGCATTGTTCCGCTTGTGTGCACGCTGCTGACAGATGGATCTGCAATTATTGGTACTTTACGCGTTATAATAAAAACGACTGCTTGCTTTGCACCTGGAGTTGGTGCTACCGTACTGAATTGGGATAAAATATTTTATATATGCTTTTCAAAGCCAGGAGATATTAAACTTGTGATTCGCTTTTATTATGCTTAAAGTTTATGGATTCGTTTCTACAATTACAAAATACATCCAAGAATGTCCAATATTGAAAGAGACCACAACAACAAACAAAAAAAAAACGCTTACGTGTTGCTTTCAAACTGTTAAAGTGAAATCAAATTTATTTGTTAATAATTTATAAAACGAGACAAACCACTAAGCAGCCTTCACGGCTGCGAAAAAAGACCATGGTTGCAGATTTTCATTCTGTAGGCAGGTTTCAAAACAAGCAAAGGTACCCCGATTTTGATGGTAAACTCTCGGTGTGAGCGTGCATGTAAGTAAGATGTCGGTTTTCATAAAACGATATTCATGTGATCGACGAGTAAGCTAATCCTCAAAACTTCCCTGGGGCCTGCCAGATGTGCTTAATTGATTTTCCAGGTGGTTTGAATAAACTTTAAAATGTATTTAAATATGTATAGCTACTCATACATTTAAGTTACTACACCACGGCTTAGAGCAATATTCGATTCAGTTGTAAAGCATTAAAAAGGTGATGTACTTATTAATAGGGATTCGGTATCAATCAGGTGTGTTTCAACTGAACTGAATTTATTTTCTAGCGTTTCGCGGCGGGAGGCTAAAGTGGACAAGAGCAACTTTAGGTAAGAGGATACTCCAATGATTTTTAAGGTCACTATTTTTGCTTTAAACAACTTTGGCCTATGCAAAGCTTTATATTTAAACAGTACACAGTTTATGTGAAAAATCGCGCCTACCTTTACCCTCTCTATTGTAGAGAAAAAAGTTTAGTGGTAGCAGATTTATACCCGAAATTGACCAATCAGTTTAAAGCAGGGCCAAATATGTCCTTCAACAAAGTCCACTGCTGAAAATTGTACCCAAAAAGCATTGTATAAATTCGTGCTACAGTTAGAGCTTACTTCTTGTTTTGTTTAGGTTTAAATAAAAAAATTATTGTTGCTCTACTTTCAAATGTTTGGCTAGTCATTACATTGTAAATTTTATGTTATAATATTTTGAACTTTTAAATTTTTATCACTGGAAAGTCTAGGTGAAATTAGAAAAAACATCTTGTTTGACGAAAGCTTGGCAATCTTAGGGGTCTAAACTGGGCCTAATACGGCTTTGCTCTTAGGCATTAGTTAGTACCAGAGAACTCTTCTTTGGCGTTTCTATGGATTATGTTTGGCTCTCCACATGATTACCGAAGTGCCAGACTTGAACCAAAGGTGCCATGTAAGAACCGAGGAACATGCAGTGAAGCCTAAATCGGGCAGTTTGGCAATTTAGGCACGAGTTGCCACATGAAAACCAAACAATCAGAAGTGAAGCCTAACTTTGACACTTGATAGGCGATTGAGGCCCAAAGATGCCTAATCACAGCTAAACTACCAGCAGTGAAACCTAACTTTGGCGCTCGTTTCGCGAATTAGGGCCAGGATACCCAGACTGGCCAAGAAAGGTCAATTTTGGCTTTCCCTTGGATCTCTTTGCACGTTTTAATGCCCTAAATTTCAAGACAAAAACCTCATTTGACCCAAAGAGCTGTGCTATCGGAGGCTGTTTAATACATGCAAGTCTTACGAGTATAAAATGAAGTAAGAGCAGGATGGATTGCACTAATATTTCTACTCCGGAGATTCAGTTCTTTTTTCAAACAGCGTCACATGTGTGAGCTGTAGAACAACAATTCCAACTGCCAAACTGAGCTATTCAACTCGTACGACGCTCACGTTATTTGAAGAAGAATTGCAACCGGCTTTATTGAGACATGACATCGTAATTTTTATCCCTTTGCATGAGCTTTTGGTTTAAGTGTTGTTCAGTATAGATGAATTTATGCCTGTGCAGGTAATCACTCTAGTGCGGTTTCTCTTATATTTACTATAACAACTTGATATTTCATATTACGTGTCTTCACTGCCCGTTTTTTCATTTCAGAAAGTGCAGGCAAAATAAGAAACCCAAAAGGCTCAGTCAAAACAATGAAAGCGCTGTTTGAATTAAGAAATGTAAATAAAACAATATGTAAACTTGCTTGTGAGAAATTTTGTAATTAAATAATTTTGATAATTGCTACCTTCGTTCTCACTTTGACGCCCCTTACACATACAAAGACGTTCATTCAATACAAACGGTTTCGAAAATCTATGCTGGATATCTTGCTATGTATTAATAACAGCACTCCCTTATTCAGAGAGTATTTGTTTTATGTGGTATGGGCGATGAAACACCTGATAGATTAATTTAATAAAGAGTATGGGGTGTTTTCTCCTAAACTCAAGCACATGTTAGGGTTGAATATTTAATTAAAAATGTTTACCACAATTCTTCAAATAAACGCCAGCCTAAACGGCAAGACTGCCGCATTTTTAGTTTTCAAGCTATTGAACAATGAAGTGGTCGAGGCGAAAATTGACGTTTCTTCCACCTGTCGGGGATAACAGGTTTGACCGCTCGCTATTTTGTCACTCCTCGCACTACTGCACTACAACTCTTCAAAATAAATTTCAGTATGGTCAATCTATAATGTTAACTTGTTTTCTAAATAGTTTTTTTTTTTAATGTCGAGCTATCTTCCTTTCATTACCTTTGGCAAGTTGCATGTGTGACGCCTCTAGGTATTACGACATCTCCGTATTTATGTGTTTTAGAATGCCATTTTAAATTGAGAAACCTTGTCAAATTAACTTGTGTTACTTTGGGAGAGAGCATATAATTCGCAAAAAGGGAAAGAAAACTTCGGAAAAATTAGAACGTAGATTTATATAAATGAAGAGGAAAAGCTATTTACATGAAGCAAGAGTGACTGTCATAGTTAGTGCATATTGGGTCTCGGGAGTTCAATGCAGGTGACTCAATTAGCTCTCGTCTGCACCACTCACGGCCGGCCGACTTCTTTCCGTCTTTACCCGTTGTTGCAAATAATGGTGATCTATGTTGATGGGAACCTTTCGAAGTTCCGGGGTTGGAGATGGTGTCTGTCCTGACTCCTTGAAGTTTGCCTTCTACCGCTCCGCCCAACAGGCCTCTTTTTATCTGACAGTTCTTCCCTCTCTTCTATCTTGTTTTCTTTTTCAGTGGCACCGTTCTCACGCACAATACATAGCTTTGACAGAAACATAAAAAACCAAACGAAACAAAGCTTTGTCACACAAGCTCAACCATAAAAGAATTTCTTCTAGACACATTGTAAAATTTTCTTAACTGCTTCAAACAACAATTTCCCTTGTCTTTTCATTAAGCACTTAAATACTTAGTTAGGTACAGTACAAAACCAACTTTCAAATTAGGAACTGAACACTATATACGCGGATTTTATTTAAAAAAGGCAACTTAATACACCCGCGAATAAATATCTGAGAGTGTAAGGGAGTTCTGTTCACACGAGTCCACGACTCCAGAGGGCTTAAGAATGGGACATTAAAGAAGATTCCTGGGTCGTCATTGGCAGCTCCTCCACGCGTTCAACTCAAGATATTGAGGGCATTCTTCCTGCACACTGATCGCCATTCTTCGAGTCATCTCGAGCTCTTCTAAAAAACCCAGCGCAATCAGTTACTCATCTGGATACCCGACGGTTGTCATTTGGTGCTTGGCAGATTCTCGTGGAGCTAACCGGAGCGTTCTGAATGGGAAAGAGCCTCCCTCGTCCTCAGGATGATTGTAATGGTTGTCCGCAAACTTCAGGATGCGCGTTTTGCCTGCTGTTATTTTTCTCATCATGTTCACAAACAGCACATTCCGTTCTCCAGTGCGCCCATTCCTGACACGACACGTTGCATCATAACTTTTCAATCACGTGGTACGGGCCTTCCCAGTTTGGAAACAGCTTCTTTGAGATTCCTCGTTCAACGGCCATTACTTCAATGTACACGAGATCGCCCCCGTTGTCAATTGATGCTCGGGAATTCCCATCGTACAGATACTTTCAGTGTCCAGCAAATTTCGCTAGTTTCTCTCGTGCTGTTTCGTGAGCCATTTTAAGTTTGTGACGTAATTCTTGGGTATAATTGTGCGGTGTACCGTTATTGACGGGTAGTGTGTTTCATATAAGAGATCCGGTAAATCAGCGTCACATCCGTATAATAATAAGAAAGGCGTCTCAACTCTACTTTCCCGTTTAGCTCTACTCGCAAACATACAATATAAAATTCAGTGGTCATTGTATATCTGGTCCGCACGCACATAGTCGGAAAGCATTGAGACCAAGGTATAAATAAGACGCTGTTTTGCTCTGTCACACTGTGGATGATAAACTGCTGTTTAGAGCGTCCGTATCCTAAGCAGATCGCCAACATTCCGGAAAAATATTGATGTAAAATTAGTGCTTTGATTTGTAAAGATTTGCTGAGGCACTCCTTGGCGAAGGATTACGACTTCTACTAAGTTTTAGCTACAGATTCAGCTTTCTGGTGCGGCATTGCGACGACGTTTGTATAATTGGCAAGAAGATCCACAAATCCCAAAACACAGTGTTTCCTTCCGCCGTAGTTAGAAACACCCCACAATATTCATTCCTGCCCTTTGACATGGTTGTGCAACCTCTTCAAATGCTTGCATAGGTGCTCGCCTTCTTTTGTGTGACGATTTATGACGCATACACGACAAACATTTTATTTATTTATTTATTGTTCATACCCTCAAGCGCCGAAGCATTGTGGAGGGGAGGGGCAAAGCAAACAAAAATAAAACAAACTGACAAAACAAAAAAAAAACATTCGGCAAGAAATTCAAATATCAAAAACACACTTCCATTGGCAAAAGCAGTAAACAATATCTGTTACGGACAAAATAAACAAAATAAAATGACTCATGTTGGCTCACCAAACAGAAATGTAGACAAAGATTGGCGAAAAAGAAAATAATCAGGTATAGTTGCGATATCTGCTGGAAGGTGGTTCCAGTCGTTTGATGTATGCGGGATAAATGAATAAAAAAAGTGTTTGTTTGGCAACGTGTTAATCCAACTTTATTCGGATGGCCCAGACGGGAAGAATAATAGTTAGGCAATGTAAAGAAATGGTCTCGCAGCGACTGATGATGGTACACTTTATGAAACCGGCAAAGTCGAAAAAACTTTCTGCGCAATGACAAAGAGGGTAACACCAAACTGGACTTCATTGATGATATGCTAGCTGTTCGATTATAATTAAACAGAATGAAACAAACGGCGTTATTTTGAATTAGTTCAAGAGCTTTATGCAGAAAGGCGTGGTTAGGATCCCAAATAGAGGCTGCGTATTCCAATTTTGACCGTACAAGAGTGTTATAAAGAAGAAGTTTTAAGTTAACTGGGGCCGTTCTGAAGTTTCATCATAGGTATTCTAACATGCGGTTAGCGTTGGCGATTATTATATCAATACGAGGCTTCCAGGTTAATGTCGACGATATAGCAACACCCAGATAACGATATGAGTTTACAGATTCAAGTTGAATGTCGGTTAGTGTATATTCTGAAGGGCGTGCGCCTTGCCGGGAAACGCGCATTAGTTTGCATTTGTTAGGGTTTAGTTCCATACGCCATTTTTTGCACCAAAGAGTAATATTATTTAAATCAGAGTGCAAAATGCGTACATCATCATCATCAGAACTTCCCGATATATTACACAGTCATCTGCGTATAAATGCATGTAGAAAGTAACACAACTTGGCAAATCATTAATGAATATTAGAAAAAGAAGCGGGCCTAAAACTGAACCTTGGGGCACGCCTGATACAACATCAGTCAGGGATGAATTAATGCCATTTAGAGTTACATATTCTGAGCGGTTGGTAAGAAAGCATTCCAGCCAGGTTAACAAGTTAAGATCTAGGTTTAATGAAGAAAGTTTAGCATTAGTAACTTATGACTAACCTTGTCGAATGCTCTAGAAAAATCGGGAAAAATACAGTCAGCCTGATGGTTTTTGTCCAGTATAGCATGCAAACAATGGGTGAAATGAAGCAGCTGCGTTTCACAAGAAAATAAGCGACGGAAACCATGTTGAGCAGGGGCGAAAAATGAATTGGATTCTAGGTAATTAAAAATATGAGAGTACAGAATGTGCTCCATTGTTTTACAGGGAATACTTGTTAGTGAAATGGGTCGATAATTTAACGGAGAATACTTGTTACCAGACTTATACAGTGGAACCACCTTCGCAGTTTTCCATTCTATTGGGAGCGTTCCACACTCAAGAGATTGCTGGAAAATTTTGGCCAAAAAGGATGAGTACATTTTAGTTTGTCTTAGAAATTTTGAGTTAATATTATCGCTTCCACGTGACGATGATACTTTCAAAGAATCAATCAACTTTACCATTCCAGTAGGCTCCATGGAAATTGGAAACAAAGGGCTAAACTCACAACGTGGAATGTCATAAGATACATTTCCATCGCCTACAGAAAAAATTATTTGAAAAAACATTATTAAACACTGATGGATATTCTGCCGGAGGGATTAACGCCCCAGACTCATCGCTAAGAGAAATTAAGCCGTCGTCATTCATATTAACAGTCTTCCAGAACTTTTTGGGGTCATTTAACAATAGACTCGGTAAAGTGTTCTTAAAAAATTTTCTTTGACGTCAGATGAAAAAGCTTGGGAATATTCGACCTCAGCAGCAAAGTATGCTTCCCACCGATCAATCGTGTTACGTAATTTAGCTGAACGAAAAAGTCGCTGTTTTTTATTGGAAAGACGTCTTAGGGTGTTAGTATACCAAGGTGCTTTAGCATCAGATTGAATACGCCTGACGGGTACATGCGCATCAATCAGTTCGTTTACTTTTAAACAAAATGATCTCCAATTTTCCTGCACGCTTCGCTGATCAAATTCTGGCAGATATATGTCCAGATTGCTGCACAGTTTTTGGTTAATAATATCAAAATTGGTTTTATTGCAGGCAGAAATAAGCTTTACTTTTTTACTACTGATTGGGGGAGCAACTTTGAGATCAAAGTTTAACAACGAGTGATCACTTAAGCCTGGAAGAGACGTAAGGGAAGATAGAAGGTCAGGGTGTGTCGACAGAATTAAATCAAGTGTATCAGCTGTATCGTTGGCATACCTTGTTGGTTTCTTTACCAGCTGTGTCAAATTAAAACACGCGCACAGATCCAAAAAAAGTTGACTCTCAGTTGAAACACGTTGAAAAGAAGGTATCAGGAAAATTAAAATCTCCTAATAAAAAAAATAGGAGAACTGGGATACTCACAAACAATAGAATTCATAACGTCATGCAAATCATCAATAAATGTCACTGCGCTGTTTGGGGGGCGGTAGGAGACACCCAATAAAATTATTGTGTTATTTAAAGTGATACAAGCCCAAACCATATCAAGATCGGAAGCAACATCTACGCAAAATGAAGGTATGCTCTGTGATACGGCTATGAGTGTGCCACACCCATGTCTACCGTCTCTGTCAAAACGATATACATTATATGTTTTATCTCCTTGGAAAATTTCAGAGCTGCAGACATGTTTACTAAGCCATGTTTCCGTAAGAAAGATTAGGTCTCCGTTCGTTGAGCTGACAACAGAGTTAAAGGGGCACTGACACATCAAAATCATATTTTTTTTTATTATCCGAAACGATTGATAACGATGCCGGGACATTACCCTCAAAATTCGAAATTTGGGAATTCAGTATTTGTGAAGTAAAAAAACAATTTCCAAATGCCGAATTCGAAGTTCCCGCGCGATCGGCGCCGGTGCCTTGACGTCAAAAATCGCGGAGACCTGAGAGTCGACTTTCTTTCACCACCCCCTGCTGTTGCCATGGCGACCCAAAGCGAGGAGGAAAGGAGTGAGCGCAGGTGTTGGTGAGCGGCGGCCGCGGCGGCGTTGCGGCGGACCGGTTTTGACCGGTGTCGCCTGTTTTCCGTTGGAGGATACAAATCCAGGAGACGGCACCACAACGAACTCCCGATTTTTGGTATTTCAAAAAGAAGGGCCGTAGTGCGTTCGCAATTGCGTTAAAAAACATGTTTTAAGATTGCCGTTATTAAATGTTATAGAGATGTCGCCTACAAAGCTTCTAAATTTCCTGATTTTTGACGTCACCGATCAAAAGAAGCGAGGAGGCGAGAGGCGGGAAAATCAAACGCCAAAAATAAAAAGGCGCGCGCGCGCGCGGGAAAATTTTTTTTCGCTATGCGGTTTTTTTTGCGTGTCTATGACTGCAACTTGCATCGTTTTACACAATAAAAATAAATACGACCTTTGGGGTGTCAGTGCCCCTTTAAGCTGATCTCGTTTATTCATAACACTTCTTATGTTAGTAAACGTAACTGAAACAGATGAGAAAAAAGTAACATGTTCGCCACTGCTTCTTGGACGTAGCTATGACACTTCTGACAGTGTCTGCGAATTAGAAGATGTCGCTGCCTGATTTTTACGAGAACGGGTGGAATAGGCTTGTTCATTCGAACGTACTCGGTCATGGTCGCCCGAAATAGTTTTGGCACCAGCCAGTCTTTCGCGTGTTTGTTCCCGCAGCCTGTCACCGGCCCTTTTTGACGCAGTAGCTCGGTATCTTCTTTTGAATTCCGTTTCAAAAGTTCTTTTCTCGAACCATTTCACTTGTTTCGCCCGTCCCTCGGTGTGGAGAGCAAGTTTTTTTTTTTTTTTTATGATATAGTTGTACCGCGTAATTTTCAAGCGATGCAGGGACAACACTTCGGTTGTTCACAAGACGGTCTTACTTCAACGCAGTCTGTTCTTTCCGACAAAGAGGGTCTCGAGAGTCGATAAAATAGCATCCCGATGACTAATACAATACAATACAATACAAACTTTATTCTCACCACAGATACATGTGGTGAATGGGAGGCCGGAGAAAAAGCTGCAGAAATGCAGCTTGACGAGCTCCGGACCCCCCCCCCCCCCCCCCCCCCCCCCTCAGCAGCTATGACGGAGCACAAAAACAAATATAATGCGTTCAGATACAAACAGTGCAAATATAGTGCGCACATAAGGAATACATTCTTAAGTATTAAAACACAAATTGAGCATACTGCTGTTTGACATTTTCACTACATCTATATTTTGATCACAATATTCATTCAACAAAAAAAGTAAAGCATAACGTATTGTTTGTTTTCCATAATTTGTCCTGCATTTCGGAATTTTCCAAGGTTGGTGATGTCTAGACGGGTAATGATTCTCTGTTCCTTTTAATTCAGATATTTGAAGAATTGCACTGGAACGGCCGTAAGTAGCATTTCTGTAAGCTATTGTTAAACGGTAGTTATAAATTTGCTGTATGTTAAGGATCCTATATAATTGAAACAATGATTCGGTGTGATTCGTATCACCTTTTTTGTAATAAATGTATCATATTTAAATTTGAATCAAACGTATTTCCCCAGACGAGATTGCAATAACACAAATGGGAATAAAATAATAAGTTACATAAAACCCTTTTTACGCTTTTCGGTAGAACATGTCTATGTTTGATCATAATTCCTACAGATTTACCCAGTTTAGAGCAGAGCTTTCTTATATGGTTAGTCCAGAGCATATTATCAAAAAAAAAATAACTCCGAGTGTTTTATCACTATTTACAAATTCAATGTGCAAGAATCCAAAGTTGAGAGGATTGTATAATCTATCGCTCGAACCACGTGGGCGAAATATTATTGCTTTTGTTTTTGAGACATTAATAGTTAAACAATTTACTTCAGCCCATGTTTTTAATTTTATAAGAAACGCATTTGCTTTATTTACAAGACCCTCCTCAGATGAATCTTAAAAAAATACACTGGTGTCGTCTGCATAGATAATATATTTGCAACTTGAATCGAGTTTCACTATGTCATTTATATATAACAAAAGAAGGAGTGGCCCGAGGATACTTCCCTGGGGAACTCCTGATAATATATTTAAAGGTGTTGATCTCTGATTTTTAATTTGCACAAATTGGGAGCGATGCTGTAAATATGACTTGATTAGTGTGAGTGGAAGGTCGCGAATGCCATAAGAAAATAATTTATCTAGCAAGATTAAATGATTTATGCAATCAAATGCTTTGCTGAAATCTAAGAACAACCCAAGCGTCAAAATTTTGTCTTCGAAATTTCTAAGTATATGTTCTTTTTGAACTAATAAGGCTGTTTCTGTTGATCTATGTTTTCGGAATCCAAATTGACAGTCAGTAATGAGCGACTGCTTATCACAGAAATTAATAATGCGGGAGTGAATAATCTTTTCTAACCTTTTTGAGAAAACTGGAAGAATGGATATAGGACGGTAATTTCCTAACTCATTTTTGTTTCCTGATTTGAAGAAAGCTACAACTTTCGCGGTTTGCATTTTTTTAGGAAAGATACCGGAAGATATTGCGAGATTGTATATGTATGTTATATATGGGGCAATAATATTTGCTACATATTTTACAGGTTTAATTTGTAAGTCATCCGCATCACGACTGCCACTGTCACTCAGACACATAATAGAGGAACACACCTCAGTCTCATATGTGGGCTACATAAAGAGCAATTCCGAGATAGGCTTAATATTTTCTGACGCTTCATGATAATAAGAGTTGTTCCCGATATTCACAAAATGGTTGTTAAATACGTTTGCCAGGTTTGAGGCACTTAAGACCTTTCCATTATGTTCAAAATTTTCAAAACTTTCTGGCTTGTATGACGTATTGAAAACACTATTTAGACGTTTCCATAATATATCGGCCTTTTTTAGACACTCAGCATCAAACAGACTAGAACAATAAATTCTTTTAGATTTTCTAATTTCCGCTGTTAGTTGGTTTCTGTATTCTTTGAAATTGACTAATGCCACTGCCTCACGTGTCACAAGAAATGTTTTATAAAGTTTATATTTTATACGCGTCCTCTTAAGGAGTGCAGTGGTCATCCAAGGCTTTCGTCCTTTTCGAGCAAGTTTAATAGTTTTATTTGGAAAACAAGAAAAAGAAACCTGTTTAAATTTTTCCAAAAACGCGTTGTATAAACTATCCACGTCTTTTGAGTTCAGTACATCGGTCCAGTCAGTGGCCAATAATTTCTGCCTAAATGCATCTAGTGTAAGTGGTGTAATGTTTTGCAGAGTCATAGAATTTGTATCACGCTTATGTACCTCTCGTGTTGTGTCAGCTAGCATAAATATGGGCAGATGGTCGCTAATATTTGAGCTCATTATGCCAGCTTTGATCTTTTCCTTCTCATGGTTTGTAATAAAAAGATCAATTAATGTTGATGTAGAAAGTGTAGTGCGTGTGGGATGAGTAATTACATTAACAAAATTGTTCGCCGTTAACAATATTAACAAGTCGGCCGCGTTGGGGCTAGTTTCTAACAAAATAATATTTAGATCGCCACCAATAAAAAGAACATATTTGCCTTCGTTTGCGTGACGCAGCAGTTTATCTAGAAATGTCAAAAATCGTGCCACATTCTCGCTGGGCGGACGATATATAACAGCAAAAATATAAAAATCCCGTTTTATAGACAGTATTTCGTAGTCAACCGTAACAGATGTGTATTCACTAATATTTTCGAAATTATCACTCGCTACAAGCATAGCGACACCACCCCCCCCCCCCCCCCCCCCCCCGCGCGGAAACACGATTTTGATAAAGATGATTATACTGGGGGAGAATAAAAAAATCTGTTTCATCTCTGTGCCACGTTTCCGTGAACATTATTACATCGAACAAGCATTTACATGACTCAAAAAGAAACATAAGGTAGTCTATCTTGGTTCTAGCTGACCTAACATTCAGGTGAAAAAGTTTCAAGAGTTTACTTGTTTTATTTGTTTCGTTACAAATAACATGCGGAAGAAACAGATCGTTGTCTGCCACTACCTAGCAGAAAAAAACAAAAAGGAAAACTCTTATCCTACAATTTTGGCTTAACAAATATTGTCGAGATCACCGTCGTGTCCTATCGATACGATATCTGCGGTTTCAGATCTACGGGCCCAGATCTTGCTGTTTCGCACCCACACGTATTTCCATCCCGCGTCTCACTTTTTTGCAGTGGCCTTTCCAAGTAGTTTCTTCAAGGTCGGGCACAAATGCTCGTTTCCAAAGACCGCGGTGTCAGTCGATAATCCAAAGTCTTTGTTCGTGAGTCGCTTTTTCCTGGCTTTTGCAAGCACCTTTTCGCGTTTCTCTCTTCGTACGAACTGCACAATAATATTTTGCTTGTTTAGTTCTCGTGTGCGGACTCGGTGACAGATTTCAACATCTTGTTTATCAATCGGTTCGCCAATTAGTTCACCAAGCTTGCACAAAGTTGCATGAAGATTTTTGTTTTCAATAACTGCCATTCCTTTTATCTCTAGGTTGTAGGCGCGAGAGTGCTGTTGGCATTGAACAACGCTCATCCGGTTTGCTTTCACATCCCCCTCAAGGGCGTGATACCTCGCTCGAAGCTCATCATTTTCTTTTTTTAACGCAGAGACTGTCTCGACTTCGCTTGCAAGTTTCTTCTTCATGTTCTCAAATTCAGCATTTATAAAATCCATACTAGACTTCACTTCCCGTATATCTGAACGGAGGTCACGAATTTCATTGCGAAAGTCCCTCTCTATCGTTTCCCTCAAGGATTTCCACTCGGTCCTCATCTCATCCCGAAATTCTGCGAAAAGGCGCGTAAGGTCCTTCGCCATTGGGTGGGTTACACCTTATCGTGAACAACAACACAATTGGCAGCAGCGACGGCAAGTTTTCTAAATGTTCGGGTAATATTATATAGTAAAACACCAACCTGCAAATTAGTGCAGTTTTAGAGTGATGCGTGGACTGCCGTCGCGGCTGCCAAGTGATGAGCGATGCAAGGATCCTCCTCTTATAGTGCAGACGACAGCAGCGGCCTCATACAGCGGTCAGTTGGTATCGTAGACGTCCGAGGGGGAGGCAGCAACAGTGACGGAGCGTATCCAGCCAGGCACAGGATCTTGGGCTGTCGACGATTGCAGGAGTAGCGTTATCAACCGGAACAGGCGATTGAAGCAGTCTGCAAAGTAGCGCAGTTTTAAAATGATGCGTGGACTGCCGTCGCGGCTGCCAAGGTTGCTCTTCGCACATCGTGATGAGCATTATTAACTTTCTATGCACAAATAAAACCATCGCCATTAAAATGTGGTTCAGAGTACCTTCTCCTACTACATCTCTGGTTAATACGTCAGCGTTCTGATCGTTTCTTCCGCCCCATGTTCCACTTTAAAGTTATGTTCTTGCAGTAGCAAGTTGAACCTGGTAAACGAGAATTGGGGTCACGGGCGTTCATCAGCCATTTGAGTGCACTGCAGTTGGTTATCACCTAGAACTTTTTTTCGTACAAGTAACACCGGAAATGCATAAGTGCCCTGACTACCGCGAAAACATTCTTCTTCCGTTTTAGCATATTTATGTTCGGCCAGATTCGAGTTCCTGCTGGAATATGCCAATAGGGTGCTCGTTTCCCTCAAACACCTGAGCCAACACTGCTCCCAGTGCACTCTAAGAAGCGTCCGTTATCAGAATGAAGGCTTTAGAAAAGACCGGTAACCTCAAACAAAGGAGCCTGTGTCAGTCCATGTTTCAGAACATCAACCGCCGCTTCAGCTTCTATGCTCCAGCTGAAAGTGACCTTCTTTGACGTGAGTGCAGTCTTCTAGAGTGCCCATTTTGGATTGTGACGTACAGTCAGAAACAAAAGAAGATTGGCATCTTTCTAAGCACTCCGACATTCACCATTCGCGAGAGGAAGAATAATCGTCGGTCCTAGATCTTTTTGCAAAGTGCAAGAGCGTGTGTTTCTTAAATCAACTAAACCTTGGACGTTGCGACGTAATAAAACACCGCGTACAAATGTTAGTAGATACTCTTGTATACAGAAGAGCCGATATAATACCCTATGCGAAGCGAGAAGATATGAAACTTCAGGTCAGAGAAATGCTGCAGAAAAACCTAATTGAACTCTCCACATTCCTGTAGGGAGCTCCTGCTATGTTGGAAGAAAAAGCAGGTGGGTCATTCAGGTTTGTGATCGACTACAGAGATTTGTACAAAGAGGCTTCAGTTGATCCTTACCCATTGCCCAATATGGTAAAAACGCTTCTTCTTTTGTTATCTGCACGCTACTGTCCAGTAGTAGATATGGCCGCCGGTTACTGGCAAATAGAAACGGAACCGAGTGACAAAAAGAAGACCGCTTTTGACACACCAAGGGGGCACTATCAGTGGAAAAGAATGCCATTGGGACTGGTTAATAGCTCCGCCCTATTTCAGCGTAAGGCGGATGCAAATTCGGCCGGCACTCTGGGCAAGACATGCTACTTCCATCGACTCAGACAATTGATCGTCACTTCACTGTCGCGTCGTGCAAGCAACTGAAAAAAAGGCCAGCTTTCAAGGCACAGTGTTATGTAAGAAAAGTAACAGTGACCAGTTCCAGTCCCGATCCAAGTACCCACCTTGTGCAGAGCTTGTGAGCTCCGTTTATATGGCCCGGCCACTAGAAAGAGCTGATTTCGCGCTCCTTCAGCGCGTAAGTTATTCAAGGCTATTGCGTTCCGTTACTTCGCCGTCCTGTATACTGCGCGAGCGCTCGAGGCATCGCCGTACCCGATGACGTGTAAACAAACTTAAACGGGGTGAGATCAGGGCGGTGTTAATATTGCGAACGCTAGCCTGCATCGCCAAAAAGTAAGTGGCGGTATGTTAGAAACGATTTCTCTTTAAACTCAGCACATCTACGAACCTCCAACGAAGTTAGACCTGTAAACAGGAGAGCTCACAATTGGTTTTTAATTGTATTGTAATGTCACTAGTTTTAGTCTGAGGTAATTTATAAACTTATAATAATAAAAGTAATTAATTATAATTTATAATTAATTACTTCTTGAAAGTAATTCAGCCATCTCTGGATAGCGCAGACCAGAGCCATAGATGTAGCGAGTTTGGCCATTCGTTGGAAAGACTAGAAAACAAAGGACGAGGCGCCATCGGCCGAAAGTGGGCTGGGCGTGTTCCAGGGCGTCTTTGGAAATTCGAATGTGGCCAACCAGAAGCCGGAAATAATGCCCTGGTGGTGGTCGCGAGAAACAATCTTGATAAGAGCGTCGAAGTAACTCTGGGTGACTAAAAGTATCGTGCACGTGATGTTTCAATCACGATCATCCAAATTCATGGTGGAAGAGTGCTACTAGCTGAACGATCGACATAATTCGTACGCCAGGCGCCGATTGCCGGGATTTTGTCACTCGAGTAGTCACACTCTGTCCGAGCAAAACCGACTTGAGTGGCACATTCGTTTCTTACATCTTTCTGCATGATCATGATAGAAACATCGCGTGCACCCTATTTTCAACCAAGAAGAGTTACTACATTGACCTCTCACGCGCTTATTAGAATAATATACCTATGATTAAAACAGTTTCTTCCTACCACCGCTAGGGGACTCTTTTCGGCTTCTGGTTGGTCAAGAGAGCATGTCGAGCCCTCTTTCTGAGTCTGGAGCACGCTCTGTCTCTGCCCTCGCCTCCCATTCACCAAAATCTCTCTATACACGGCCCTGGTGTGCGTCCGGTGCATCGAGCCTGTTGTCTGACACCACCTGCTAGTCGTGCCTGCAAACGCGCGGCAGTCTCCGGCATCGTCTGCTATTCCACCTCCGTCTATTGTCTATCTGCAAGCCAGTAAGACGCGGTCATGAAAGCGGCGCGTCGGCATTTGTTACCGCCTGTGTCCGTCTGCTATTCCGCCCTCTTGGAAAAACGTCTGCAACGCTCGCAAGACGTGACCATAGAAGCGGCGTCCAAGCTTTTTATCATGAACGAGCCACTGTCCAATACAAGTGTCTTTAAGCGTGTGTCGATGTGCAGTAAGAAAGAACTGAGAGGACTAAAAATAAAAAAATAAGTAATGTGCAGTTCTTTTATATTTTCTGTTCTTGTTTCTTTCTCATGGCATCCAGGGGGAAAAAGGGTAAGCGTCATGGTGCACAGCTAAAACGCGACCTAAAAATATTCGCTTCGGCAGGCCAGGTGCACTGCAGTACTTGAGAGCCACTTGCCTGACGAAGCGAAATAACGGTTGTATACCTGGACAAACTTGTCTGTCGAAGTGAAATGGCGGCAACATACCTGGAGCCTCCAACCAAATGGCTCGCAAATTCTTACCTGTTAGGTATCTTCTCAAAATTAAACCTTTGTTCTTATTACGACGGTAGCGCAATTCAAAAGGCAGCGGGGCCACTTTTGCTGGAACCGACATTTTTACTTAGCATCAATACGCGCCAACAAACAAATATATTTGTTTGTTATATTGCCCTAAATTTATATATAAAAAACGAAAATAAAGAAAAACCAAGACATTTTATTTCTTCAGTCTGCAAGAAGCACACACGTGCCATGACACTATACATTTATTTAGTAAGAACAGTGAGATCCCTGCGAGTAGTGGCAACTTTTTTACAACTTTAACCTTTGGAAACAGGTAAATCTGTTTACGCTACTGCATTGAAGATAGAAAAAAAAACGTTGCCATGTTGGGAACTTATGGCCAGCGTTGATCAGGTATCAGGGGTTGTGCACCGGGCACAAATATATACTAAGTGCTTGGCTTAGCTGTGCGCACGTGCAACTCAAGACACCAGATGGACCGCTTGTGATGGCAGATGGCGCCACAAGTACGCGAGGCCACGCGCTCCGCTGGTTCATTTAGTTTCGTTAAGCACTGTACTACCGGGTTGGAATGAAATGTGAGCTGTTACGGAACTTGCATAGCACCGGGGGGCAGCGCCCAAGCTTGGGTTGTGTTGCGCAAGGCTCAAACACATTGGACTAGGACGCACACCCTCGCTTCCCCCACTCTCCACCCCGCAATTTTGTATGTTTACAGAGTCCTCCAGGATACGCAGTATCTGTCGACGACCACGCGCTCCGCAGTTAGCATTTTATTTGAACCCAATGTACACGCCCTGTATAATACAAAGTTTGTAAAAATGTAGTTAGTGCACGCAACACCCTCTTAAGGTAATTTACCTTGAAAACAAAAAGGATTCCATTATACAGCGTCTTTGTTTTCACTTGTACTAGTTTTTGCTTGCTTTTTACTTGATTTTACTTTACTTACATGGGTTCTGTCTTCACTGTGTTTTTAACTTTTTGTTTTATTTTAACTGTTTTTTTTTTTTCGGTTCCGCGGAGCTTCTTGTGTGGCTAAGTGTCAATTTGAGAATTTGATTGCAGGTGCCCCACCGAAAACAAAAAGTATAATTGTCTTCAAATTGGATTTCAGGTTTCCAGCAAAGAATCCAATTAATTTTCCTATTCCATAATCCAGTTGGCCAACAGTTATGCAGCTTTATTTGGGGAGGGGGGGGGGGGGGTAGGGGGGTAGGGAAGTGTTTGTCGATATGTTGTTTTCATTCTGTTGCAAATTTTCTGTTATCTCATTATTTTCATTCCTAAAGTCACTGGAACATTTTCCGAATCACACGCATATTTTCAATGTTTAGCTTTAAATTATATATCTATATTTTCTTTGTATTGTCTTCCCCGCTAAAATAATGCCCCGGCAAGGGAAATGTAAATACCTAAGTAAATAAATAAATAACAAAGCGAGCTCCGCTAACGTCAGACGCAGCAGTATTCATAACAATTAATCGGCTAATTGACTAGAATTACCTTATGAACTTTTAGAGTATTGGTTTTATTATTCATGTTCAAACTACAGTTTTAAAGCCAATTACTAATAATGACAAGAACGTTCATAAGCTTTCGCATGTTTGGCGGAAGATCAAAAAGTGCGAGCATAGAAGCGCGTTTGATTATTTTAGTAGTGCGTTCTGAATAATCTGCAGAAGAGTGACTGGCACTTTGTCGTTATCTAGGCAGCGTCCGGTCGACGCTTTCACCAACCGCGCGCTGCCGAAATAATGAGAATAAGGGATCGGCACTGTTACATTGATCAGGTAAACAACGTCTACTAAACAACAAAAATAATCCAAGTTTCTTAAGTGCGCTGTTATAGCTGTAGTACCACATACCAGAAAAGTGTATGTTGAAAGTTATTTTGACGAGCCGTGCTTAGACACGTTCTGACGCAGTATGGTGAATACAATTCCAAACAGTACAATTAAATTGAAGTTTCGCGCGCACCAAGCAACAAAATAGCCGCGCATAACATGCAGGCGAAGAAAAGTGTTTTGTAAAGTGAAATATTGGCACCAAGAATCTTAAGCAAGGCATTAAGAATAGTCGATACATGGCGAGTAAAGTTCAATGCCGAGTCCACCAAAATTCCAAGATCACGAGTTACAAACACACGGGCCATGGCAATGCAGTCTAAGGTGTATGTAAATACAAATGGGTCATGCTTCCTGCTCAGCCGCATTACCCTTGTTTTCAGCTCGCTCTGAACGAGGGAGTTATGTTAACGCTAATGAGACAGTGCTCAGGTGTCAACTTGAAGAAGCACGCAGTCAAAAAGAGGGCAAATACAACGAAATAGTTTAGTGTCATCAGCAAACAACAACATTTTTGAGTTCTTCACACAAAGTACAGCATCATTTACAAAAATTAAATATAAATGTGAACCAGAATTGCTTCAGCGTGGCGCTCCAATGGGTGATGAATGGAAAGCAGATAAAGCATACGAAACACGAAGAATATTTCTTTGACGTGAAAGATACCTTTGGACTGAATCAAAGCAGGTAGAGCACAAACTATTGCTCTCAAGTTTATACAGAAAATGTCAAATCACTTAGACCCATTGAAGTTTATTACAGTCCCTAAAGTTGTCAGAAAGAAAAGGGAAATAATGCCGATTAATTATTTATGCCCATCGGAAGATATGACTTCTACTCATAAGCACTCTGAGTAGGATTGCCGCGTGCACAAGAAGCGTCCAAGGTTAGAACCCCTCCAGTAAATTTCCACCCATGTCAACATGATCACGGTCTTTGCGAAATAATAAATAGCCCGGAGATAAATGTTCTTGCTAAGAATATTCACCACAAGCTACGTTTCAGCAAGGAAAACAACGGTGAAAGAGCTGCTTATAGCTTCGGATATAAATTGTAAAACTTACTTTCAGCGCCCGGAAACTTTTCTCGTATAAATCGAAGTGCCCAAATTCTCGATCTGCCAGCTCGACCTGTCTCGGGCCATCTTCCGTACATTGTCTTTTCAGACGGTTGCGATTGTTCTTTTAGAGCGTCAAAGTGGCGAAAAAAGAACCCCTCAGGCCAAATGTCCTGTGTACTCATTTTATCAAATTAATTGGTTTTGTTGTGCGTATGTTTAGAGAGCCGAAAATTAGTCAGCCTCTAAAGGGGTATTCACACGAGGGAGAAATCCCGGGGATTTCTCCCCGGCACGCGCGCATCACGAGATGAAAACGCGAGGCTTTTGCACATCGCAAAGCCTGACGTTTTCGTCGTGGGATGCGCGTGCCGGGGAGAAATCCCCGGGATTTCTCCCCCGTGTGAATACCCCTTTAGGGTGTCTGGTATTTCAGCTGCAGAGGAGAAATTTAGCGAGCCCATTACATCCGCTAGCCACGCATTAGTAATACACGACCGCTTGTCGGTGTGATCCTCATCTAGAACTAAAAGGGCAACTATGGGGATTGAACACATAATGCCTGGGTTCTGCAGCGCGAGCTTTCGATCCACGTGCTACGAGCCGGGGTGAGCTAACACAGCCGGCCAACGATCCCCGGTTCCTAATTTTCTCAAAATTATCGCTCTTAACAGAGACATGAAAGGTTGAGTTGCTATTATATTTTATCACAAGCTTAGCGCACGTCGTTGACTTGCCTTTCAAAACATTTGTCGGGAATCTCGAGATGCCCGATTCGATGGTACTTGTGTCAAGCCGGGACATAAATACTGCACGCTGTCTTGACTGACGTGGCAGGGTGTCGTCTCGCTAGAGCTATACGGCAAGCAGCCGGGGTCTTTCACGTACGCAAGAGGCCATAGAACCGCGCCTAGGTACAATATACCCGTTAATATTAAGACCGTCAGAAATTAGGGTTGATAGCAGAACCCTTGAGTTTAGCTGTGAGAAATAAAAATGTTGCACACACACACATCCGCGCACAAACCCGGGCAAACATATTCATGCGAATCAAAAGTGTAAATAAACCGGTAAAAACCCGGGAACAAAGCCGTCTCTGAAATACAAAGACACATAAGACTGCTAACGAGTAGCAATGCGAAAGAATTCGTATACGTAGCGTATTCCTACAAGTTGGGCGCAGCGCTGAGCCAGGTCGGGCGACCTCTGGGTAGGCTCTGAGGCCGGCCGCTCTGCAGAGCCCGGCCACCCTCTCCCTCTTACCGGCGACCGGGCCGCTGCGTCATGAAATGGGATTCTCCGTGGGGTGGCGTTCCTTGGAACTATGCCTCGCGGCAGTCAATGGGAGTTTTTTTTTTTTTTTTATCTATTCGCTGCTACAGACTACAGGCTTCCCTCCATGGGACAGTTAAAGCTTTCGCATTAAAACACAAGAAGAAAAAATAATCCAACTGTGCAAATATACTATCAACTACCTTGTTTTTTTTTTTGTTTTTTTTTGGGGGGGGGGGGGCGGTATTCTCCTCCTAATTGGCAGTGGCCTATATGGTTAAGGTCATAAGCAGGTAAAACCATTCAGAAAATGTTAAATGCTACCACAGATTATATCATCCTATACCACACAACAAACATATGTAACCCTAAATTAATTGTTAGGTTCAGCCAATTAAGGCAGCCCAATATCACTCCACAAATTCATGACGTCGCTTCATGTTGTCCTAAACGCAATCCAGTCCTTCATCCGTTGAATATCTTCGGGTGAGAAGTGGTTTTTGTAGTCTCCAGGAATACCCTTGCGAACGAAGTTCCCTTTCTGCACAAACATTTCCTTACCACTAAACTTCTGACCGAATATCTGTAAAGATTTGAGCTGCCTTTCAGGTGGGAGAGCAAGGAGATTAGGTATCATCTCCTTAGCGCCGTCGTTCACTTGCTTTTTGAGGCCTTCCAAGCTAGTGAATTTGACCACTTTCTCGAGCAACGAGTCGTCAGTTCTCAGGTTTTGACCGTACTCCTCCCCTAGAAAGTCTGCAATCTTTAGAACGCAAACCGCGGTGTTCTTTTTTAAGTCTTCGTATCTTAAGAAAAGGACATTCAAACCTTTTCGGTGTTCGTACCAGGAAACCAAGTTGTCAAAGTACTCTCCGCAGCCAACTTGTCGGGCGAGGAACAACTCGAGGAACTGGTCGAAGTTTGAGTCTGCTACCCCATAGTGAGGGATACCTTTGCAATGGTAGTAGAAGGAGTCACAGCAGTCGTACGGGTTTCTAGCCACGCATGTGTACTTGGCCTTCTCCGAATAAGGCTGCTTGTGGAATGGAAGGTGGCACTTGATGGCACCTGGTCGCGCCATTTTCTCCGCCGCTTCGGTACCCAGGAACTCTAACCAAGGAGACATCAGCGTGAGTTCTGTGAAGTCCTTCGGGAGGGCACCATCGTTCAGGATGCAGTGCACGATGTACTGAGTCCACGTCGTGCCCGACTTCGGGTAGGTGACGATAAAGATGTCGTCGGACCGGGGTTTGTAGGACAAAGCGGATCGCACGGCGTCTTCGTCGAGGGAACTGCTGATGTAGAAGCCATGCAGGTCCTTGAAGAGAGGAGCAAAATTTACGCCCTGTCCAGATGACATTTCTCCTGCTTTATCCTACAAGTTGGAAGAGAAAGTGTTTGAACTCTTATGGTCACCAGCAGTCTAAGAAACACGGGGCGTGGTGAGCGGGCATGTCACTATCGTTGTGCTGTTAATAAGCTGGCAAAATTATCTAACAAAAATTCCTAAGAACGAATCATAAAGTGGGAAGCGTCAACGTATTTAGCCAGGCCCTACTTGTCTAAAGTGGCTCGCACTTCTAATCTTACCCGGATCTTTACATAAACATTTCCTGATTGCTTCTGAAAAAGGTTTCGTAGAATATAAAGTAAAAAAATAAGATACGGTATTCTTTACCTAGAACGAGGTCATTCAGCCATTTTTCGTGACAATAACACCCATCTTATTATTATTACTGATTTCTTAAGTGCAATTTCAAAGGAGACAGACTGCCGGGTATTCAAAGCCGTCAAAGACTCGTGCGTGAGTGAACTAAAATAATGAGTGTGAAGGATTCGTGTTTCGAGGGAATACTAAAAGTAACCCTTAAAAGTACACTGGAACACTACAATACGCCGTTTCACTTTACGGTGTTCGGATATACGGGCCCCCAGAGCGAATTCATAGCTGGAAGTATGTCCCATGATGTCCCCGTTGCGAGGAGCAACGCGCAGTACACGACTCACGTGACACGTGTGACTCGTGCCCCCCACAGCTCTATGTCTACTAACAGAAGGTATGTGCACTGGATTCTTTACCTGAACTTTGTCGATTGAGCGCGGGGCAAAGATTGGGTAGTGATTGAACACCACCTTGAACATAACGCTGGCGCACCGTTCGACGTCGAGGGTCAAGCGCAGAGTCGAAACGCAGACAAACAATCTACGTTGTTGTCCCCATCGCTGTAGTCCTTAATTTAGCTACTAGAGGCGCGACGGCTGTATCTTTTTCCAATTGCGGATTCACATCACGAAGTTTGCCATCACTCCCCGCTTGACCGATCAAATGTTGCTGACCTAACGCTGGTATCTGCCTTGATATTAACTCAAGCATGTAACATTTTGCTATCAAAGGCTTCAGAGCAAAATTTATATCATAAAATCGCCAGGTTTATTACTCGGTATTTTGGTGTTTGTCGATAAGTTCATAAGATAATAAATGACACGCACCACACTTTATCTACAGTCAGCTCTTAAATCAGCCCTGGATGAGCAACAGTTAGCTGTAAGAGAGGTACAAAAATATAAAGAGCCGCTGAAACTACCTTTGTGCGCACCCTAGCCTAGTCACATAGCAGAGCATAGTTCTCTTAGATAGCGATGGGTGCTTTCGAATCCACGAGCTCACTATGCCCTTGCAATAACTTATCCGTCTGTACATCAAATGATCAAAAGCAAGCTCCTATGTGGAATGTATTCAAAAGTTAACGCAAGGACACTCAAATTTGAATACGCTTCATTTATTTATTTTGTGCCAATTTATGGACAAACGCTATTTTATTGTTGTGCTTTATAATTTAAAAAATGTGTCTGGGGACCCAGCCCCAGGAATTGGAACTCCGCCATTGAGGTTCGGGTGGAATCCTGCCTGAGATCCAGACAATATGGTCTGGGACTAAATTGTCCCTGTTAGAGCCACTAGATGAGCTATGCTTAGAAAATCGGCACTCTGTTCCCAGATATTGTTGTGGGCGCGGTCATATTGGTGCCTGTGCGGAGCAGACGCAACTGCCGACCGTCATGATTCAAATGTGCGTTGCCTCAACATTAGCGTCGGTGTTAGGAAACTCATGTGATATGCTTTTCTCTGTCGCGAACTATTGAAACATTCGTGAAGGTCGGTAAAGCGTTTTTTGAGATTTTAGATCAGAATTAAAAAAACTGGCAACCATGATTTTAATACACAAGATGGGTAAGTGTAGTTACTCTGAGGAGTAGCTTATTTAGTGGCACCAGTCCCTGTCCCATACCTGCCAAGTTTTACGATTTTACCGTAAAGTGTCTGCTTTCCAGCGTTTCCTTACGGTTATCGTATTAACAACAATATTTGTACGATTTTCCGCACCCCGTGTAAAAACAAAAATTTTTGTTTAAGCTGCATCTCGCCTGTTTACAAGTTAGGGTTGACAAAACTGGTACATCGACTTGTATGCCAGGAGGCGCAAGCTACTGCTCCTTGTTGTGAGGTGAGTGTTGTAAGGGGCGGTATAGCCGCTAACCAACGTTGCCGCTAACATCCATCCATCCATCTTAATCCAAAACTGTTTAGGAAATCTCCTTTGTTGTGGCGACCTTTGGTGGCGACGTTGGTTGTGGCGAACGTTGTGCATACTGTTACTGGAACTTTTACTCGTGATCCCTTGAAACCATGTTTGGTACAAGATGTTGGGAAACAAATACGTGCAAGTGTTTATTCACAGCTATTCATCCGACTTTCCATTTATGAAGACGTCGCGTAAGGGCGAAAGGTACGGATTTGGTAGTCAGTGTCGCTGCGATGTCACCATTTCGCACGCTGGTCGCCGGGACATTCTGCGTCACCTGAATACAAGAAAAGCTCGAGGACTCTGCAAAATTAGTTGAAACCAACGAAAAGCTTGGAGGGTACTTTAGTCGATCAAGGGATTACGACACTACCCGAGCAGAATTCCTTCTTACAGCATTTTTGATCGAACACAAAGTTCCGTTCACAGCGGTTGTTGTGGAGATGTTAAAGAGCCAGAACTTTGCTCTTCGACGTCTTCGTTCAACCACACACAGGCGAAAGAGTTTTCAGCAGAGTGAAGAAGGCACACACGCACTTCCGCTCCACTACGTCGAAAAAGACTTTTGAACAGTTGTTAGTTGGGAGATGCAGCCAGTCCGGAAACTGCCATGAACAAGTGTTCGACAACAACTTCCTAAGAAAAGCAAAAGCTGCAACTTCCTCAGTGTTGGCCCAACCTTCTACTTCTGAAGAATAAGACATTTTGTGCAATGTAAGATGTGTTTGTGCTCTAGTTGAGGCATTTTTCTTACCTAACCCAAGTTTTTGAAGAAGAAAACAGTTTTCGTATTTCTTCACACAATTGTAGTGTTTTTTCGGCCTCCCCTGTAGCATTTTCAGCATTAAAGGGTGGGCAGGTCTGCTGTCCGAATGATTCCGCAAAAAAATGCCTAGTCAATATTTTTTTCTGTCAAAGAAAAGCCCCGAGGGCTAAACCCGGAAAATTATCTGATATGAATTCTACAGCACTGTTTTCTTGCACTTCACCAGTTTGTCAGTAGTTTGTACTGAAAACTTAACATGTTGCACAAAAAGGTTTGACAGATGGGTATGCTACAAAATATTTACGGCGATAAAGGTATAGTACAATTTATATTAAGCTTACTTCGCACTTAAATAATTCGGTAAACAAAAGATAGAAGTATTTTGTAGTCTACGAAATACCTACAGCACAAATTGGAAAAAAATTAAATATTTTAAGGGAGCAGTCCAAGTTTGCTTTAAGTCATACTACTGCCTGTGCATTCAACTTGCAAAAAAACCTAGTGAATAAACATTTTTGTTTTAAAATATGGGCACTTTTCACTTCCAATTATGAGTTTTTAATTTATTGTATGAGATTACTTTAAAAAAATAAAAAGGTTGAGTCCCCACGAACCACGAAAGGTTGTTGTGATTGGGCTACTGTCCATTATCACCTTCTAAAATTTAGTTTTTGAGTCTTAATTAGGAGTAAAACAAAATTTAAATGGAAACGATTCGCTGAGGATAGGGATTGTCTACATAATTTACTTGCTTCGGAACGGAATCACTAGACGTTATGCGCTTTTCAGCCACTTCTTTAAAACAAAAGAATATACATAGGAATTAAAAAGAGCGCGGAAAGACGAGGACCAGACAAAGAAGTGACACGGACGTAGCGCCGCGCTGTTTTTAATTCCGAAGTATGTACCAACTCGCCCAAGCCTCAACTTTAGGAAAGAAGAGACTTAATTGACTCTTGAACTGGACTACGCTGAACTAGTCATTTCGCAAGAATATTGCACGCAAGTTTTAGATATAACAAAAGATGGCATGCGCATAAGCTAAGTTAATATTCCGATCATCTATACAGTACAAACAACAAAGTTCATATAAAAAAATGTAAAAAAATTACATATGTCTTTTTTTCTGGGGTTTGCTATCGGGAATTCTTATATCGGAGCGGTCTTGTGAGGGACCATTTAGTTCGCGATGCATTTTTCACACACCTGTGGTGTCCATGCCAGTGCATTTGTGTCAGTGTAGCCCCTTATGGCGAAGTTAATTTACTCTTGCTCTCGAAAGGTACAGAGATTCATAAAAAAATCACCAAATTACTTCTACTATGTGCTCTGAAAGATAATTCTAATAAAAAATTTCTCTTTCAGAAATAGGCATTCCTGTTTTTTTATAATATTGATTCTAACTATTGTGAACCATAGACTCTCAAAGCTTATAACCAGTCGCATTAAAATTAAAATGCAACACACATCAATAACGTACCCCGTCCAAAAAAAGGGGAAAAGTTACTTGGAAACATTTATCTTATTACACCAGCGCACAAAACTTTTCCTCCTTAAGCTCATTCGCTATTTTTTTTTCTAATTACCCTGAGTGCATTGACGTGCAAACGGTTATAAGGAGTTCGAATCAAAATTATTACAACCATATCTATTGTTGAACTACAAATCGTAAGCTAATCAAAGCAGTCTTGCTTATTTACAGTAATCAAACTTTAGGTCCATGAAAAAATTTCGCCGTACATTTTCTATAGTGCCTCGATTCGTTTTCAGGTAAGAAACCCGCGCCATTGCGTGTATATCCAAAAAGAACGTTTTAAGGAACGACAAACAAAAGCATTAGGTTACAACTTGCAACAAGCACATTCAACTGAAAACATTCAGCGCTTGATTACAGTCCTCCAATTTACCTGAGAACAAGAAATTCCAGCGCGAAAAGAAGCTTGGAAAAGTAGGCGATCCCCTGGCAGCTCGCGGTAAGGACTACATTTTATTGCAGATAAAGTCAGGCTCGGAGAGACATTCTTATCATTATTGCTGTCATTCTTCACGTTGATATCAGCAGTGCAAAGGAGCATTGTGCAGTTATCCGCAGGATTGATAAAGGGTTTACAAATATGAAAAAATATATCGATTGCGTTATCTACGCTGCAATGTTTTGTGTCATGCCAATTCCTCTCTAGTCTGCCTGATGCCTCAGTGAATAAAGGGCAAAGCTCCCGGCGCGACAAAAACAGAGAAAGTAGCACGCACAAACGCATCGTTTTATCTGCTAAGGGGTTAAACTCAAATGTCAAGGGCAACGACTCAATGTAGCAGGTTTAAAAAATTTTACTTTTGAGGCAACAGTGTTTGTAGTTATTATTAAAGCATTAATGGTGGCTTCTACCCCCTTTTCACTCCCTTTATTCAATGTCTTAAAGATTTTTGTCATTTTTTTTATATTTGCCAATGAAATCTTCATTTTCAATTCTTCGCCTAAACAATTCGGCGAACAGGACTGGCAATAACCACACGAGATCGAACAGACGAGTTCAATCGTGCTTCATTTTTCAAGCAGGTTTGTACCGATAATTTTGCACCACAAAATATATACCAATTTATGAGCCCACACTAAAGTGGCTGTAGATGTTCTAAAAAAATGTATCCCTTTTATATCCACTTTCGTTGGCCTTTTGGTTTTTTCTGTAGACTTTCTGTAGAATTATAAATCCTAAACATTAATTTCAGGTTTTTCACAATGCATCTATGGAAATATGCACTCGCCACTTGCCTAGTACACATGCGCCGACATCGCAAATACACATTCCACGGATCACTCATAACACTAATAACTCAGTAGACATAATAAGCAACGCGACAGACAAGGGCAAAGAAAGACTGTACGACACGAGCGCTGACTGACAACTCACTGTTTTACTGTCATGTAACCAAGAAAAAAAATACACAAAATTGACCGTCCAATAAAGACGCAATCGCGATCAGGCATGACAACAGTTTTTGGCTCCTTCACAACACTCTATCTAATCATTGACGCTGTGCAGACCCCCTCTAACAGAGCCAATTGTTGGTACAAGAGTATCGGGACAGGAGCAGGGAGTGCCCCTGTCCCGATATTGGAGAAGGGCGTCGTGTTGTTTGGCCACAAAGAATAAAATGCGCGGGAGATTGTCAATGCACTCAATATAAGAAAGACAGGCCCAACTTGCGTGAGTCAAGCATCCTTGACTCTGGTGGACAGCGAGGGAAAATTTTTAGACAGGGGCAATGGGTGTGCACTGCGTCAGTCATTAGGCAAAATATTGTGACGGCGCCAAAGACCGTTGTCATGCGCGGTCGCGATTGCCTTTTTATTGGAGGGACATTTTTTTTGTTTTTTTTCATGAAAATAAAACCGTCAATTGTCAGTCTGCGCTCGTGTCGCCCAGACTTTCTTTGCCCTTGTTAGTCGCTATGTTTATATTATGAATACGTAACAACTAGCCCCACTATCCGTTCTGTTAAACGTCAGCAGTGTTGACACGGCCATATATACCCAGTGCCTAAAGGCAACCGTTGGAGAGTGGACTAGCCCAGAAGATAAAAATTACAAGTGTGTTGGATTTTTTTGACAAACTTCGTACAAAATGTAGTATATAATGGTTCTTGGACTGTATCTACAACTAGAAAGCATTGCAACAAGCGATAATTATTGAACACATTCCAAAAAAGTACCCTCCGTAAAGAGGTTTTAACTGGGTGCGGATGTCGGTTCTCCGGACTGCATTTTATTATTCTCTTAAATCTTGTCTATAAATATTATACATAAAGATAGTGAAAAAAAGTATGTCAGAAGTTGGCAATAAAAATTATGTAGCATTTCTATGGTCTCTAGTTTATAGACCTTGATAGAAAATGTATTGAAGTTGTTGATACGACGTGACTGAATAGGAAGTAGAAAGACACGTTAAAAAGTGGATAAATGTTTTATATGCTGCCTGCATTTTTAAGAATTTTACCCAAACGTAATCTGATTTTTTTTAAGAAACATGTACTAACGAAATGCTATGTTAAATATCATTTAATGTACTGGTTACGTGAAGGGATACACTTGTTCAAAGTTTCTTTTCCACTACTAATAACAGTTCTAGAGCCCTTCAATAAAACTACTGATCTTGGTCTCCGCCGACTTCTTTTGCTCACCATTTCGCCTCAGCCGACCGCTCCCATGTTAGTGTTTCTCATATATGAGAAACAAATTGCAAACTACGTGAGGGGTGCTGCGATTGACAGCAGCAGCAGTTGTGTTGTTGAAAGATGTGTTTTACTAAATACGATTTAAGTTTGTAATATACGGTATTCGTTTCAGAAGGTTTGGTTTGAAACAGGAGAGTTGAATGAGGCTTGCTTTTGAACAGAGTTTGGGAAAGAGCACCCCCGTTCCATTTAAACTTTATTCCCGGGAATTAGGGTTTCTGATAAATGCACCATTCCTTTCAACCCCTAGGAATGCAGACATTTGGCCCACTTCCACCACTCTTGAAATGGCTCTATTGTTTCATTTTGTTCGTCTAACTTCGAAAGGCGCATAAGGCTCTTTATAGTTACACTACATTTCGTTGCCGGAAAGAGCAGATCAAATCTGACTTTATCACACGCATGCACATCTTGAAAAATATGCAAAACGCGTTTCCAAAGCACCGATTCTAAAAACCGGAGCTGTGGTTGTCCAGCGTACTTGGTCGCACTTGGTAAATACACTACAGACGTCGTTCGCGCGATCAAGTGGGCGTCCAAAGGGAAACAGCGATGGTGAGAGAGTGATAGCACTGCCGTGTGGGGCTATCATTTTTCCAAGCAATCACGCGGGTTTTTGGCGTATGAACGGCGCCGGGTTTCGCCGGCACGGAGCACTAGCAGCTATCACCGGAAGAAAAAGTCACATCAAGCAAGATCAGGCGATAGGAAGGACGGAAAACCAGCGCCTTGTTTTTGTTTTTTGCTTTTTTTTTTACTTTTTCTCAAAGAGCTTCAGCAATCTTCTCCACAGTGCGGGCCGTTAACGTCGCACGCTATCGCGCGTGCAAGGCACAGGTTTACGGAACACATGCATTTAAAACGTGTTTCCCGTAAAATTTAAAAATTAAACCGGCAGACAATTCTTGAAATCGAATGCTCATAGGTTACTCATACTTCGTTGTAGCTGAAATCCAAATGGAACCGACGCTACGAGCAAGTGGGACCAATCAAGCAGCATCAAAAGCGCAAGTCACCAGGCATTTCATGTTTATGATTGGTTCAGCAATGATCGAACACGTGCAGAAACATGACGAGCACCAGGATGGAGCGCTTTAGACGCTGTCTGATTGGTGCCATCAGCTGCCTCTGTACTAAAGGTGAAACGAAGTGTAGTAAGTTCAACAAGCTTTGCTATCATAGAATCCTACTCAAAAATTTGGGGGTTTTACGTGCGAAACCAACGACGGGTATCTGGCACGCCCCAGCGGAGGACTGAGGATTAATTTCGACCACCTGGGGATCTTTTAACGTGCCACTGAAAGCTCGGTTACACGGCGCCTTCTCCGCAATAAGCCTCCGTCATAGACCCCTAGTGATTCCAATAATAAAGTTACGGATTTTGATCATTTTCGTCTGGCGAACAGGCAGCACTGCTCAAGTTAGTCCATCCATGGTACCCATAAACGAAATGATCATCTTATTTAGTTGCGCGCACAATCATTCTATATATAGGCGCCCCCATGCTGGCCCAGCTCTCCCAGCACCTCCTTGACAGCAAAGCCTGCGCGTTACGTCACATGACGTCACGTCTGGGAGTTCGACATGGGCGCTGATTGGATGCGAGTGCCGCGTCAGCGTTGGCGTGGGACTCCTTTCCTTTCATAGACCCACGCGAACTCTGGCGCGGCATCCAATCAGCGCCAGTGCCGGCCTCCCGGACGTGACGTCATGTGACGTAACGCGCAGGCTTTGAAACTGTCTAGGAGGTGCTGGCTCTCCTCGCCACAATACAATCGCACTCTTACACTACTCGGCTACTCCAACGGATACACTTGCTCTTGTCCATTTGACCTTTGATCTTCCGTCCTGCATGCAGGTGCGCGATGGTCGGCGGCGACGGTGAGTTTGTCCTTTCCAATGTCGTCGTCGTCGCTGGTCGCAAGGCGGTCGAAGTTTAAAAGTCCAACTTGTTACATCTTTTGACAACATCAGTCTCACCGCTAATGCGCTCAGTGTCAAAGATTCCGACGAAGCGAGTGATGCCGAAGATGTCATCATTTCGAGACCGGGTGTTTAGAAGGTGGAAGGTAAACATGGAAGCTGAGGCGCGAGACGCCAAGAGAGCCAAGACTGCCAGTGCGAACAATGGGACGCCGCGCGTTGGACGGGTGACGTCACCATCCCAACAAACACGGGTCCGGCATATACATCTATTTATACGCAAAACTATCGTGCCATTTTCAAGAAAAACTTAGTTGCGTTATAAGATAATGGGTCCTAGCATTATAGTTATCTCATATTTTATTTTTGGCGCCTCCCTTTAATATTCAGCTCGCTGAAAATTCACTATCATACATTCCGTGATACGTTTATTTCTTTGTAATCTTGTTCAATGGACATTCAATTTCATTTTCATTTATGGACCTTTAAAGTACCCACTGGGGCATTACATATGGGGGAAACAGTGCCGGGAGGCATGCATGTACAACTTTAATACATATCAAAAAATAAAAAGAAACAGGAATAAGAAGTGGCCTAACAGGGGCCACACAGGAAGACATGTCACTGGGTAAGCATTACATATGAATGACACGGCATTTCTAAAAATATCGGAGTCACTGATGCACACAATATGATCCGGCAGATTATTACCCTCTATTATAGCAAAAGGAAGAAATGAGTGGTTAAAGCTGACAGTGGAACCAGGGATGCGACGTACACCCAGGAGGTTAAAAAGGCGTCGGGATGAACGATGGTGATCTAATAGCAGTGACTGTCTGAGTTGAGGGTGGTGATAGAAGATCTTATGGAAGAGCCAGGATGCGTGAAATTCTCCGGCGAGTAATAAGGGTGACAAGGGATAGAGTAGCCTTCATGGCTGATTCACACAGGCAGAACGTTCATAATTAGATAGGTTGAATCGGGCGGCACATTTTTGAATCGATTATAAGGTGTTAGTGAGGTAGAGTTGATGAGGAGACCAAATGGAAGCAGCATATTCAATCTTTGGGCGGACAAATGTCTCCTAGGTCAGCTGTCGTAGGGCAGGCGGGGCAGAGTACAGACATCGAATGATATAGCCAAGAGTTCTAGAAGCTTCAACATATGTAGTGTTAGGGTGGAGAGACCATAACATATTAGGAGAAAAATGGACATTGAGATATTCGTATGATTTCACACACTCGATTTGTTCAGTGACTAGAGAATACTGGAAGAGAGATGAGGAGCTCGTGCGGGAGAAACAGAGTTGATTGTATGAATTCCTTCGGCGTGTTCATTAAACCAGCTCATCGAAGGTTGAGCAGATTCTGGTTACCCTGTTTAAAGACCGTCTGTGGGACCTGCCAAGGTTTCTTAAATGTATGACGTACCCTTCAAGAATTTCTGAAGTGTCTGGGAGGTTCGTCATAGTTTTTTTTATGAATGTCTGTGGAGTTTGTCACGATTATTTTTAGAAAAGCACGTCACCGATCAAGATCATTTTAACGGGTTTGTGCGAGGGATCGCATGACCCTTTGGGATTTATGCGTCGGAAAAGCAATTTGGTTATTTTGTGTCAGACAGCCACAACGAACGATCGTTCATCGCCATGTTCTTCCCGTCCCACGCGTGAGATCCATCTCCTAAACAGCGCAATGTGTGTGTCACGAGCCCGGCGACGACGGAAGGTCATCCCCGAGACATGACAATAAGGGGGTGGTCGTTCGATGCCCGGCGTCGCCGGTAAGCAAACGCAGAGAATGAGACGGAGGCGTGTTATAAGGTAACAACAACAAAACAGTGTTTATAGGCTCGAAACGAACATATAAAGGGAATTTAAAGGAGCAGAACGTACATTTTACAAGACAGTGATGCTACGAGCGACAAAGGTGTCGAGTTAAGCACAGAGAAATACGTTACACATCCAGATAAGAACGCGTGTACAAAGATCAAGATGAAAGTAAGAGTCCAATTAGCGACGGTCGAAAGTTCAAAATTAAAGCAACATACAGTTGACCGGGGAGCACGGCGGCAGTCCATCCACAGAGACGACACACGTAGAGCGGCCCTCGAAGCGGTGGTCCTTCCGGGGCAGCGGGTGGTCGTTCTCGGAGATGCGGTGCGGCGGCTCGGGTTCCCGGGAGTACGCGGCGGCGGCTTTCCCCCCGAAGAGCGGACTGGTGCTGGGGTCCAGTCGGCTTCTTTTTAACGGCGTCGGGCGCTCACGGCTGAGGCACTCGCAGACGCTTGTTCACGCAAGGGGTCGGAGTCGAAGCAGCACAAACCAAAACAAAACAAAAAGGGAGGACCACGTAGACGCGGCACCTGTGACACTGCATGGCCGCCATGTTGAAGTTAGAAAAAGTAAGTCATAGATAAAACACGAGGCCCCTACGTCAACAACTTCTGCCCTGCTAAGGGCGACCTTGCAGGCGAGAAAAGTTTACCGATACACAAATGGAGCTTAAGACTTTGGGCGCAGTGCGGGTGACTTTGAGGTTGGAAAAAGTAAGAGAGATACAAAACATGAATCACGTACACCCCCGCTCGCGAACCGCGAGAGGTTGAGCTAACTAGGAAGAAACTAACAGAACAAAAAAAACGCGCACGTACACGTGCCTTTGCAGCAACGGAACCAGCGACGGAGAAACATACAGGCTCCAAGGAAAAGATATGATTACGCAAACGAAAACGCGTTATGTTTAAATAACGTAATAAAAATAAATTACAGGATGCCACTACTTCTGTGACAGTATGAAAGGGTCAAGCTCTCTCAGTGACCATTTTCCGGCTCATAACTGTCCGTCCGGCTTCAGAAGCTCATGTATCGAGTAAAAAAGACACAGGGCGACTCTGCCGCGACGACACTAGAAACAACAATGTGACCGTGCTCAGGATTTTCTTGACAGCGACGAATATTGGTTTTGCGTTCGTGGTTTTCGCTAAACGTGTTACCGACATTGTGTGTTTGAGTGTGTGGCGCACCCGCTTGATTTTAAGCGTTGAACTAATGTACAACTCAGGAATTCACCCGGCGGCATAGGCAACCTGCAATGCAGTTTGGCGCTACACGTTGCGCCATCTAGCGGCTGCAAAATAAAGAAACTGGGTAGGCCAGGCCTGCGCGGGTCGCGGGTGCAGCGGGCGGGCGCATCCAGAAACCACGTGTGAACGTTGCATTCCGGGTCGGCGTGAGCTTTTTTGGGAACCGTTTTTCGTAGGAGTTAGTCCCAACTTCACGTCTCTACGACCTCACCGGGTTCCTGTAACATCTCGCCTACCCTTAGAGTTCCCCCCAAAAATAAACGTTGCTACTGCTGCATGAAAGACGGCCACAGTCGCGAAGGTGACTCAAGCGTCAAACTTCACCGCTTCCCTTCGAGATCTCGGGAAGCGACACGGCGACAGAATTGGATTACTGCAGTGCGGCCACGGTGCGTGCGACGCATCAAGTAAGTGAATTTTACAGGAACTCTTGGGGGGGAAGTGAACGAAAATATATGTGCAGGCCCGGAAAGTGGTCGGAAGAACTCGTTTTGCGGACTACTTGGCATAAAGAACATATTACAAGTTGTATTACGAGTCGCTTTGACAGCCACATAGGGAAATACGATAGGAACAATCGGGCCGATTGTTACTTCGCTGTGACGTCGAGAATCGGGCGATCAGGTCTTCAAGCGAAAGGCCCGTCGGCCCGTTCCGGCACCCTGCCGTTCGGCACGCGTGGTCGCAACCAAAACCTTCCATACCTGCGAGTGGATTTTCGTAGCACAAAGTTTTGTTTGTTTCAGCAACCAAATTTAATGCTGAGTCTAGTAACAAATGTGACGGCGTGCAGAAAGCAGGCTGCTAATGTTTTTGTTTGGAAAAAGCTTGTGCGAAGCGCAAATATCCTTCCACGTACACTTTGTTGCCTGTCGCCTTTTTACACCAGGCTTTGCGATGTGCGTACGGTTATGTAGCATGCTGAGTTCCAAATTTTATTCTAGTGTGTGTGGCCGTCGGGAGGAGAGGACGGCCGAGCGGGGCCAGCCGGCGAGGAAAGAGGAAGAGCGTGCTGCACGAGGCTGGGACCGGGCAGGAACGATAGAGCCGTTGTGGCTGGTCTGGCCCATGGCGATTCCCGGGAACATTCTACCAGCGAAGTTCGGGTCAAAACTGGCGGAAGCGGCAAGCCCTGGCCATACCGGCCTGGGCTATGACGATCCCGTAGTGGTTCGCAGCGAGACTCTGACTGTGATAGCCCGGAACAGCTAGCCTACGCAGCACTGGCGTGGGAAGGACGATCCGCAGGCCCGGACACGGGCTCCGACTGTGAGTTCTGAACGACGGGCGACAACTAGGGTCGGCGGGTCCGGACTGCCGGCTCTCGAAGACGGGCAACCGGGATGTACAATAAACCTATTCGCTGCCTTCTCGTTGTATTGTGTCACTTCCTGGGAGACGAGCGAAGCACAGACCGATCGGGCGGCCACAAGTAGTGAAGACAACTCAAACTGGTGTCCAGATGACGACTCTAGAATATTCTCTAAACACTTGGACCTGTCAAGGCTCCCGAACGTCCTAAAAAACCACATGAAAAAACCAGGGACGCACGCAGGTGCACACGGGGACTTTGAAACCGGGGTCACCGCCGCTCGCAACGGCCCGGCGTACAGATAAGCCGCCCCATAAACAGAGGCGCCTCCGCTTGTAGCGCTGGATGCAGTACTATCGTGGCGCCGCCTGGCCATTGCCGGTTGCCTATTGTGAGTGCCTCGAAAGATATTTTTGGCGCCAAGGAACTCGGTCACTACTATTTTGTCTGATCGCTTTTGTCCACAGCTGCTTGCGTCTATGAATACACATTGTCTTTTATCATGTGTTTGAGCTTCGACATGCATGTAAAGCTTATGCTTGAAATCAATCTCATATGACGTTTTAAACAACTGCATTTTTGGTCTATATTTGTCAAGAATTTGGCTGTCAAAAGGGTTGAACAGCTGAAGGCGCTTGAAAGGCTCAAGGATCTGAAGGGCTGAAGGTTTTAATGTCTAAAAGGGTCTGATAGTCAGAAGGGTAATGATGGGCTGAAGGGTTTTGAAGGGCGGAAGGAGTTCCATAACCAGTTACGTAGAAATGGGGCGGTCAAACACACCCCTACAAAATTTGCAAGGTGGAAGAAGGGATATTGGACGAGGTCAATGCTTGGAACAACCCATTCAAACACAGGAATGAACAAATCACACAGAATGAAGTTTCTATCGAAAGCGAACACCCTCCGCTCATCCTTCTTTCCTATTCTTCTTTCCACCTTCTGCGCCCCCGCAATCAAGTTAGCTCAGTGATTCATTCGAGTTCAGTCTTCAGTGAACGCACCTCAATTTCTTTTTACAGCGTAGCTCTTAGGCGCCCGTTTCCGGCTTGAACAGCGTCGCCGTCGGCGGCAGCGGCGGCGACGACCACGGATCCGCCGTCGTAGTTTTTTATAATGCAACTCGCGGGTCTCACTCGTGACCCGCGCATTGCATCATGGGACGTTTCCTAAAATGAAGCCACAAGTGACGTCACGTGATACGTCACGAGGGTCACGAGTGACGTCACGAGGATCTCGCGCATTGAATTATGGGAAACGTCCCATGATGCAACGCGCGGGACTTTCGTGACCCGCGTGTTGCATCATGGGAGGTTTTTATAGTGACGTCACGCGTGACGTCACGAGGGTTACGAGTGACGTCACAAGGAGCCAGGGAAGGAGGGGGAGGAGGAGAGGAAAAGAGTGAAAGGAGGAGGAGGGAGGAGGAGAATGGAGGAGGGACAGAGGGAGGAGGGGGTGCACGAGGAGGAAGGGAGGAGGAGAGGAGGAGTAGGGGACCAGCAGGTAATACGGAGGAGCAGGAGGGGCATACCCTCCTCTCCGTACTTTCTCCTCCTCCTCCTCAAGAGCTGAGCTCTAATTCGGCATTGCAGGGAGTAGTAAACGTCGTCTTTTTTGTCTATTTTTCCTTTTTTTCAACCTTCCCCATCAATAGAAGAAACACCGATTAGCGCCCCTGCATCGCGGCGGTCAAGTTCGATCACATCTATCATCGCTGTTTGATGTTTGATGTGAAGTCCCGTTTTGCCTTCGATTTAGAACTCTATAGATTGGCAACTGGTGATGCGTAAGTTATAAATCTCTAGCTGGCCCTTCTCCGTGTGGCTGTGAGTGCCATAGGCGGCTTTTGTTTCTCCCTTGTGTGTTCATGTTGCCGGTGCCAGGAAAACAATATAGGTCCATCTTTTAACGCTATGCCCCCGCATTCGTTCATTACATGGCGGTCTGAATCAATAAAGGGATCACGGCGCCAGCTGCCACCAAAAGAAGAAAGACAAACACGCCTAGTGTCGCTTCAAGAAGCAAGTTGTTCTTTGTTGACAGCCACTTGTGTGGTCATTTTTGTATCAAAATTGTTAGTTTCACAGACAAGAAGGCAAAGTCCAGTTCTCCGTGTATACTGCATGGGCAGGGCTAAAGTGTTGTCATGCGAGGTGTCGGCGCTACTCCAGCCCATCTCCGAAATGTGGCTGCTCCCAAAATTTACCGCCAAAGGCTCCACGTCCTGAGTAAGCCACTGAATGTTCAGTTGCGAGCCGTCACTGTGAAGTGTGCAGACGGTTCGAATATCTTGACGCGCAAGTTGTATTTTGCGTCTCCATGTTTTTTTTTTTGGATTTCGAGAAGCCTGTATATCGGAAGACAATGGCAGCATTGATCAGAATGCGGAAAAGAAAAGGACGCTGCTGGTCGTATGGTTGCGGGATCCAAGAAAACGTCTCTTGATAAGGAAAAGCCACTAGAATTATCGGAGAATATCGGAAGCGCAACAGTAGAAAATCTTGAACGATGAACCACTCAGAAATCTGAGAAATCTGGTTTGGTAGGCACATCTTTCGATTTGTATATACATATATTGTGCTCGTTTGTGCGTATGTTTGGGGGTGTGTATGGGCGGTATGAGTGTTTGTCAGATTCAAAATTTTCTAACGTTTTAGACCTATACCAGCTTACGTCACCTTGTTTACTTTGGTGATGAGGATAACGCAATTGTACAACAGCATTACGCTTTTTTAAATCCTTTTAGACATCAGCCAAAGGCATAATAACGTTTTAAAAACTCGTATTTTTTCTCAGCTTAATTTTGTGGATTTTGATGTAACTCATTTTGTGTGTATGCAAACGCTTACCTCTGGCAATTCTTTACGGTATAAGGGTGTTTTATTATACAAAAATATAACTTAACTATATCTTTTGCCACTAATATATCTCACGTTAGAGCACTACAATCTTCTATTGAACATTTCATTTCCTGTTATATTGCCGCGCGCGCAGCTGGCCACGTAGGCAGCGCGCGCGTGGCCTAACGGTTATCGTGCTTGCCTCCCACGCAGAAGGCCAGGGTTCGATTCCTGGCCGTGGCAACACAGTTTTGTTGGCAGTGTGATTTGATGTTCTGGTGAATTCGAGAACCGTCTTGCTGATTCGAGGTTAGAATGTTCTACGCGCCGAACCTTCTACGCCGAACCATCCAGAAACCCACGAGGGTTCATAAGGGATTCCGCAAGGCGAGCGAAGGCAGTTTCGCCCCAGCGCTCGACTCTGCTGTCTCGCCGACCTCGACGCTCGCGACGCTTTGTTATTATTTTCTATTCTCTTTTTGTTTTGGCACAAGTTCGCCACATTAAACGTTTCTTTCTTTCTGTTTATTTAGTGTTCCTTTGGTCACCACCCGTGACAATATATTATTAACTATTCAGCTGCTTTAATAACTTTTGTCCCTTTGCAAAAAGAAGAATTGAACGGTCACCCAATTCTGGCGCGTTTGCGTCCAGAAGTTTTATTCTGTTATTAAAGAGTGTTGAATTTCGCGACAACTTAAGATCTACAAATTAACAAACTAACGGTACACTTAGCATAGCAGCTCGTACGGGTTCAGTACCGGACGTCGACACTTTATAATTAATTAATAATCGGTAGATTTAGTATCTGTGACAAATAAATAACCGAATAGTAAAGGTTGAAGGAAAACCACCTACTAGCTGGAACACTCCTAATGGTCAAATTGATCGCACTGAATCCTAGACAGCGAGAAGTTAGTTCAACTTAAAACGACATGTGTGTCTGCGCTGTTGACGGGAAAAAAATTAACAAACGCCAAGCTAACTCTTAACATATACTTGTTCGATTATTGTTCCTTTCTGAAAACCATGTGGTGCATTACATCATCTATACAGCATACTCATAGGACATTATTGTTAATAATTAAATAGGATATAGGTTAAGCGCAACTATATTAGCAGTAAACAATGTTTTCGTAATTAGGGCGTTTTCTTTAGGACCCGATCAACGCTAAACGAAATAGACCGAGTTCGTCTGAAACTTGTATGAAAGATTTTTTTTCCTTTATTGCAATAGATACCGGTATTAAATTATTTACAGATCCACGCAGAAACAACCTGAGACTGCGAAATGAACCGTGGCACATATATATTAGCCGCGGTGCTTTAGAGACCAGTGTACACATCTCTACTGCCAGCCAATTGAGTGTGAGTCATTCCGAGAAAGCTCCACTCGAAATTCTAAATGTATTCGAACATTCTGAAGTAATATAATCTATGTGAAAGCAATAGGTACCGTAGGAACACGACGCCTTCGTCTTGCGATTGCAGATAAAGCGAAACTGCGGAGGGTGGTCTGAACGCATCAACCTGGAATATATTCAATTCGAGTCAAAGAAAAACGGGGCGTGGCCAACCCTGTATATGTCATTACCCATTCGCCATCAATACGTACAATATGGTATGTCGCACATGCGTTTGCACTACTTGGCATGCCTGCAATGTAGCAACCACACAAAAATGCGTTTGTCTCCATGAGATTAAACTGGAATATTTTAATAATAGAATAAAGATAACAACTCTGCATTTTCCGTGATTTTATTGACTGAGATATCCTTAAAGGGCAACTCCGCTTCATTTTTGATATTGAGAAAACTATGTAGCCCTCTTCAGTATCATACAGGAAGACCCCATGTCAAATATTACGATCTAATTCCGTTTATATATTTAATAAACTGGCCAACAAACCTTCAAGCGAGCCAAGTCGCCGAAATCTGCCAAATCTAGCGTGCGGCGCGAGGCGCAATCATCAGCGCAATCAATGCCACGGAGTTGGAGCGGCCAACGTTGAAGCACTACGTCAGAGGCATGACTACGTCATTCTCACGTTTTGCTTGTTTTTACTTCTCAGAGCGAAAGCGAGCGATGACGCCATGAGTTTCTCCTCTCGGTGTTGGCTGACCGGGCGTTCACGTGATCACCGTAACACGGATGCGCTAGTTTGCGCTGCCCTTCGCGCTTATCGGTCTGTTTCTCCGCTCCCATTCTCCTCTTTCGTCTTCTCCTCTTCCCCCCTCCCCCGGGCGTGTCCTGTTTCTCGCTCTCTCCCGAACGTCACAAGACCACGTGGTTCGACGTGACGTGGCCATAACTCTGACGACCCGAGACCAATGTTGCCTGACGCAACCGAAGTTTCGGTTTCGGTATCTGCTGATGTTTAAATTAGAATTACACAAATAATATTCCACATTTCCGAATCCGAAGACGTGGAGTTGTATAGTAGTGCTTTGTGAATGTGAATCACATGGAAGCCTAAATTTTTCGGAATTGAGCGGAGTTGCCCTTTAAAGGATTATAGAAACCTTTTGCCGGCTTTTGCTTTTGCTTTTGTGAATTTTATTTTATAATGACTTGGTTCTTTTATGTTTAGCTATGCAAGGCGTCATAACTATATTATCAAAATATTGTTTTTCCTACGGGTCAGTCGCTCTTTTTCTTTTTATGCGTGCTGGGAAATAATTGCGTCGCTGACTGAGCTTCTCAACCGCTATCTTTTTCTGAAAAACGGAGAGGGGGGCGAAACATAGCTTACTGAATCTTCTACATGCCGTATCGTCACGCACAGAGGTTGTATTAAACGGCACTTTGGGGGAACGTGTGGACAATTAAAGAAGAGTTGAGAAAATACGGATTGCATCATGGGCGGTGGTGACTGCTTCGACCTAGTTCCAAAATGTGGGCAGCATGAATTGCATCTCAATCGTGGCACGAGACGTTTATGGCTGTATTTACATGAATGCGACTGTAGAGCATTGCATCAACATTTGACTAGTTTGATTGGTAGCAGATGGGTCGAAGACGATGAAGTAGGAAGACAGGCTGCGTGCAATTGGTCCCTGCTCGATTCAAAGTGCTACACTAGCATTCGTGTAAACGTAGCCATTTAGCCCCAGTCAATGTGTTTGCGTTGTATTGAAGTAAAACACCTCATCTCGAGTAAAGTCGATATAATTGTTTCCCTTTCCAAGTACGACTGGCGTGCAAACATAAAACAGACTCCCAACACTCGTATGCACAACGTGAGCGCTGGAACCGTCACTCGTGTAATTAAAAGCCCGTTTTAACTGTTGCCGAGCGTCTGAGTCGCAATTTTTTCTTTGTGGCGCTTCGATCGAGCCATAACGAAGTCAGAATACAAAAGGTATACGCCTCGCAAGTGGGCTTATTTTCGTCTTCTGCGCATGATAAAGGAAGTAGCGGCCACGTCAGAACGCCGAGCCCTGATTGGTTGATCGCGTCCCCCTATCTCAGCATCGTCTGCTCCTTTGCAACGTCGTCTGCTCGCAACGTCGACTGCGCCTGTCTTACCTTTCCTGCGATTTTCGGAGCGAACTCGAGTGACGAAATAACTCGAACGGTACGTTGTTTTTGTCTAAAACTAGCAGACGCGCATCAAGGAGGGAAGTCAAAGGACTCACTGGCGAGGTGTCCCGGGGCGCCGAGGTTTGTTTGCTTAGAACCGAGAGTGAGCGTGTTAGTGCCCGCAAGTTCCCTCCCAAATACTTTTTCCCTCCATTCGTGTGCGGCGAGACCCCTCACTCTTTAACGGCATCGGCGGGTTGGCGCAGTTAACGTCGTCTGCTTTACGTCTGCTAGTCAAAGCGATGGCTGCTTTACCTTTTCTGCGTCTGTCGGAGATTCACCGCTATTTCACCGGCGAGAGTCACCGTTGCCTCGGGAAGCAAGGAGATAACAAGAGGAAGAAATTGACCTCTTAATCTAAAATTGAGGTCAGCGATCAAAGTATAATACGGGAAGGGTTCACATGGGTCGTGCGAGCATATTCCATTCAGCACGCCAGCGGGTCGTGGGCAGACGGTCGCCGAGTCGCGGAGCGCCTGCTATGGCTAACTGCCCAGCCCGTTTCGTCGCGTTCGGTGGAATCGAGGCCGTTGGAGCTTTTCCTGGGTGTTTGTGGATCCAGCGTTCTTGTTCGTCGTGCTCTGTTTCAAGTACTTCTTAATTTTTTCTTGCTGCTTGAAGTCGGGACGCGTCAGAAGCGCAGGTAGAAAAATAAACGTCCGTGGGTCGTCGCGACCGCGACGCTGTCGGCCATGCTGATTTGATCGTAAGAAGTGCGTAAGACAGCTTCGGAGATGCCGTAGGATTTCGTCGTAACCTGCGCAAAACTTACGAAAATTTCGTTTCGTGAGTACGAATTTGTTCGTAAGTTTTGTCTTACGCACAATTTTGGCGTAAGGTCCTTTCGTGAATCTGGCCTCTGCGCTTCCGAAAGTCGCAGGAAAGGTAAAGGCCCGACCACACTAGCGTGAACGGCGCCGCCGGGCGGCGCCGCCGGGCGGCACCGCCGTCCGGCGTCCCAACGCGAGGAGTCCACATTGGCCTCCGTTTTGCAGGCGTCACGTGACAGCACTGGATCCCGCGATCGAGCCTCCCGTCGGATTTCCCGCTCTTTCGTCGTCTGCTCTTCGTTAGATTCTTCCGTTCCGCACTCGCTGTCTAGACAGTAGGAGTTCATAATGACCTGTAGATCAGCGTGAATGTGATTATCAAAGCCTGCTCGTTGATCTTGCGACGTCGCCGCGCTCTGAAGGGAAGGAAGCGCAGGTTTTGGGTCCGGCCGAGTTGGTTCTACCGAAACACCGAAGGACAGGACAGGTCTGGCGCGCCGCCGGGGCTTTGCTGGCCCGGCGGCGCGCCAGAGATAAAGGCTACTCTCGAAAGTGTCACCAAATCAACACGACATCCGTCACAACAGAGACGACATGCAACACGTGCCACGGAGAAACTCACTTGTAATTCCGAATTCCCAGCGGTTAGTTTCAAGGAACCGCTCCGTTGGGGAAGGCATCGGGAGGAAATAGGGGGAGCAGACGACACGAAACACGTCCTTCGCTTCGAAACGCGCCGAGGACCGGCTTGAGCGTTGCCATGGCATCGCGACGTCACTATCTACGCCACCTCCCATTGGCTCCTCTCTTCTGCGGCGTGCGGCGTTGAGCTCTGAACCGCGCACGGAGCGGTTGGGTGTGCGGCGCCGCACGTCGTGACGTTGAAGCCGAAAACTGGTTTCCGCCGGCAACCGGCAGCGACGACCGTCGCGCCGCAGGCCTCCGAAACGCCAATGTGGTCGTGCCTTAAGACAGACGCAGACGACGTTGCGAGCAGACGACGTTGCAAAGAAGCAGACGACGCTCAGATAGGGGGTCGCAATCAGCCAATCAGGGCTCGGCGTTCTGACGTCACCGCTACCCCCTGCGCAAGAAGCAGACGAACTTGCCCTCCGCATTGGCGCTGTCTTTCAGAAGCGTATACGGATGTACGTCGACACATGATTGCAAATTAACCCGGAAGCCAAAAGACGCAAAGGTTGCTTCTACTGCAATTCAAAGACATATCACGACTCTAAGTCTATTCACAAAGTTTTTTTTGTTTTTTTTTTACTGAGTTTGGCTTTGTTACGTCGAGGTAAAAATGCGACTCACCTCGAGAGCCCTTTTTTTTTTTTTTTTTGCGTAGCGCGCTAAGTTAAAGCTTTAAACTCATAAATACCGGTCACAGGCAGCAGGGATGTCCAGGTATTCCGCGAGCACAACTCAACGTCCGTCGACGCAAAGTAGCCCCAATAAACGCTGCCGTGTGAACCACGAGAAACGAACCGAGGTGACCAAATGACGTATCCATGACGTCTCTTTGAACTGCTTTAATGGGAAAATAAACAGACGGCAAGCACATCAACAACGTCAAAGAATCCACCTGCGCCTCCATACCAAGTGAAAGTACTGGACATGGTTGGGCAGTATCGCGATACAAATGTATCGCAATAGTATTTCAGAAATACATTTCGTATCTGTATTTCTGTATCGGGATACATTTTTTTTTTCACCATTTCTGTATCAAAATACATTTGGAATGTTTCTTTGTATCGCGATACAATCAGGATGAAATGCATTTCGTTACATTTCTTGAGAAACACTCCCCCCTCAAAAAAAACAAAAAAAAAACAAGTCCGAACGTTTCTTTTTTTTACTCCTGAGGGCACCAGAATCAAGAGGATGCTGGGGCATTGTTACTGTGCTGACCAAGGTTCTTCCGATTCTCCAAACTATTTTTCTATGCGTCCTACTCTCTCTTCTGAGAAGTGTTGCCAAGTCGGGGACTCGAACCAGGTGGCGTGCCAGGAGTGGAGCCAGAGCATCTTCTGCCGCAGGTCCTTAGGTAGGGATTTCTTGAGTCATTGTTTGCTGGCATCCAATGCCCGCTGCTCACCGTCTCTCTCGCCATAGCGTACAGAGTACACCCAGCCGGCAAAGCTGAGTCACATTCAGTTGCAGCACGAGCCTGGCGGTGGTTGACTTGAAATAGTAGGAAGACTCACGCTGGGAAGTTCAAGACATATTCGAATGCATCTGCGGGTGCGCCCTGTTCGAGGCGGGGTTTAGGCCGCACGTCCGGAAGCTTCCTGGCTCGAGACGACGTCCATTCTCCGAAGTGAAGAACCCAGGGGTTCAGTGGAGGTGGGAGACTTTGTAAGGTAACGAACGGTTTAATTACATGGTACCGATACTGTCGTCAAATCCGAGAGAACAACGGAGCAGCCTCGCGCTCCGCCTTATATAGGGTCCGTTTCTCCCTCACTCCCCGCCAGGGCAGCCAGTGCGATGCAGCAACCCGTCGTCCAGTGTGACGTAGCCAAAGTTCTCAGCAGTTAGGCCATTCCTCTCTCCCTTTCCCGAGCGCACCAACCACCACGCACACACACACGTCCCGCTAACGTCACGGGCGCGTTGAGACTTGTTGCCGCAGGCCCCGTCACGCAGGCGACGGTCCCGGACTCGTCGGGACTCGTTTCGCGCAGGCCCCGACAAGCGGGCGACGGTCCCGGACTCGTCTTGACTCGTTTCCGCAGCGTTCAAACTCGGAAGAAGGTCGCCGAAGGTTCCATTCTTAACAGCCCGTAACATTACACGGCTCAAGGGTACGTCATCAGCCGACGTGAACGTGACCCGCTGCTGTGGTTACCTGAAACCCAGAAGGAGGCCAGAAGTGGCCTCGCTATGCCATCCCAGACTACGTACTCCCGCTACTCGTCTCGAGACCGCTGTTTCTCGGACAGCTCGCACCTGTGCCGGCAATATCAGCTCGCAATCCTAGAGGTCTCTGTTTGGATAATGCTAGGCAAAACTTTAGGACTGCAGTCCGTGCGTCGGTGGCGGAGGGTCGGTAGCAAAGGACCGTCAGGACAGGGATGCTACCGTATCGTTCTTTCAACCGTAACATAAGATATGTATTCCAAGATGCTTCAGGTGGTCCACTCTTCTCAAAAATTCCAAATGGAACTGCATGCACGATCCTCAACTAGGTAACCTACAACGAAAGTACGTACTTTCCTTTCATACAGCAGCGTGGTGGGCGAGACAGCACTGCAACGATGCGGCCACGGCTAAACCAGCTCTTGTTTGCTATCCAGGTCCTTGCATCCTGGACTGTGTGGCCCGTCAACGAGTGCGGGGAATCATCATGTGACAGTCATCGCATTTTCAACGCAACGTCCTTCAAGAACTACGCCGATGACAGCGAGCTCCCGTGTGTTTTGGCGGCCGCTGGAACATTTCCGCCGGTGTTATCTACAACTTTGTATGAAGCACCATCGTCATCGACAGGGGCAAAGTTTTCCTGCACCGCCCCTTTCGTCGTCGCACTCAGTGGGCGAGACAGCACTGCAACGATGCGGCCACGGCTAAACCAGCTCTTGTTTGCTATCCAGGTTGGTAAAACTCCTTCCTTTACTAGTGTGAAAAGCAATTATGTCTGTCTTGTAGTGCTGCCTCGCCCAGGAGCTTTATTGGAGTGTGTTGCCGCCTGTTTTGATTCACTCTGCTTCCTCGTTCTTCTTTTGAGCGGGGATGTGGAACTCAACCCTGGCCCGCTGACGGAAGTTCAGTTGGCAGCGATTCTTGATGGCCAGAGGACGCTAAACAACAGCATATCAGAAATTAAAAGTAAACTTGACGAACACATTAGACAAACAGAATCAAGGCTATCCTCAATAGAAACTAAAGTTGAGTGTCTCTCAAAATTAGAGCCTGACCTTAAGAGATGCGAGAATTATGTCCAGCATTTAGGAAGAAACGTCACTGCAATGGCTGCAAGGGTTGACGCCCTTGAAAACCGGAGCCGGCATAACAACCTCATTATTTACGGTGTGGCGGAAGACCCTACTGAATCACCCGTTTCGTTGAACCAGAAAGTGGTTACCGAAATTTTTGACAAGAAGCTAGGCGTGAAGGTATCAACGATAGAAAAAATACACAGGCTCGGAAGGCATCTGGACAATAAAACACGACCAATATTAATACGCTTTTCTTCTCTAGACGAAAAAGCTGCACTTTTGAAGAACGCGTTTAAATTAAAGGGTACAACGGTGTCTCTGTCGAACGACTACTCAATAGAAGTAAGAGAAAAGCGCCGCCATCTTTGGACATACGCAAAAGCTAGAAGGGAAGAAGGTATCAGCAAAGTAAATCTAACGAACGATAAGCTTGTAATTAATGGGAAAATGTTTACTTGGAACAGTGAAAGAGAGGAGGTTGTACCTGTGCAACGTAACTGACGTCAAACGAATTCAAAGAAAGCGGTGCAAAAGGATATCACTGTGATGGTCGTGAATTGCAGAAGCGTAAAAAATAAAGTAGAAGAATTATCGGGTTTAATCCTATCTGTTCAAGCCGATATCATTCTCGGCACTGAATCATGGCTTGACGACTCTATCTTAGATCATGAAGTATTCCCTAGATGCTTTAACGTCTACAGAAAGGATAGGTCGTTACACGGGGGAGGGGTTTTTCTGTTGGTTAACAATAATTTGCAAAGCCACCAACTCGACCTAGCTGAAAACATAGAATCCGTATGGTGTCGGGTCAGGCTACCCAATAACCTATGTTTTACCGTAGGAGTTTTCTACAGGCCTCCAAATTCTGATTCTACTTGTATAGACACCCTAAACGAAATAGTTTCTAGTGTTACCAATGAATGTGTGGTACTTGGTGGCGATTTTAATCTGCCAGACTTGACATGGAGCGATGACGGGTGTGCCTGTAAAACAATGACTCGACTTAATATTGATATGAAGTGCATGGTTGATAGTCTAGGTTTTACCCAGCATGTACTTGTACCTACGCGCGGACACAACATACTCGAATTGTTGTTGTGCAATCATCCCGACATTGTTAAACGAATCGATGTCATACCGAGCATAAGCGACCATGACGCTGTAGTCGCGACGCTTCGTTTTCAATCTGCACGTGTAAAGTTGAGTTCAGATCGAAAGGTGTTTTTGTATGAAAAGGGAAATTATGAAGGCATTAGCTCTGAGCTTTCTAGTGGCTTTCTTTCGTTTGAATGCGTTGCCGAAGAAACAGATGTGCACAACACGTGGTTACTGTTCAGGCAGAGAGTGATAAAGCTAACAGAGAAATACATACCATGTATTGATGCATCCAAATTAAAAAATAGAGCCAAACCATGGATCAACGGAAGTGTTCTACGATTAACAAAAAAAACGAAAGCGTGCTTACGCACGGTACAAAAAGAAAAAGTCAGCAGTAAACCATGGGAAACTGAAAGAACTGACGACAAAGTACAAAGTCACCGAGAGGAAAGCAAAAGGCGATTACCTACAGCGGCTCGAAGACGGAATGAAAAATAACAATAAACAGTTCTGGAAGTTTATGAAACGTTGCGGAAATGACCAGATGGGAATACCTGACCTATTAGTAAATAACGAACTAATTACAGATGCCCGTCAAAAAGCTTGCATCTTTAATGAATATTTTCAATATTTTCGGTGGGTGACCCATCGAAACCGCCCGAGCCGAAAGTATTTTAAAAGCCTTTTTCGGAGTAAATAAAATTCGCAGTTGTTACGTGGTTGTCACGTGACAACTGCTTGGCAGTGATCGTCTATCGGCCGATGATCGATCATCGATCAATAGTAAAATTTGTTGATCGATTATCAATTATCGATTATCGAAAATCACAAAATCACAGATATCAGAAACATCCGTTTCTGATATATAGGATAGGATTGGCTAATAGCGCGACTCTTGCGTCAGACCCAACTGCGCGCCCGCCGTCGACGGCGGGCGCGCCGTCGATATCTAAATGGCTAACTGCGCGCCCGCCGCCGACGGCGGGCGCGCAGTTAGCCATTTAGATATCTGCGCCAACTGCGCGCAGTTGGCTAAATGGCCAACTGCGCGCCCGCCGCCGACGGCGGGCGCGCAGTTAGCCATTTAGATATCGGAATAGATAGGATCGATGTCAGAAACCGGACACCCCGATATCGGAAACATATGCACGCAGTTAGCCATTTAAATATCCGAATAGATAGGATCCATGTCAGTAATAGACACCCATATTCCATAGATAGTATCCGATGTCAGAAACCGGACACCCCGATATCGGAAACATATCGGGAACATGTCGATATCGGAAACACATGTTTTCGTATTGATTATTGATTGATTATTGGGCTGATCGTGTACACTTTTACTATTACTCGCATGCCCCTGCAGCGTACCCCTCCAAGGGCCCGCAGTGCAAGTCCAACAGCAAGCCCCCGACGACCCGACGAAGACAATACCAAGACCCGATCAAGTCGCGGCATTCAAGGCCTGCACCCGGACTTCGGAGTTTTGCCACCTAGGACCAAGGAGTCAAACAGGACGACGATGAACAACCAGTCGCCGCAGACCTCGACCGCTCCATCAGTCGTCTTCATGCCTGTCGCCCCACGCAATCCGACGCCATTCCATGGTGAAGCCCATAAGCATGTGGAGGATTGGCTACAGCATTACGAACGACTGGCCCGCCATAACCAATGGACACCAGAGCGGTGCCTTCAGAATGTATACTTCGCTCTGGAAGGCACAGCGCGCAACTGGTTCGAGAATCACGAAGCGTCGATTTCGTCGTGAGAAGAGTTCCAGGCCGAGCTGCGACGCACCTTTGCCAACCAGCAGCGACGACAGCGTGCCGACGAACTTTTCCAAGCAAGACACCAAGGGCCAAACGAGAGCGTCACAAGCTTCGTCGAAGACGTTCTCCGCCTCATGAACCGCGCCGACCCAAGCGCTCCCGAAGAGAAAACGTTGTGGGTCCTAATGTGGGGCGTGAAAGAAAACACCTTTGGCGGCCTCGCGCGGAGCCTCGCGCGGAGCCTGCGCGAGGCCCCCAAAGGACGGTGTTTAAAAGTCGGACGGTGTCCAAATCGGAGAGAAATTACTCCACGACTGAAAAGGAATGTCTTGCGGTTGTATGGGCCATCACGAAGTTCCGCCCGTACCTGTACGGGAGTCCGTTCCGCGTAGTCACGGACCGCCACTCGCTCTGCTGGCTTGCGAGTCTCAAGGACCCGTCAGGACGCCTCGCTCAATGGAGCCTCCGACTACAAGAGTTGAAAATGACTGTGGTTTACAAGTCAGGACGCAAGCACAGCGGCGCTGACTGCCTGTCCAGGGCCCCTGTCGAAACACCTTACGCCAGCAGTGACGACGATGACGACGAGTGCTTCCTAGGAGCAGTGAACACTGACGACATGGCTCGACGTCAACGAGACGATCCAGAGCTGCGCGCCTTAATCGAGCACCTGGAAGGGTGCGGGGGTACCGTACCACGCATTTTCTCACGAGCACTGCCGACCTTTGCCATTCGCCGAGGTGTACTCTATAAAGAGAACTTCGGGGACAACAACTCGCCGTGGCTGCTGGTAATCCCGACCGAACTTCGGGGGGAGATCTTCCAAGCAAGTCACGACGACCCGACGTCCGGACACCTTGGTTGCAGCCGGACGCTGGCCCGTATTCGTGAAAAGTATTACTGGCCCAAGCTCCCCGAAACTGTCCACCTCTACACCAGATCGTGCCATGAGTGCCAGTGACGCAAGAAACCAACGACAAAGGCGGCAGGTCTCCTGCAGCCAGTCGCCCCGCCAACTGCACCATTCCACCAGATTGGAATGGATCTACTTGGTCGTTTTCCGCCGTCGACCCTGGGGAACCGTTGGATAATCGTTGCCACCGATTATCTCACGCGGTACGCAGAAACGAAAGCCCTTCCTTTGAGGACAGCTGTTAAAGTCGCCAATTTTTCATCGAGTCCATTGTACTTCGGCACGGCGCTCCCTAAGTTCTGATTACAGATCGCGGATCATCATTCATGGCACAGCTGACCCAAGAAATCCTCCGGCTTAGACACACCAGCCATCGTCGTACCACTGCGTACCACCCGCAGACCAACGGGCTGACGGAGCGACTCAACAAGACAATCGCCGACATGATCTCTATGTACGTCGACGTAGATCACAAGACGTGGGACGAGGTGTTGCCCTACGTCACGTTCGCCTACAATACGGCGGTTCAAGAGACCACTGGGCTCACACCTTTCCAGCTGGTACATGGTCGGAAGGTAACGACCATGCTGGACACGATGCTGCCCCATAAGCCAACTGACAATGAGAGCGACGACGCCCAGGTGGTTGCTCAACGGGCCGAAGAAGTCCGCCAGCTCGCCCGACTCCTGATTCAAGACCAGCAACGCGTCGACGCGGGCCGCTACAACCTCCGTCGCAGGGATGTCCACTTCCAGCCCGGAGACAAGGTGAGGGTGTGGACGCCCATCCGTCGCCGCGGCCTCAGTGGAAAACTTTTTAAACAGTACTTTGGGCCATTCTGCTTCCTTTTGTTTTGGGCACAGGTTCGCTCCATTAAACGTTTAGTTTCTTCAGTTATCTTTGCCTCATCAATTGTCATTCGTGACAATATGAGAAATATTTAGAGGAAAAAATTTTGTTATGAACACCAGCACGGGTTTCGACAGGGTCTATCACAGTCACGCAACTGATAGAGGGCACACAAGAGTTTGCATCAGCTATAAACCAACGAAGTAAGGTTGACGTAATGTTTATGGATTACTCTAAAGTGTTTAACAGGTACCCCATGCCAAATTAGTACAAAAATTAAACTTAATTGGAATTAAATCAGATTTCAATATCTTGGATACGTTCTTATTCGGAAGGACAAATGCAATATGTTAGCTGTAATAAAGTTTGCTTTCCCCCTTTAACAGTATACTCAGGAGTACCCCAAAGATTAGTGTCAGGGCCCCTTTTATTCTTAATTTTAGTAAATAATATAGCAACAAATTTGCCTTCCTCTGTTTAAGTTACATTGTTCGCAGACGACTGTATGGTCTTTTCAAAAGTGGCTGCACTTCAGGACCAGGAAATTCTCGACCTGTCCCTGGAAGAAATCTTCTCTGGGTGTAAGAAATGGGCTAGGGTAATCAATTTTGTTAAAACTGTCTGTTAAAGTATTCCAAATAAAAAAAAGGTCTCGGATTTCCGCTATTTTATAGCTGGCATTGAACTTAATGAACTAGAAGAATTTACGTATTTAGAAGTTATTTTAACTAATACCCTGCACTGGGAAAATAATGTGATTAGATACGCGCCATGGCTTCTGAGAAGTTAGGCTTTCATACAAGGCATCTTAGACATGCAGATAAAGATGTTCGATTAGCTGCGTATAAGTGTTATGTAGGTTCAATATTTAAATACGCGAGGTGCGTATGGGACCCGTACAGGAAACAGCAGGTTCAGCAAACTGAACGAAAACAGAATCTGACACTTTGATTGTTGTTGTTTTTTTTGTGAATACATTCGCACCGAGTCGATTACAGCAATGAGAAATAAAGTGCGGCTTGACTATTTAGAAGAAAGAAGTAAAATGAGTAGATCAAAAGAATTTTGCGCTGTGGCTAATTGCTTAACATAGAATAATCCTGAACTGTACATTTTGCCTTCAACATCGACGCTCCAAAAGAACGAGCAAGACTAAAGCAATTTCGACCTACCAGTACAGAAATGATGTCTTTAAATACTCGTTCTTTTACCGAATCATTATTGAATTGAACACTCTGCTAGAGCAAGTTGTCAATTGTTGTAGTCCTGAATTATTGGAACCACAGCTGAATAAATTGTTTAGTTAAAGTTTGCTTATGGAAAAGTATATCTTGAGCATGCGTGGGTAGCTACTATCTACCTGCGCTCGCTTCACGCGGTGAGTGCATGACAGAGTTTCTTGTTTTCTATGTGTTGTTTTTTTCCTCCTGTATAGACCACAGGCCCAGAGTATTTCAAATAAATATTAAATGAATAAAGCTCCCTAATGTCCTCATCATCAATTTCCGTATTACAATGTAGACAGAAATCATTCTTGTGCATGACAGTAAACACAAAGAGGCAGAAGTCAGCGATGGGAATTTTTGTGATTAAGAATAATAAGAAAATGGCACTGCTCCTACCTCCAAAGTCCGATGATTAGCGTACTGCAGACACCCCTGTCAGTGACTGCTCCCGTCGACGCTGCACTCCTTCTTTTATAGCCTCTGACGATTTGATGACGCCTCAGCCCTGTCGCCTAAATATATATATATATATATCTTTTTATAAAAACAACAGCATTAGGGAAAAGGAACAAATGCGGCTTGTTCTTTTTCCATCCCAACCCAGCCAGCTATTTTGGGCGATGACTGAGAAGGACCCTACGTATATCATCCTGTGGAGTGGGGAGAACAGTTGTCATTGTTCGCAAAATTGCGTCGAGGGCCATTCGACTTTCGTTCCTACGGTTCCTGTGAATGTTGAGCAGAAACGCATGAACGGCAGGGACTTATATGCCCTATTTCTCACAGTGGAGGATAAGTCAAAAAGGGTAAGCAGCTTGCATAAGAAAAATAAAGTGAAAACATTCAACACCAGCCTGAATACTTGGAATGAAAAACCGCAAAACGTAGGTGGAGAATCGCGCTGAGCAGGTTTCTAGAGCCCAAGGTTGTGGCAGAAATTTCCTAGCTGCTAGGGGTTTCGGATAAAGAAAACAAAATCCAAGGCATGGCGAGCCTTTTGCTTAATATTATGACTCTGTTGCACACGATCATGCGGCATCAGCCGAGGAGAACATCAAAGAACGATTGCCAAAGAAGAAGACTGAATATAATGAATAAGGCATTCCCTGCGTTTCTTAAAAAAAAGCTGAAGGGGTTCTTAAAACGAAAACACGTTAGAGGTGAATTTTAGCGTATTTGTGTCCTGTGAATTTGAATGTCATAAGCATTTAACCCGAACGTATCGATAGACGCGAGAAAAAACAAGAAAAACAACCGTTTTGTGTGTCGTCATACCCAGAGGTTTCAGAGCTGTCTTGCGCGTGCCGCGTGTGAGGAAACACGTGTGGCGCTTTTGGCTGCTGGGGTAAGGCTTACGGAAAGCATCGAAATGTGTGAGATCTCTGCATGACACACCATGATTCCCTTCTCGCACCGAACGCGACGGGAAGTAGGGGCATCTACGCTATTCTAAAGGCGCTGTTGGGGCAACTTTGGGCGTCAATCTAAAATATTATCTGTATATTCGTAATCTTGGAGGCCAAATAAATACGATTTAAGTCATGATGTAGAATACCCGAGGCTGTGCTAAAAGCTGGTAAACTTGGTCTACATCATGATCAATATCCACCAGCTCGTCTGCGCACTCACTGTTTTGTCAACGATTTAAATGTTGTTTTTTTTCTCTCTCAAATTTTGTACCGTTTGAGTTTCCCTTTAAGCTGCCTAATATCATAGAAGATTTAGTTAAAATATAAATTACGAAGTTCACTGACCCATTCAATAGGACACTGTAAAAGATATTTGCCGGGCTATTGTTCATTGGAGAAGGCTGTGTAGGCAATACAATAAAAAAAACGACTAGTGATCTTAGGTTTCACTAGTAGTCATAAATCCTTGCAAACAAGGGAAGCCTGTTGATTGCTTCTATATTAGCACACACCTGAAAAACTGAGTCTATAACATGGTTATATCCGGTGGCAAATCATATAGAGTCGTCACACATTTTTCGGAACACCTTCCACATAAGGTTCTATCAATTATTTAAAGAAAAAAAAACACGTTTCCTTATGCAATATAGATTGAAAGCGGGCCTTTTTAAACAAACCAAACACGAAACTAACTTCACAACTCAACAACTCACACGGCACGGTTAAAAAAAAACCTTACGTTTAACAGTCGTATAATACTTACTTGAGAACCAGGATTCGGTAGCCAGAAAACTTCAAAATGTGTCCAGTCTTCTTTGTTCTCGCACTATTGTAGCTTTTTTCCTCGATGTATTTGGTTAAGTAAGGGTCTTTGTCTGCCAGACTTATTTTTTATCCACTTTAACAACAGGAGCGTAATAAAACGTTATAGAGCTACGCGCTATCTCTTTAAATAGGTCCTCTATGGCGATTGTAGTTGCTGTGCGCTTGATCCTTGACAAATCCTAAATGCGGCAAACTTTCCAGATGCTTGTGTGAAGGAGTGACAATAAAAAATAAAAATGTTTCACAGGTGCATGGCTGCGCGGCATATCATACCAGTGTATTGAGAATCCGTCTGCACTTGTTCCCTTGTTTACGATGCCGAAACCTCAGAAATACGAGTTTTTGTTTCCATAGAATCAAGCAAATTTATTTTTGCAAAATCATAATAAAAGAATCCAGTCTCAATTTTTTTTCGGTTTAGAAACAGCGGTATCTTGGAAGTATCAGCCATACAATTTGTTCTCCGAGTTCGTCTGCTTTAAGCGCATTTTATTCCCTCTTTGAACGACCGGGTTATTTTTTGTATCCCTAGTGAAATTTATTTTTGCATTTGCTTCTGGTCAGTCATTTTTCAAGCTGGCCGAAAAGGATGAAGCTGTGTGATGATGTATGTGAGTTCGTTAACCACTTCCCTTTTCAAGAACAGGGGCGGGAGGGGGCGGGGGGGGGGGGGGGGGCGACCGCACTGATTCTTTGTGACGTATTTAGACGTAGGGTTATGTGCAAACATAGCCTGCATTGATTACCACTTTTGAAGCGCGAGTAGCCAACTGAAAGTGAGATGAAAATGTACAGTCGGGGACAAAAGTCTCCAGGACCCGCGAGCTGCTACTGAAACGCATCGCTCTGCCATCTGCCGGCGGGTCGCCTGCTTTCGAGATCACACAAAAGCGCATGCGCGTCCTACTGTGTCTGCAAGCATGTGTGTTTTCCCGCTTTTCTGCGTCGCGGCGCCTAACTCGGAATTGGTCGCGTGGTACCGCCTCGGAGATAGCGCTTACTGACATGGCACTTATGAAGCAAGGAGTCACGGCTGCTCTGAGCGATAAGCTCAGCTGGGTATAAAGCAAGATGCGCTGACACGGCAAAATGCGGCGCAATGCCGCAGGCGGTATCTCCAGTCTCGGAATGTGTACCAGAGGCTCGTCAGCCGTAAGCGCTATCTCCGAGGCGGTACCACGCGCCCGATTCCTAGTTAGGCGCCGCGCCGCAGAAAAGCGTAAAAACAGACATACTTGCAGGCAGAGTAGGACGCGCATGCGCTTTTGTGTGATCTCGAAACCAGGCGACCTGCCGGCAGATGGCAGAGCGGCGCGTTTCAGTCGCAGCTCGCGCGCCCTGGGGACTCTTGTCCCCGACTGTACATTGCGCGACACTGTTATAGGCAGTCATAAAAATTATTAGTGCAGTGGAAAGTGCTCATTTGGAGCACTAACTTACGTGATAAAATTTTAGGGTCGTTAATTCAAAAGTGGCGCCAAATAAGAAAAAGCTCCAGTGTCGTTTTCACGCAAACAGTGTCGCGCAGCGTTCGTTAGATAGTATGAGGGATGGTGATGAACCTTGACCAAGTTCCGAACTGTGCCAAGCATGAAGTGCTTCTCGCTTGTGAGCCGCTCGTACCAGCTGTTCATTAGCCCCAATTAATAGAAATACAGCATTTGTTTTACAAGCACGCCAAGTGCGAGAACGCGTACTCCCAGGACACGGCTGCGCGTCAGACAGGCTAAAAGGACGAAACTTGCCTAAAATTTAAAGTATTTTTTAACCGTTTTCAGACAACTTTATTGTGATGTCTTCAGTAAAGAAGTTAGAAACAGTTCTGCTCCGTTTGATTAAGTAGTTAGGACACCAGAGTGGCAGAGGCGCATGCCACATCATTCAAAAGCTTATGTTGACACAACACTAATTTTCCTGGCTACCCAAAACGAAGCAGCGCTTGGTTGTCATCGTGACTTGCTGTCATGCCTTGACTGTAGGCACATTCACACTGTTCCCTTTTCCTGTTTTTGTACTACGTGACGTCGAGGTTGAACCGCGTATGCGGACGCTATACCCTCTCAGCAACCAGAAACGTATTGTGTTTTCCTCAGAGCAAACTCACGGTGGCCAAATAGAGTATACTATAAACCATGACATCCACTTTTGATTGTTTCAATGGGGAAACACAAAACCGGCAACCTCACCAACGCCGTCCTCCGCCTGTGTCCCCCGTAACAACTCAGAGGATGGGAATAATGCATCAGGACCAGGGATACCTTTCACAGATGTCCTAAATGACAAGAATGATTCGCAAAGGCAAAATAAATACGTCATATGAAAGAAAGAATGAGCTAATATTAATACTCAGTGTAAGAGTATGTATTTTATTTTTGCATCCCAGGCTACCGTATTGAAGAAAAAAAAACGAATTGAAAAGTGTTTGGATAAGAAGTGGACGAATCCGAAATGAACTGGTTGTAGCGGAATTGTACCGGGCAAATTGTAGATCAACCTGTCGAAATTGGCCGAACTTGGAAAATGAACTGGTGAAGCAGGCAGCTGAATAGACTGAACTGTTAATTGTACAGCTCAAGCTGGCAGCTAACCAGGCAAGACTGTTAAATTGAACTGGCAACACTTGTGTCATAATGTTCAAGCTGTCACACAAAGAGTTTGAACTGGCAGTCCAACTGCCAATGATCTACAAGAAAGTTTTCCTTTTATCAGCTAAAATATTGCAATAAACTGTTAAGCCACAATGTAAAACATACATTTTTTTACCAGTCCTGTAGAAAAACGGTTATTTTATAGTTCTTGTTTTCCACTTGCGTCATCATGGAAGACCGTCCTCTTTCCAAAGCATCATAACATCACTACCTTACGTCCTAGAAGCTATAAGCCCTTTCATCCCGTATATTTGTTTTGGCGAGAAGTGATCCATATTTCTATCAACCTCTCTTTTTCGGACAAACTCTTTAGTCGACCTGCAATTTTTCGAATCCACGACATGCTCTTGTACACACCCAGAAACTTGGGCCTCCTTTCAGGAAGAAGGAAAGCCAGGGACGACATGATGGTCTTCAGATCATTCATTCACACCCTTTTGTTGCTTTCAAAGTTCGTGGCATCGAGTATCTTATCGATTAGGACCTCGTACTTCCTCAAGACTTTCCCGCACTGCTCGCCCATAAAATCGGCTATCTTAAATTGATACTTCAACGATATTTGAAATATTCTCGTCGTGCTTAAAAATAGGTTAAATATGATCCACAATATCCGTAAATGACAATCGCACGTTTGTATTTTGAGCCTGGTGGCTGTATCTTTCGTTATAAACGGCCCACTCTGGCAAGCGCTCGGAGAAGGCCCAGCGGAGACCACGTGACATTCAACGCAATCGTGACGTAGATCTTCTCAAGACGAGCAAAGCTACGGCGAGGCTGACGTCGAGAGGATGGCCTAGTCGTTCCAGCCACCGAAGCGGCTGCTTTTGTACGAATTTTGAGTGACGGGTTAATCTTCTATAATCTTCTAGGGGGACAATAGCGACTTCTGCGACACACAAAGGGGATTCTCGGGAAGAGGGGAGTTCCTCCTTCCCCCCCTTTCTCGTCGTGGCCGGAGGCGAGACAACCTCCGTCACTAGCTGTCAAGGTTCCTAGACGAGCATTACAAACGAGGCGTTTGCGACATCCACCAGGTGCTCTTTGCTAATCGTTTAATTCGTTTTAAAGGGATTGTCTGGTCAAATTTTGTATTCGAGAAAACAATTGAATATCATTGTTATTGCCTCGAGACGCATCGTACGTGTAATATCTGAATTTTATATGCACCTCTGCGTGAGTAATTGAATTTATACTCCTCCAATCGCATTCTAGCGTAAACGCTGCTTTCGTTGGCAACATTGAAGCTCTGACGTCACAAAACACAAAGCGAGCATTTTTCTCTCCTCGTTTGCCTGCGAGTGAACGCCTCAGCGTGCTTCGTTTTCGTTGTTGTGCTCGACTTGTTTCATGGTTGGGTGAGATTTTTGTTGCGCGGTTGGGTGCCACAACCACCGGGCAGCACATGCGAGCCAAGACATGACGTTCCGCACTTTTCCGCGAGACGTGCAGTGACGAGCAAAGTGGATCGTCGTCGTGCATCGTCGTCGTGCGTAGGGACTGGGTTCCCGTCAAGATCGAGATCCCGCTTCTGCAGCAATCATCTCACAGAAGGAAGCTACGAGCTGAGCTCTAAGCGGACAGAAGGCTTGTAAGCTGAGGTATGATGCTATGCCAACGATATTAAAGTACGTCCACCCACTCCTCGCCCAAATCGGATCAATCAATTTAGGTCTGTTCGATTCGCCTGAACTGGCTCAACTAGTTCAGCAGTGCAGGAACTGGTGCATTCGATTCAACCGGAAGTTGCACGACCGCTGCACTGGCGCGTTCGATTCATCCCAGTTTCTGAACGAGTTCAGACCCAGTTCCTCAACAATCTTGCATCGGCTCCGTGCAGAAACAGACGACAAGAGCAGACGGCGATAGCAGACGACACTCCTCGCCCGTCTCTGCTTGCGGTGCCATTTTTCGCAGCTCTTGCTCAAATGTCTGCAATGTTTAACAATAACGCCGATACGGAGGTTGCATTTCCTCTCATTTATGGTAATAACGTACCCGCGGACGCGGTGGACGCGGAATTGAGATCAAAACCGAGGGTAGGAATTTGCTTGATTATGATATTCTGAAAGCGTTTTAGGCACCTCCTCGCGTAGGTTTGGCTCCCTGCGGTGAGTATTGAAATATTTGCTCACGTAAATTGTTTCTTTTTGATGCTATCTGGGGATCCACAGTGTTGATATTCTTACAAACACGGGAAAGGTATTGCCCTCTTGATAGTCCCCGCCCTCAGTTGCTCTTAGATGCATATTGACGACTCCGATACATTGCAGAGGTCTGGGATTTAGTGCGTTGGCACTCGCATGTCCCCGTAGCTGAGCATAATACTGCATGCTTTGTCCGCTGGTATCTGTGGACGACCACTAACGGGCGTGGGGAAAACGCCGAGAATCGTCATTTTTGCCGATTCTCGCTTCAACGTGACGCCAAAGTTACGGTGGATAACTGTCTTGGCCAAGACGCTATCGCCAGGCCTTCGTCTAATAGCGAGTTCGTTTCACGGCACTCGTGTCCACGCGTGCCCACTCGCGGCGTAAAGCGAGTTCGTTTCGGCAGGCACTCCACGAGTGGTTGCACTCCCCGAGTTCGTTTCAGCTGCCTCACCCCACGCGTGCATGCACTCGCTGCACCGAGAAAATCGGGCGTGCGCCAAAATGCAATCCCGTCATGCCTCGCCCCGGCGAGGCCGGCGAGGAGCGGGAGCAGACGACGGAGGGTTCGTCTGCTACGATGTGTCGCAAAACCGAAATGAAAAAAAAAAAAAAAAAAAAAAAAAAATTTTGATAGAAATTGCGTTTCGCGGGCAACATAATGAAACGCGAGCTTGAATTGGTGAGCGTCTGCTATTTCATGAAAGAAGCAATTAACAATCCGTGCTTTATTTGCAGGTCGCTCTGTTGCCGTACAGGCGCTGAAATATACCAGTGTGTCAAGAAATGCTCAGAACAAACGCATCAGCGGCCCCCGAGATGTTTATCCCCATCTGTATGCGGGTGAAAAATTGAACATTTGACGACAAAACTGCCCCAGCAGAAACCTCTGACTGCCCAATAAGCATACGAGAAAGCTAAACATAGTGACTACTTTACTCGAGGCTTGGGCAATATCATCATGTTTAACATTTACCTACGTCAGCTAACTTTCCCCGTCGTATTTTGTTCGAGAAAGCTCTCGTTCTCGACGTCCTCACCAAGACTAATATCGGATCCACCTGTAATGACGATCGAAATCGAAAGTCCCACGAAAAGTTTTGCTGGATATTCCAACAGACTAGTTTTAAGCTATACCCTTTCAGTGGTTCACGCATAATACCATGCTCGAACGGGTCAAGCTTCTGCTTGGACAGCATCATCAGTTTTCTTCAGTGTAAACGGTTATCAGAATTGAAAAATCGCAACCAGCTGCTTTGTAGACAGCTGGATGCGGAAATTTACGCCGTCTGTAGCTCTCTTTACGGCAGCCGAGTTGCTTGAAGTCATCGCAACTATAAACCACAGGTTGCAGCGTTCAACGTTTGTAGATAAACGTTGGTAGTGACTGCACTCTCGCATTCCCACCCATCACTCTGAACAGCAAGGCGCTAGTTTCGGTTTGAGGTCGGTACTCTTTCTACAACATAGATGGCGGCAACAGCAGTCTTCTGCACTCGGTGCATTGGGCGAGTTCGTTTGACTCGAGTTTTCCGTGCAACACTCTGCGAGTGCGATGCATTCTGGGAGAGAACTCGAACGGTGCCAGTGCGTGTGAAACGAACCCGCTATTAGGAGGTGACCGGTATACCGATCGCGCGCTGCCGCCAGTGACTCCCGACGCAAAATCATCCTGATGCCGCGAACCTATCGTCGAAATGCAAAGATTGCCTTTGAGGGGCCATTTGCCGCTACCTTCTAGACTTGTAATCGACTATAGTTCAGAACTTCCCGGCCGAATCGAACAGATCTTGATTATGCAGCGAAACCGAAACCAACGGCTAGGCCATCTCGAAATGATACCAGAAGTTGTATTTAGCACGCGTGCAGCCCGATATGTGTGACCCGCGTGTGAAAATGGAGCGTGACTACGATTCACCAAACTCGTCCAAGTCAAGTGGCGACATGCATTTGAACGATTCGCCGTCTGCCTTCGACCCGCGGACATCGCCTCTGAGGCAATGACCCGCAGCCTCATCACCGATCCAGTGGATCCGCCGAAATGTGTACCCAGATGCCGCTTCGTGTACCGCTTCAGAGGCGAAATCTGCACCTTTTGCTTTGCAAGCGCCCCTAGTTCGATCGGCGTCCGTCGCAGTTGTGTTTGCGCGAAACGGCATACGTTTGCTCGAAGCTCATGGCTGTGTGCGAGTAATATCCTGCTAAAAAGCGTGACTTCTTTTGCACGTGCTTAGGAACTGCATTAAAAGTACCGCATTCCAGTAGGGTACTGCATAGGAGGCTATATAATTCGAAACAAAATACAAGACATCCATCGACCAACGCTTGTTATCCCGACCATCCGACAAACCTTTGCGTTTTGTGACGTCACGCAGCACCTACGGATGTCAGCCATTGACACTGGCGAAATTCGGGGTGCAGTTTCGCACATATCCTCATGAAAGGTTTAATTAATAACGAGAGATCATATATCAAAATAAAAATGACGTTTGCCTATATGAAGGCTCCCTCGACGTAACGAGCGCAAGAACTTAAGTACTTCCGGCTTCGACCGGACAATCCCTTTAAAATTCCTTTTCGAGACTTTTTTTAACAAGATATTTGTATGTTCAATGTCTTGTTCGCTTTCTAGCGTAAATGCTAAAATGTACATGGCAAAGTATAATGATGCTCACTGTTTCGTTTCATTGTTGTGCAGTATTTCGGTTGTCGGTTTCACGGTTTCTGCTCTTTAATATGTTCGTTGCACTGGCCTTGTCCCATATTGTACGTTTCAGTCATTGTTCAGAAGCCCGTCCTACAAGGCCCTCCTTGAGAAGGCAGTAGTATCTGTAAATAAATAAATAAATAAATAAATGTTCCATGTGATACTGCTCTTTTGAACACGTATAGACCAAAAAATGAGCGCCGAAATTTCGTTGTAGTATCCCTTTAAAGGGGTAGGGAAACGAAATTTCAGCGATCATTTTCTAGCTTTAATGTGTTGCCTGTTGTACCCTAACCTCAAAAACACCAGTCTTTCGTTGAAAAGCGCAAGAAAACTAAGTTTAAAGCTAAATAAACGATCTTCAATGTGCACCTGGTGGATGCATGCGGAGCCTATTTGGGAGGTAGTCTGGCAACGTTGTGGACTCTGTTATGTAGTCGTGACGTGGCAGATTCCTTCGGAGCAGCGCCGCCCTTTGGAATTTCAACATTTTCCTTCTTAGCTTTCCTCCTAGCTCAACTCTCAAATCGCGCATTGTACCAAACGGTCCCAGAAGACAGAAAGGAAGGACTCCCCTCTTTCTCGGACCCTCGTTCGTGCAACCGAAAACAGTCATTCTCCCCCTAGAAGATTAGCCCGTCGCTCAAAACTCGAACAAAAGTTGTTTTCCCCACCCCGTGCAGCACTAAGCTGACAGTGTTGTGGAAGCTACGTGCTCCTTAGGCCAGCCACACGCTCGCCACCCCACGGGTACTTCGAACGGCTCGGTTGTAACACGCTGACGCTAATGACACCACCACAACGCTGACAACGCCACCAAGGTCAAAGCTCATGACTACGCCTGCCTTGCTACTCCACGAACGCGGGAAATTTTTTCTTTCTGCTTTTGTTTACGCCGGAAAGTGGCGTACTAACTTGTTTCTTGAGTGGGGGGCCAAACCAGGCCCTGGGTCGCACATTTTTTACTAGTGATGGGCCAAACTTTTGCCGAATCGAAAATTCGGCGCAACTTTTGCCCAACTTTTCTAAGGATTTGGCAATGATGTGGCAAAAATACAATGTTACCAGACTTAACATTGATATCTTGTTTTTTTTTTGACGAAAAAATTTTGTTTTTTCTTCTTACAATAAATACAACATGTGGTGTCTATTGAAACAGTTATGACTAAATAAGGTGATATTCTAGAAGATAACTGTATCGATGTCGCTTTTCTGTGTTTACTCGCAATTTTAGTGCATGCTTGCAGAAAGGGGCGTGACAACGAGGTTGGGTAGTAGCCGGAACAGTCGCGAATCACGCTACGAGAGTTGATTTTGAGGCTTCATCAGCGCACGCCTGCAAGTGTGTTTACATTGTTAAAATGAAGGCAATCACTGCGTTCTTACTTTCTCTGGGAGTCACCGTTTCGTGCGCAAAAACGGGTGCAATGGTTGCTGCGCCTTCACGAGACGAGATAACAATATTGTAAATATGCATGTTTTTTCGATTTGAGTCACTTGACGTCAGCTTTGCACGGAAGTGCGCGTTCTATATTCGCAACGTGCCGTTTATAACCTTTAAAATTCCGGTTTCTGGTGTTAGGACACACACGGACGTTTAGGAAGATGGGGAGGGTTAGGAATGTCGGATGTGCATCGTCGAGCATGATAGTTCTGTGTTTAAAGAATACCTTTCATCAGTGTTTACGAACGAGTGCTTGGACTCCGTCCCCACTCTCCCTGAAGAGCTTTACGAGCGCATGCAGCCTGTTAACGTTAACTCCGCTGGTATTAAAAAAGTGATTGATAAACTAAAACTTACTTCGTCCGCTGAAACCGATAACATCAAATCTAAAATTTAAAAGAAACACTAGCGTTATTTCTAGTGAGCATTTGAAACTCATTTTTAATCAGTCCTTATCTCAAAGCTGCATTCCATCTGACCGGAAGGTGGGAAGGGTAATCCCAGTCTTTAAACAAGGCTGCCGCTGTTCCGCATCTAATTATCACCCTATTTCTTTGACTTCAATTTCTCGTAAACTACTTGAGCATATCCTCTACTCCAATATTATGAGGCACCTTTCATCCGATTTCTTTCCTTTAAACAGCAGCACGGTTTTCAAAAGGTACTTTCCTGCAAAACACAGCTCTGCGATTTCATCCATGAGTTGCACACAAACTTTGAATGTCATGTCGAGACTGACGCAATTTGTTTTTCCAAAGCGTTCGACCGTGTCCCCCATCAACGCATTCTTTCTAAACTATCATCTCTTTGCCTCGACCAATAACCGTTTGCATGGATTCGTGACTTTCTTTATTCCCGTGTACAGCTCACGTCCATAATGATCATGAATCTTCCTTAATAAATGTATCTTCTGGTGTTCCTCAGGGGTTCGTACTTGGGCCCTTACTCCTTTTAATATTTATTAATGACAGTCCCAATGGGATTTCTCCAAAAATACGCTTTTTCGCCGACAACTGCGTCATCTATAACAACGTAACTTGTGTGCAAAATAACCAGCTTCAGGAAGATCTAGATAAAATTAACAAATGGTGCAAAGAGTGGATTATGTTATTAAACAAGTCTAAATGCAAATTATTTCACTTCATCAGGAAAAAACCACCCTGTCATTTAATTCCTTCTTGGAGTCCGATCTGATTGAGACCGCTACTTTGTATAAATACCTTAGTGTAAGACTAACATTTGACCTTTCCTGGAATAACCACATTGAAGCTATTACTGCCGATTCACCTAGAACTCATGGACTAAAAAGACGTAAATTAAAAAGCGCTCCACCCTTTGTCCGTAAGCTAACCTTTGACACGTACGTCAGACCAAAATTAGAATATGCTTCAACCATCTGGAATCCCCATCAAGTGTACCTCATCAATACCCTAGAGGCAGTTCAGAACAGAGGTGCTCGCTTCATTTTATCCACTTATGACTTTTCTTGCAGTGTATCGGCGCTAAAAACTCAACTAACCATGTCCTCTTTGCAGCTTCGCAGCAAAGTTTCTCAGCTGTGCCTTATTCGTAAACTCTACTACCACATTCCCGACCTCAAAACCACTTTGTTATTAACCCCCGACCGAACACCTTTTCGCCTAAACAAAGTCTGCACCATCAAACGCATTTCTGGCTCTACTAACGCTTTCAATCAGTCATTTATTTTTGATGCCATCAGCGACTGGAACAGTCCCCCATCCTCCATTGTCACCATCTTGGACCCTGCTGATTTCGCCTCTGCTGTAAAACTGCACTTTTCTTGGCCCATGTGATGGTGTGCGGGGCTATAGGTGAACACCCTTAAGCAGAGCGCCTGCCAGCCAGACTTGTAAGTAGTTCAACTATTTTACTCAAATTACTGTAGTTTAACTAGTTTTCTGGGTAGTTTAGTAACTTTCAATTACATTTCTATTCTGGTAAGCAGTAGTTTAACTACCTTTCCGAGTGACTTCCACTCAAATTACAAATTACTCTCTAATTTTAGTGGTTGTGTCTATCAACAGAGAAAAGATGTTGGAAGATCAGCTGATATTTGCAGAGGGGGAAGCATGTGGCGTAGAAAAAGGGGGGAAGGAAGAAAGTGAGTTGGAAGGTTCAAAACCCCCCACAATTTTAACGAACCCCCCCCCCCCCCCCCCCCCCCCCACTGCAACAACACTGCTACGAGGCGCGGGGAGCGAACAGACAGGACGCAAGAGAAGCCGAGTAACTGTGTGATTAGCTCCGAATGCTGGCGTTTCTTTGTATCCCGAAGCTCAAGGAGACTCGACGCATTTGAAGAGAGGGCTGGTCCCCGCTTCTCCCCAATGTAGGAATTCTTGCCCACTACAGGAGGTGCGCACACTGCATCCTCACTCAATGGAGGTAAAGAAGTGCAGCACCCGCTCTGGAGTTAATCTGGTGCTCCTGTATAGCTTGTGCTGTCTTTCGAGACGTCATCTGGTCATTTTTCTGTGTGAAGAAATGGCGGCTATAAGACCGACACAAATAAGTGCCTTATAAGTTGGTTGTGTTAACGGTTTGTCAGCGAGAATAAAGCATTTACTTTATAACGTATTAGCCGCCGCCATTTCCAAAAAAAAAAAAGAAAAAAAAAACTGATGCACCTCCGATTTTTTTGTTCTTCCCGAAAAACCTGGTGCACCCCCGATTTCCCCTAAGGCAATGCATACCGGCAAAAAAGAACAAAAAAACGATGTATAGGGAATGAAAGGGCATTCTGAAAGAGTGTGTTAAAGAGTACTTATACATTAATTTGGAAGTTCATTGTATTTATAGTATGTTCCTTAAAGTACATTGCACCTGGTGTACTTACTACTTTACTTGAAGTACATAACCTCTCATTTACTTTGAACTTCCAAGTAGTTTTTAACGTACTTTACGCAACACTGTAAGCAATCAAACACTGTCTGCAAAATCAAGCTCAGGCAGTGCTAAACCTCAAAGGTGAAATGATACATCCGCAAAACATCCTTGACCAGAAGAAGTACACAACAATTAGGCATTCAGAAGCAGAACCAGCTATTAAAGCATTCCTGTGAAAACACACGCCGCTTTATATTCGGCTAGCAGAATTTCGCTCACGCATCAAAACCTATGTAAGTACTTCCTTGTTAGCATAGAAAAAAAAATAAAAGTAACTTCAAAAGTAAATCGCTACTTTTTTACGGTAATTAGTAATTTACTTAATTAATTTCCATTTGAGTAATTTCTGCTCTACTGAAATTACTTTTGAGGCTAATACTCAGTAACTTAACTTAATTACTTTTTTTTTAGTAGGTTGTAAGCGTCTGCTGCCAGCCCGCCAGCACATATGAAAAAACGAAACAGACATATAAATGTACAGAATATACACGCTACAGAAAGAATCTCAAAAGGAAAGAAACGAAGCGAGAAAAAATGTATCACAATACGACGTGGATGCCAGATGCATCCCATACATTCTGGCAAGCTCTCGTGACTCTGCTCCGTTTGGCGGCAGTGGGCTGCGCACAGTGAGGGTAATTGTCAGTTGCCAGTCAATGTTTCAGCTACCTCGTTGCATCAATGGAGAGGTCAAATGAATATCACGTTATCCAGACTGCACCGCATCATTTGCACTTCTGCAGTGGACTGAGCAAATTACTGGTCGATCTTCTGTTCCTGAGGCAGAAAATATTGAAGAGAACCACACTCGCAAAAGCTCACAAACGCACAGTAACCGTGTAGCCTACTCCAGACCTCGCCGTAACCGATTGTTCTACTAAACCGTTCGACTGCGGGGCGTTTATTTGCGATCCATTGCCCCGTCGCCTTCGTGTGGGTGCGCAGACATTTGCCAAACTTTTTTCCGAATCTTTGCCGAACTTTCCTACAACATACCAGCATGTGCGGAGCTTTGCCGAATCTGAAGTTCGGCAGATTCGGTCCATTACTAACGCTTACGGCGTGTGTACGTGTAGGCGTTGTAAAAGAGTGCGGGGGGGGGGGGGGGGGGGGCGAGAGGGCCAATTGTGCATGCGCACCCGGCGCCTTGGTCACCGGCTCCTTTTACGGCGCAGGCGATAGACCCCCTAGCAACGACACTCACGCCAGACTGGCGCTCGGCAACGCGCGGGAACTTAAATTTCGGATTCGGACGGCGCGTGTATCACTCGAAGTGCGTTAACCCACCCCCGCGCCTGCGTTCACGCCGCTTCGCGGCGACAGTGTGCGGCTGCTAATTACAAATCTATTACCCACTTAGCCCCCCCCCCCCCTCCCCCCGTACACGCCGCTTTGCGGCGTCCAGTCGGTAACCCAAGCCCCGCTGTCCTCCAAGCACTTCCGTAAATAGTCCCATACGATTTAGTCCAGCAATGTTTCGTCAACAACGTTCGTTTCTTTTTTTCTTTTTTTTTTTAGTGTTAATGGTAAAAAAGGAATGTAAATATAGCCAAACGCCTCCGCAAAAAAAAATGTTCCAGGAAAAAAAAATAAAAAGAAATCCTGTATACTTCTTGCCCTTGTCTTTCTCTTGCGCTATTTGATATGTTTTACTAAGATGAACCAACTAGCCCAACAACGTACCATACTAAAAAGAAGTAACCCACACCATAAATATAACCCGGGTCTGATACGTATGAGGCAGACATCCCACCGCTAAGTTACGCCACCTCTTCTGAAACTCGCATTGCATCCGCTGCCTATGTACACGGCGGCAGCGCCTATATCCAAGCAAGCAAGCAAAACCTTATTTTTTGTAAGGGCCTACGTCCTGGTCCGGACGGCCGGTCCGGCCCACGTCCCGCGGATAAATTCCGCAAGGGGACCGTGGAGCCTTGTTCGTGGAGCAAGGCTCCACGAACCAGCCAATCCGGCGTGAGCGCCATTGCTAGGGTTTGTATCGCCTGCGCGTTAAAAATATGCCCGCGCGGGTCGGGGGAGCAGTGCCCTTGGCATTCCTTGGGCGCCGCCGGCCAGTATTTCCCCTGCCCAGTGGCGGCCGTTTCAGGGGGGGGGGGGGGGGCAAAACAGATGACTTGCCTCCCCACACTGAGAACTGGGGAGGCAAGCGCCCCCCTCGCCGCCCCTTCCCCCCCCCCCCCCCCCCCCCCCCCCGGTTGGTACGCCCTTGGCGCCGGATATCCCATGACGCATCGCGCTCTCCGCTCGCTTCTCTTCGAGCGCTTGCTCGAGTGCACCGTTTGGGAGGGAAAATATAGCCAGTCGTTCAAAATACAAACGTGCGATTATCATTTACGGTTATAATCCGTCATGCTTGACTCATTCTTTCCGTACCCTTTTAAGAACGCGACCCCTTTTGCCCTACTTAAGTTGCTCGAACGTGAAGAAGAACACATTCGCATTATTCCGACGTTTGTACCACGCAAGAGAGTAGTCAAAGTAACCTCCGTATTAAACTTTGCATTCATGAACATCTCAAAATACTGTTCGAACGTGAGGTCTAGAATCTGGTGTGCGCGGGCGCTCTTGGTGTGGTTTCCAGTAGGACACGCAGCAGTCGAATGGGTTTCTGGTGATGCAGATGTACTTGGCTTCTTTTGAACGGGGACACTTTGAAAACGGTAGATGAGTCTTTAATCATCTTCTCGACGCCTTCTTCTTCCAGGAACTGTAGAAAACGCATCTGCAGCATAAACTCGTTGAAGTCGTCGGGTGGTCTGCCCTCGCTATACTTCATTTCAGCTTCGGTCCGAGCGCGGCCGATGTTATAAGCCAAAGGGCCAATCAAACAGCGAAAGAGGCACAACGTCATCCCCTACAAAAATATGTATGGACGTCCTATGTCCATCCTTTGCCGTTCTATTACATCTTTGTCCATCCTATGGATTCCTGTAGACAGTTCTTAGACCGTCTATGTACCATTGGTTTGCCACAGAATGGACACAAAAACGCTATAGAGATCTTCGCGAAAGAAAAAGTTTTTCATTCCTTCCTATTTCCGTTCTATGGTCCCGGTGAGTCTATGGTCATCCTATTGCCTCTCTATGGTGTGAGCTATATATTGGGGCATTAACAAAGTGATGCCGGGTAGACGTTTTCTTCAGGTGTAGTGAGGTTTCCGAGTTAAAGAGTTGTTAATTAAGTTCCGGGTATCAATATGTTACATTGATGTCTAGAGGCATATCCAACCTCAGGGTATACTCATTGTGGAGATGGAAGTGTTTAGTATGTGCCGGAATAATGTTTTTACTTTCTCAGTGGGAGGTAGGTGTATGTGGGTCGCTGCGGCCCTCGTAGATATTCGCAACTTTCACAACCCATAGTGGGCGCACTGGTGCCTATCAAAATTGCGGTCATCTGGATGATCGTCGTTAAAAAGCGGTATACTAGGCTGGGTCTGCGCGCGACGCATAAGTAGTAGTAGTAACAAATTTATTCCGAAAAAGGGTGGCACTTGGCCTGTTTGGGAAGGGGCTAAAGGGGTGTTACGAGTTAGGTGCGGCGCACTATGGAGGCTTCACAAGCGAAGCTCCACAGTGCGAGCAAGGTCGTTTTTTGGTCCTGTACCGGAGTAACCCACCCCTCGTAGGAGGTCACACCTGGTGGTCGGTGCTTCTCTCTGACGTCTTTTAGTCCGTCACATTCCCAGATGAGATGTCTGATGGTCGGTGCTTGATCTGCGGAGCAGCTGCTGCAACGTGTGATTGGAGGTGGTGGGGGATCGCCTTCTTGATTGCACAGTTGGTTGTACCGCCACCTTGCCACCATGTCTTCTGTGATAGCGAAGCCCGTTCGCGTTTTAACAACAAGCACTTGGGCCCCCCGAGGTAGACCTTTAGTAATTGTAGTTTTGCTATATACGCGCAGTATCAGAAATTTACTTTATGTTTTTTTTCACGTCAGAAAAGTGTAGGCAAGCCATTTTATTATGATGCCAATCATCCAGGAGCTAGGGAGTGCGATTCTCACACCGCGGTACCACCATCGTTTAAAGTGGCTTCTCTATGGACCCCGTAGGGACTCCGTGCAGACCCTGTATTGCTTCTCTGCAGACTCCATGAGGAGCCCGTGTAGACCCTGTATGGCTTCCCTGTGGACCCTGTATGGCTTCCCTGTGGACCCTGTATGGCTTCCCTGTGAACCCCTTACGTACTCTTTATAGACGTTGAATGGCTTCTTTGCAGACCCCTAAGGACCCTACACTCTTTAAAATGACTTTTACAGAGCACGTTTTTGCGTAAAAACAAATAGGGAAAAGCTCTTTTTGTAGAACCCTTTATTGGAGATCAGTACAAACTGACAAGAGCGTGATGTTTGCATACACTTTTAGCTTACAGGGTTTTGCGGCACAATTAATATTTTTTTTTACAGCCATGCCTCACCGGCGACTTCAGGTAGCGCGTCCCGATTTGGGTGCGTCCTAACTTCGGTGGCAATTCACGGCGTGTCCGCCTGGGAGACGGGGGCTGGCATCCATGAAACCTTTCTTCTACCGTATATGTTTCGGCGCCAAAGTGGCCGATTAAAGCCAAAGCAGAACAGTCACATGCTGTCGAATATCGATAGTCCCAAACCAACACACGCAGTCGTGCAGTTATCCGAGTGGCCGCTGCGGGTGGAATGGTGGCGCTGCGATCACAATTAATTTGGTTTTCGAGTACAGATCGGTGCCACTTTTTCAGAGCAAGCTCTTTAGCGGTTTCCCAACTGACTTGCTCTAGAAACGTTGGTCGGTGCGGACCCCATAGCAGACGCCCTGCAGACTGAGTGGCTTCTCTGCGGACCTTGTAGCGACTCCCTGTAGAGCTTGTATGGCTTTTCTGCAGACCCCATGAGGACCCTGTGTAGACCTTGTATGGCTTCCCTAGGGACTCCTTGTAGACTTCGTATGGGTTTTCTACACGCACCCTATAGACACCGTAAAGACCCTGTGTAGACACCCTATAGAGTCCCTATGGACTCTATATGGTGCCTTGCCATAGAGAGGATATAGGATGACCACACATCACCCATAGAATAGGACGTCCATAGAACGTCCGTTGGCCAATATTCTATAGGGCAGCCATAGGACGACTTCACGGAGGCAACAGAGGTCGTGGTCCGCCTATAGATGCCTTTTGTACTCCCTATGGACGCTGGTCTATAGAGCGTCCTAGAAGTGTCCATACATATTTTTGTAAGGGATGGCGTGCTCTCTGCGCTTCATAGGACTAGCCGGCGGAGGAGCACGCACAGAGAGACGGCGAATACAGGCTGGTCCAATCAACTGCAGAGAGCACGCCATGACGTTGTGCCTCTTTCGCTGTTTGATTGGCCCTTTGGCTTATAACATGGGCCGCGCTCGGACCGAAGCTGAGACGAAGTATAGTGATGTTTTAAACGACGTGTTGAACCCAGGTCGTGCCGCACTTTGGATAGGTCGCGATGAATAGATAATCTCGCCGTGGAGCGTAAGCCAAGGCGGACCGAACCTTCGTAGATGAGTCTGCTGATGTACAGGCCATCAATATTTCTGTTCAGTTGGGTTGTCATTCGTATCAGACTTCGATCCTAGAGAGGGTGATACACAACGAATTAAGAATATACTTTTTTTCTCATAAAAGTAGACAACCCTGCGAAGATCCTTACACTTCCTAAAATTAGACAATTCAGCAAAGAATGAGCAGAATTGTCTATTCTACCTTTAATTATCATTTACAAGACATTCAATATATGCCCCAATGATCGATTAGTAGAAAAATTTATTAAGAGTAATTATTTGGACAATTTGCAGCTTGCATGCAAAAAAGCCACGCTAACTGACGACGTATGGTTCGTTCGTCGGATACCATCACAATTTTATGCGTGATCACTCTGCGTATATCAGCCCACAAACTCGGGGCTCAGACCTTCGGAAATGCACAAAACTAAACCCTTCAAAATTTCGCTCAGAAAATACCGGCTCTCCAAGGACTAGCCGTCACGAATCGCGAAAACCTTTAAACTTCATTTTCCGTTTAACACCGAGTCCGACCGCAGCTATGGCTACGCTCGAATAGCGCAAATCAAGCAGCGCAAAAAAGTGCATCGTTATGGCACTTGTCGTCTTGGTGCCTTTGCTATTACAAAATAAAACAATTGCGAACCGAAAAAAAGGGCGGCATGGCGACGCATTTATGGCGCATTAATTCACACTGGCGGTTGAGCTGGGTTTGCTAAGCGGTTGCGGATGCGTTTCGCGAGTGGCCCCGTTCCGTCACACCGAGAGGCAGTTGGCGGTTTCTCGGCTATCACGCGTGATCTTCAGAGATTTGCGTTTGGCAACCCTGTTTTACAATCCAAAAACCACTTTAATCCACAATCCAAAGCCAAACTCTAGCTATGTTTGCACACTGAAGATTTTTTTTTTCAGGCTGTTTGCACGCCTTACGAGTTTAGGCAGCGGAAAAAGGGACTTGGACCAACAAAACGTGCCTTCGATTCTCTCGACTTCGCCCCCAAACAGAGCCCAGCTATACACTCTTAGAAAAAAGGGTATGGATAGTCCTCCCTTAGGGGAGGAACGGTCTTGTAACCTATGTTCCTTTAGAAAGGGAGAAACGTTCGTCCCTGAAGCAGGGGAGCAACGTTCCTCTGTCGCTTGCATCTCAATATGGCGGCCCCGAATCGAGCAAATCGAGCCCAATAAGGCTTAACCAGGACGCTACGTCTCTTGTACGGGACGAGAGCAGCAGCAAATAAAAGCGTCACACGAGCTTTCCGCAAACTGTGTTTATTTCCGAAGCCAGATTCCCCCCACAGGTACAGAAACTTGCGTTTCGAAAGCAGTTACTCAGTCTTCTCGTCGACAGCACTGCGATGTTAAACGGAGACAACCGATACCCAGTTACTTCGCGCACTTTGAGTCTTACCTTTGGTGTTCCTCGAGTCACAATTCCTTCGTCAACCGCACATCACAGAGAAGGGCAAACTCAATCAGCGAAACCAAAAGCCGCTCTCGAAAGAACAAACTCGAAGCCGCTGTTTATCGCGTAGCGTGAAAGGTTAAATCGCTAGCCACCAGATGGCGGGGTCAAGCAGAGTAATTGCAAGCAGCTAGGCTAGGTGGCGCTTGGTACCGCCCAATTCATGTTCTACAAAAAATTATTAATTTTTTTCAGGCCACTACCGCGCTTCAGAGCCGCTCCCCTGCGCTTGGGGATCCTCTACTATACACACTCATTACACTTATTACAAGCATTAGGTGAACATACATTGAGCACATACACGGCACACACACAAATATTAATACAACGGAACACCACACTAACCCGAACACTACACCCGTGCTCTGCGCTTCCGTCTTTTATACTGGTCGTTTTGAACGTACGGAACTTTTCGGTGACCCCCTAAGCAATAAAAAATATTCCCAGCATGTTGATTTTTTCCCAGCAATGTCATACCTCTGAAAGTATTTTAAATGGCTCAAGGGATGAATCTCTTATTAAAAGTAAACGCTCGATCAAGCCGTAATTATTTGAAAGCCTATAAATCGAGCCGCCCTAATGCGGTTCGAAGCCATGAGTTTGTTTCCCCACACGGCACGTCGTAGCCTGTATTTCTATTCGTTTTTCTATTTGTGCTGTTCGCGCAAAGCTGCAATTGCCGTCTTGAATTAATCTCTGTAGAGCGGATATTCACTCAGCTGGAAGTAATGCTTCACATGCTGAGAAATCGCTTTTCGATCAACTTGAATGCAGTCAAAGCCGCGACTTGCGGCAGGTGTTCAGTGTACGGAGCTACGCCGTGGCGAGCCCAAAACGTCTAGCGCTCATCCCAGCGCGCCACTTGGAAGGCAGTTTCTCCAGGAACCGTAGTATATTTAAACAGCAAAATAAAGGGCAGCTTTTTTTTTTCGATTTTACCTTCTATTGTTTTTTAATGCCGGAATTCCATACTGTAAATATACGTACTTTCCGTCACGATTTCGTACTGTTCAGTCCTTGCCCCAGAGCGCAATCGCTAGCGGGGACAAGACAATTCCGACAGTCATATTGGCCATTGTACGATAGCGATAGGAGCTTCTACTGTTCAGACCAGCGTTCCAACATGACTATCCGCACGTTGATCGATTGCACGTAATCCCTCAAGTGGTATTAAACTTTTTAATGTAAAGCGGAATGTCAACCTGCGACACCCCGCCCCCTCATCACGGCCCGCCCAATTGCATCAATGCCCGACAGTTTACGATCTCATATTGTTGTTACACCACTGATACGCGAACACACGGTCACATCGGCGATAATTCCAGTCTTCTGTTCACAACCCACAACACTGCCATCACGATGTTGCAGCTATGTTGCTGACACGCACAAATACAGAACCACGTTGAACGCCGGTTGCACTCGGCATCGGAAAACAGAACCGAACTCAGCGCGGAAGGCACCCAGGCAGCCGGCAGCAAAACCTGCCTGTCTTGGACGGAGTTCTTGCGGTTTCCATAACGTCGAAAACGTCGACACAGTTCCGCGTGGTTTCGCTACTGTAGCGACTGTAGTTCCATCGGTTCGCCGCGCGTGCGAGCCCCGCAATCCGGAGACGGCCATCCCCCAGTGTACGTGGCACTGCTGGCACTGCTCCGCAACTTCGCTGTTTCCAGCGGCTTCGTTTGCTCGTTTGATAAAATTAGTGATAAAAGCGTCAATGCAACCGAAATGTTCTGCACGTTTAGACTAGAAAACGGAATTACAGGGGCCTTTACTGCCGCTGAAGCTCAATGAACTCAACAGCTATTTATTAAACAACGTGCGCGACCTGCTCGAAAAACGAAACCGAAAGAAGATGAGTCGGGAGGGCGAAAGCTTTTTCCCGTCTGCCTGGAGAAGGAGAAAAACGTTTCGTTCCTCCCCTTTTCTCGCGTCCGGTTGGGGGCGCGTCAGTAGAAGGGAGGAAGACGCGCCGTTGCTACTTTTTTCCTCCATTTTTTCTTAGAGTGTAGACCAACACGCGTCCCCGACGTCATGCAGCTTCGGTGGCGCTGTCGACGGCACTGCGCATGCACAGAGGCTTCAGTTCACTCGAATTCGGTTTCCGCGCATGCACAGTGCACACACCTGGTGTGGGCAAACGCGGGCTTGCACAAAAAGCGTAATGCCATGGAGTGCTTTCTGCGCTTGATAGGACTAGCGGGCGGAGGAGAACGCCCAGAGAGACGGCGAATAAAGATTGGTCTTATCAACTGCAGAGTGCCCGCCATGACATTGTGCTCTTTCGCTGTTTGATTGGCCCTTCGGCTCATAACACCGGCTGCGTTCGGACCAAAGCTGAAACAAAGTAAACGTGCGTCTTATTGACTCAGGAAAGGATGCCCCTGACCCTATGTTTGAAGTGTACCCTTCTTGCATGAATACTTCGCTTTGTTTTCGGGACAGAAGGCCAGTTCCACCCCCCCCCCCCCCCCCCCCCCCCCCCGCCCCTCGTTGTTCGCTCTTTTCATTTTCGGAGTTGTGAGCGGCACTGGTGGAATGTGGTGAGGGGGAATGTGTTCGGTGCTAGCCGATCGTGGCTTCCTTCGTGGCGGACTCTCCTTTCGTCACTCGCACGTCGATCGAGTCTACACTTTGTTGGACATTAAGCTAAAATACACGCAGTATGGATTACCTCCGTCAAATGAATAAAGGTCCCCTTTATTCAATTTGGTAGTAGTAAACGTTGCAGGTCGAGCTAGCGCACGTACTCTGCCAGATCCGCGGTAGCGTGTTGGCTGCGCAATCGGGCTCACGATATCTCTATCAGCCTTCGTGCGGCTCATGCACGGTGTCGAAAGCTTTGAATAGTAAACCGGACTGTTGACATTTCGGTCGATCATGGGCAGGTTCCGACGTTCTACGGGCAAAGACTAACAAGGCAGCGAGCGACGGGCTGTGACGGACATGACAGACATGAGCATAACATTTCTTCGTTGGTTTGTCTGCTGCAACGCTAAACTCCAAAAAAAAAAAAGAAGGTGCCAAAGGATAGTAAGTGCCCTAACTTACTCTTTTTTAACTCTCTTTTCATCTAAGTTACTCTTTTGCGACCGCTTCTCTCGATGATACTCTCCCTTAACCCTCACTCGAACTCGAGAGTAACCGTAGCGAGAGTTAGTTTCTCCTTGGAATATCCCAGGCTGTCGACAGATGGTGCCGCTATGGGTTCGGCGCATGTTCGACGCTGTACGGCGCAGATATCTTTTTTTTCTTTCTCTCGGGAAGGCTTTTTTTTTCCTACCCGCTTCCTTTTTATGTTAGGGGAAGATGGGCAACGATGCTTTAATAAGTGAGTTGGTACAGCCTAACTTTATTTAGTTTTGTCAACGCGCGGTTCAGGTGTTTTGGGGCAAAGCAAAAAAATATAAAATAAAAGGGTACAGAACTGGCAGGTGATGTTTTGCTGCTTCCATATGCATCGCCTGCGATATGAGCTCAAATATGTTATTTTTCCGAGTAGAGTACAAAACGAGTTCGCCAGACCACTTTCCAAGCCTGCACATATATTTTCGTTCTCGTCAACAATTTCTGTAAAATTCACTTACTTTATGCGTCGCACTGCAGTAATCCACTTCTGTCGCAGTGTCGCTTCGCAAGATCCCAAACGGAAGCGGTAAAGTTTGACGCTTCAGTCACCTTCCCGACTGCGGCCGTCTTTGACGCGGCAGTAGCAGCGTTTATTTTATTTTTTTATTTTTTTATTTTTTTGGGCGGGGGACTTTTGGAGTAGGCGAGATTAGAGCCACTAAATGAGCTGCGCTTAGAGTATCGGCACTCCATTCCCCGGCGTTGTTGTGGGCGCCGCCATTTTGGTTCGTGTGTACAGTCAGCGAGCCACCACACCGAATCCTCGGTCCGCATTAGAGATCGTCCAGTCAAAGTTGCAACACGATGAATTCGTTTGTTACTCATTTACTTAGCCGGCATCTGATAAGCCATCAATGATCAAAGCGTTATTAAGCAGTTTTTTTTATAAACGTAACAGCATCACTCTCTTTTATATGAAGTGTCCTGTGAGAGGAGGACCTCTAGACGTCTCGAGTCGTAACTATATTCGATCCTGGCCCTTATGTTAGGCAAACCTGTCATTAACTAGACTCATCAGAACAAATAACTTACCAAAATGTACTTCAAAATTTAGCAAGTTACCCCTTAAAGATTACAGACCACATTATTGGCCCCAACACTGCAGGATTCACGTTGAACGATAAATTAAAGCAGCACCTTTTTTATTCGCATCACTGTTTGCAACAGAGACGGCAGAACTAAGCCGATTTAGTTCCATAATATTATAAAGAGCATACGTATAAACAACAAAAAGAATGCTTACTTATAGTTCGACTCTACGCAGATAAAAATCCCCTGTAAATCTAGTATTTAACATTTACATAATTTTACTTTACCCATTGCTTTTGTGCGAACATCTGTAATGATTAACATAAGAAAATATTTAAATTGTAATTACCAACATGCTACTCAGTTTCGTAATTAAAACGGTTGTTCACCGTGCACGTATATTCACGGAAGGCAGTAATGTGAGGTATTGATCGGAACGGCGCTGCAACTCTAAATAAAAAAGCGAGTTGGTTTAATTCCGTTTTACATTTGAAATAAAAAAAAAATTCAGATTAAGGAGCAATTAATTCACTCTGTTTGAAGGAAAAATATTAATATTAAAATTTCTTCCAAGCTTATTAAACTTTTTGTAAGAGGTACTTTCCATATGTATATGTTAAAACGCTTTACGTGGAAAAAGGAACGTCAAATTTTCAATAAAAAGGTGGCAACTGAACGTAAGATGTAAACTTAATAAACAGATAAATTAAGCTTAATAAGCAGATCGAATAAACAGATCGAGTAAACTTCATAAACAGATCGAATAGCACCGACCAATTCACCTCGATGATTTCAAAATAACTCTTGAATTGACAGCTTTTCATTCAAGGACAGAAACTTACTTTCATCGGTGGCTTAAAAACCAAGATACTAACTTTTTTTCTCAAATGCTCCCCATTACAAGGTTAATTCAGCCTCATGAAGGATTGCTCGATAAATATTTATCCAGTTTTGTACGAGGAAGGGAAGTTAGTGACTTAGTTTTATTGCGAAAGCATTAACTCTCACATGGAGCGAAGTCTGTAGCCGTTTGTAGCAGAAAAACGGCACCTGAATTCAAATTCGCTGCGACGCGTTATGTGGCACCATAGCAACGGCGTCATCGTTACTAAGGGGCCAGCCGAACTGCTGGCCGCGCAGCGGGAGGGGGGACGCGGGTATACGCAGGCCTGACGTCAGACTTAACGCTAGGCCTATCGTTATGCTTCGAGGTCTTAAGTCGCCCACCTGTACGCAGTTGGTACGCTAAAGATTATAATTATAATGGCTGTCGTTGATGGCGCGGTCTCGCTGATATGCTAATACTGACGGCCATGAGTGACGACATTATCATAGATATTACCGCGCTAAAAAAGAGCGTGACTATGAATGGAGACCCCGAACTCGGTTTAACCATATCAACGAGCGCAGTCAAAGGCACAATCACTTCCAACCATGAACTCGTATACTAAAAATTCAAGACGCTGGGCCTTTCCTGTATATGACTGGTTCAGCAATAATACAACGCGTACAGAAACTTGACGAACTTCATAGCGTTGCGTTTCTAAAGATATTTGATTAGTCCCCCCTGGTTGTACCGTCGGCAACACCCGTACATTAGGCGAAGTGAAGTATATTATTCGCGTGCCGATGTAACAGGTTTTCGTTATCTCGGGCTCACCGTAAAATAGCGCGCTAAACTCTGCTGTCTTTTAGGGGGCCTAGCTTGAGTTACTTTGATGGAGGTGTTTAGGACACCAAACTACACACTAAGAAAAAGGGGAGCGCGACTTGGTCCCCGAGGGGAGCAAGCGCGTTGCCACAACCAATAGTCCCCTCGGGGACTAACGGGAAAGGGGTTAACAATTGCACCCCTCCATTAGTCTCTCACACTAGCACCGTTGGGACTAACTGTTACACCGCTTCAAATGAACCCTGAGGACCAACTGTTAGGCCCTTGCGCTTGGACCCCTGGGTCTAAACGCTGCGCCCTTGGATTTAGACCCCTGGGACTAAAGGTTTATCCGTTACATATGGTCCCGAGCCACAAATCTCCTAAACGAAATTGTGCAGTTCAGGTTAAACGTAGCTTTATTGCTTCCTAGATACACATCGCATTCAAGGATGACTGAAGTCGAAGTTCCTGGGCGGTAGAATCCACGATAAGGCCAAATTCCGAAGAGTGCACTTGCGTCGACGATGGCTTGAACACTGGGACGGCTATCCAAACCAGTCGTGATTCAAGCACCATTTATTGGGGTACCGGCAGCTTCTTGCCTCCTTGCGAGGAATTCGGATTATTAGCAACAGGGGCAGCGTGAAATACCCGATCGCTCAAAAAAAGTGTTAGATTTAACACACATATAATAAGATAACAAATACGCTACAAATGTGCTCCAATGGTTTACATCTAATATGCGATCTGTTGACAGCCGACCAGCGCAATATTATATTTTTAGTAGACCGTTCGCTGCGAATTACAGACCCAGCCTGTGCGTGCTCAAACTATGCTTCAGAGTGATGGAACGAACTCCCGCCATCAACGCGAAAGTCTGTACAATCGAATGAATGTCTCCATTAAGGCCGGTTCTCACACGCAGCGAAGTGTTGAAGTAGCGCTGCTCACGTGTCATGAGGTGCTTTTCGTCTGCCGTGAGCAACAGTTTTTGGCGGTGCGATACAAAGCTGGTGAAAGCTCCCGTCAGCACGCGCTTAGCGCTAAGTCAGCGCTATGCTTGTAGCTCTCTGCTGCATAATTGTTGAAGCATTTGAGACAAAAAAACTCGTACTTGGTATATTTATTGACCTGACTAAAGCGGTTGACCACATAAACCATAATATACTAAACATTAAACTTCACGCTTATGGTATTAAAGGAAGCGCAGCATTATTAATTCAATCTTATTTGCAGTATCGGTCTCAATGCGTCTGAATAAACTCTTCTTTTTCTCCACTTGATACTATTACAACAGGTGTGCCCCAGGGCAGCATATTAGGCCCTCTTCTCTTCATACTTTACATTAATGACGTTTTTACCATAATGATATCAGCAAAAATAATAGCCTATGCCGATGATAGGACTTTTCTTATTAGTGGTACCGACCCGACTGATATGGTTTTAGAAGCAAATAGCTATTTTAGAAATTTGCAAAGATACATGGACGAAAATTGTCTGCAAATAAACCCTAATAAACCTAAAGCGATTTTCTTTAGACCCAGAAATAAATTAATTTGTAGGCCAACATATCTTCATCTGGACAACCATAAAATAGAGGATGTAAGTGAAATAAAATCTTTGGGCGCTTATTTTACCGAGCACCTCACATGGGGCATACAGATGAATCACACCCGTACAAAGATAGATAGAATAAATGGGCTGATAAATAAACATAAATGCAGCCTACCATGCAATATTAAAAAAATATTATACAATGCTCTTGTTGTTCCTGATCTAACATATTGTCATCTAATATGGGGTACAACTACGAAACATACCATACTTAACATCATTCGTGCACAGAAAAAATCAATTAGAATATTAGCAAATCTCGCATGGAATGAGAGCACTGCTAATTATTTTCAGTCAGTTAAACATTCTAAGTATATCTTTTCTTTATAAACTCAGAATCACATGCCTTTACAGATCTGCCCTACTCGCAAACAACACCTTTATAATTGACTTTTTTAGTCTAAACAAGCATCTTACAAGTCATAATACAAGACATGCGGAACCATGGTTTGTGCCGACATTTCGTACATCATATGGACATCAATCAACAAGCTACAATCTACCTCACTTACTAAACGAATTGATTCAATATCACGTCATACCGGAAGTTGTCTCCAAGTCCCATATAATGTCCCTGTTTATGTCTTTCACTAGCTCTGACTAACAAATTTTAACCCACACGTTTTTTGGTTGACCACTGCTTAATTTTTATTGTATGCGTGTAGTTTTGTTTTTCTTGTTTCATTCTTTTTGTAAATGAGTGATTATAGAACATGTCATCACTACTTTCTGCCGTTTGTATCGGGGCAGGGACCTTGTCCAGTTGCTGTATGCAGCTTTTTGTCCTTGCCCCTCCGCTCCCTGGAGAGGAAATAAAGTATTATTATTATATTATTATTATTATATGTGAACATGCCTTTACGGTAAAGAGATCCTGCCAGGGTCTGCAAAACACAGCCAAAAAAGCCATCGGTTGAACTGGCGTTTTGCTCGATACGATTGAATATCAGGTCTCTGTGCTGCATAACAAAATAAGACACAAAGTGCCAAAAGGAATAGAGCATGGCGCGCACTTTGGAAGCTAGAGAACGCGCTCAAAATAAAACACTTTCTGAAGCCGCAGTTAATAAATATACCATAAATAGAAGTACTCAGCATACCTTAATCGAGTTCCCTTGTCTTGTGACTTCAGAACAGATCAAGTGCAGTGTTGCAGCACCGCGAATCCAAACCGGATTCTGCAATCATCGCAGACGATATAGGGAGGTTCTTTTCAAACAAAGACCCCTTCCCGTTTTCCCGACGGACCCCCTCTGCCCCATCTGCCCAACCCCCCACGTGAGCGAGGAATGCGGGGTAGGGGGTTGGTGGGAGGGGGAAGGGCGCGTACACGAAAATCTCTTTTCCCCGTCCTACTACACACGGACACACCAATGCCGCAAGGACGGGAGAAGGTCGAAGGTCACCATTTTCAACACGCCGGTCAAGTGACGTACAAGCAAACACTTTTTTTTTGTTTTTTTTTTCTCTCTCTTTTTTCAGTTTTCTCGGGGGCCTTTTTTTTTAGTTCGCAATTGTTTCGTATTAGCAGGGTGTTGCATGGATGACGTACCGGGCGCGGTTCGTTCTTCGTTGTTCATCTGGAATGTTATCTGAAACAGCGACGACGATCATATGAAGGAGTCTAGATACTGCCCCTGAATGTGCTTTTTAAGTTGAACGTGCCGTGCATCAAATGTGTCGACCCTATGGAAAACCCCAATATAAACAGCGTATTATGGATATTGGTAAACAATATCTTTTTATTGTATTGCAATACAATATAGACAGTGTATTGGAAAACATTACATTTATTGTATTGTATTACAATAAGGATTTGTTATGGGATTCCAATATCCATAATACGCTGAAAATATTGGAATCCAATACCGTATAAACCCTTATTGGATCCCCATGTGTCGTATGGGGATCCAATAAGGGTTTATGATTCCAATATACTCAGCGTATTATGGATATTGGAATCCAATATATTATATCGGCTACCAATAAAACTATAAACGAGTTGGAATATCACGTTCAGCGCAACATTTCTCTGCAACGCAGTCTCTTCTTGTGTGTATTTCTGAGTGATAAATTAAAAAAATGTTGCTGTTGTGAAATTGTGAATAAAGAAGCAAAACACTGGACTTATTCATACCAAATATATTTAACATATTCCTGAACTGGAGGATCTGGCATTTACAGCAAAAGAAAGTTAATTGTTTAGGACTCTTATTCAAAAACTTGATGATTGAAAACAGAATGTGAAATCCTCACCTTAATGAAAACAGCACCTGCTAGCTGTAGCCATATAGAAACTGCAAAATAAAAATTTGTGATTAGTTCGCGACAAGTAGCAATCCTTCACCAAGCGGGTAGATTCAAAATTACGTCTGCGTTTGATTGTGGAAAAATAAGCTTCAATGCCACTGCCACAGGTCATTCTGAGCTCGGTCAATTAAATATACGTATCCGCTCGTCTGGCTTCACAGTTCCTGCTTTGCACCTAACTAAAGTGTCTGGAATGCTCACCTTTGAGGAAAAACAAACTGGTTCTTGCTTGCTTGTAGGCCGTGGAAACTGGAAGAGAGATTTGCGGTTAGTTGTGTCCAAGTAGCAGTTACTTTGAGTAGCCACGTAAAGTACACTAAGTCTGAAAGATTCAAAATTACATGCACGGGACATAGATATCCTCTTGCGACGTAACTGGGCACGTGTCAATGTCGCCCGCTTGTATTACAGAAAACTAAGCTTCAATGCAGGAGCCCCCAGTCGTTCTGAGCTCCGTCAATTAAAAATGATGTACCGGTCGTATGGCTTCAGTATTCCTGCTTCGGGAATCTGGAATTCTCACCTTTGAAGAAAAGCAAACTGGGACCTGCTGGCTCTTAGGCTGTAGAAACTGCCAGAAAGATTTGCGATTAGCTGCGTCCAAGTATCAATTTCTTTGACCAGCCACCTACAGCACACTAAGCCGGATAAATTCAAAATTACATGTGCGTGACATAATATGCCTCTTGTGACAAAACTGGGCACACGTTTTGTCGCCTACAGCAACACTGAAGCCAGACAGACAAGCGGTACGGCACCTTTAATTGACGGAGCTCAGAACGAGTAGGGACGCTTTCACTGAAGCTTGTTTTGCTGCAGTACACACGTGTATTGCAGCAAAACAAGCATCAGTGAAAGCGTCCCCAGTCGTTCTGTCAATTAAATATGCCGTACCGCTTGTCTGGCTTCAGTATTGCTGCTTCAGAGCGATCTAGAAAATCTAGAATCCTCACCTTTGAACGAGAACGAACTGGCGCCGGCTGGCTTGTGGGCCATGGAAACTGCAAGAGAGGCTTACGATTAGTTACGTCCAAGTAACAATTTTTTGGGGTAGCCACCTACAGCACACTCAAAATTACATGCACGGGACACAGATGCCTCATGCGACGGAACTCCCTTCGTCCTTGTTTTCTGTTAACCCTGCTCACCTTCACCACTCGCCTCCAATTTCTGCGCTACTTCTTTAATCTCGATTCCCTGGTTCCCAAAGGCCATGCCATGGCTTGCGCCAGTCACGGATCTGTCAGCTCTGCGACTGGCGTTATTGTGGCAAAGACGCCACAGCACCTGGCGCTTGATGGGCTCTTTCAATATTTTGAGCACGGCTCAAAACAGGTGAATGGGTGTCTGGTATGCCCTTTGCTTATTTGCGGATCGTTCCGAATCAGAGGGTAGGCGCTTCTGCGACCTGGGCGCATGCTCGGTATTTTACAATAGTTGAAACCGAACTCTGCAGGAATCTTGAAACATAACAAACATAATGTGCACGCCAAAAGGCATAGCAAATGAAACACCCACCATCTATCTATTTTCGTTTCTTGTCCGCAAGAAGCTGTCGTATATGGTGTCCCGGTTGGGTCTCGTCCTGATGAATCGTCGGTGGAGACCTGAGGAGCGGTCAACATCAGATTAGACCTTTTTGAGACAGAACCATATACTTGCTGAGAGGAAGTACACCCAAACAAATCTCAGGCATGTCATTTATAGTGCGTTTTAAATTGAGACGAATGATGTAAAATGAGACGTCAATACTGACGCACCCCTTTTGCGAACCCAAAATTTTGAAGGCCTTGTCCCGCTCGCTAGGGGGACAAGGCACATGAATCCCGGCATGTGGATGAAATTTTTACCTTAACATCCCGACTCAATGCCCATCCCTGAATATTCGACCACCACACTTTTAGAAAAAAAAATATTTTTTTTTAGAAAACACCGAGTCATCTACCACCTTTAGAAACGCCTGAACCAAGCATACTCGTACCGTGGCTTGTTTGCTCAGTGCCGCTCCCGAGTTAATTCGGGCCGACAATGTTGTGTTTTTTTTTTTTCAAATGGAACCCACATTCTTAGTTTTGGTTTGTCTTGTAGAAGCAGGTGGATACTTTTATAAAGCTTCCTCCCTATGCGCTTCCGAGTCAACATTTTTGCAATGGCCAACCCCCGGGCTTTGATTTTGCGCTCCTTGATGAGTGCTGAAACTCATATAGGCGGGCAATAGCTCGCCTTGAAAATACTTGCTTTTGGTGGCCGAGAACAAACTCGTGTTCCTGATTGGCACCCACTTGCTGCCAAGAATTGCTGCACATATCCTAAAGATTAGTCTAACACAGATGCTTTGGCCGGACAGAGACACAAAAGCCTGAAACAAGGCCACTATACAGACAGGTAGAGTGTCTGTGAGGAATGAAACAAACAACTCAGATAGGCATCAATCACTCACCTTGAAAACACTTGCGATGAGCGGCAAAGAGCAAACTTCTGGCTTTGATTGGCTGGTGCTTGCCACCAAGACCTGCATGTGTAAGAAAGAACCCGGTCTTAATTAAACTTGGGTGCTTTTGCAGAAGAGAGACAACAAAATACTAGTGCAAGACCGCTACACATAGGTTATGGCATTCAAGAGGAATGAAATACAAAACTCATATAGGCGGGCAATAGCTCACCTCGAAAATACTTGCTCTCGGTGGCCGAGAACAAACACGGGTTCCTGATTGGAAGCCATTTGCTGCGAAGAATACCTGTAGATATCCTAAACAACCCAGTCTTAGTGTAACACAGATGCTTTGGCCGGACAGAATACAAAAGTCTGATACAAACCACAAAAAGCAGGAAATAGTGACTGCGAGAGATGAAAAAAGACCCAAGCGGAGAGGCTCGTTCTGTTTCACGTTAGTCAAATAGTGTAGCTCATTTTGCTAAAACGATGCATATTTGCTAAAAAAAGTATCTATATTTTGCCCCATTTAGCAGAGTTTACTGCCAAGGGTACCTGCACACCAGAATAAGTCAGAATTAGTCAGTTTTTTTTTCTTCTTTTGATGAGCGACAACAGAATCCTAAACAGGTGATGAAACAAAATATGAACCCAGCAAGACAGGCTAGTTTGCCTTGATGCAAGCACAGTGCCTCGGCCAACCAAATGAGGTTCTATTCTTTATCACTTGTCATATTTGGTGGGAATAGTAAAGTAAATGAAAATAAGGCAACCTCTCTTCTAGCCGACAGCAGCAAACAAAATTCATATACCTCGATGAACGACCTGGAAATAAAATTGGGTGGTGACCAAGTGGTTTAAGGTGTCAAATTTCAAACTTACAGAATGCAGTTTTGGTTTAAGTCCTCCTGGTGTATATTTTTATCCTTATAACTATATTTACATTGTTTTTTTTGTATTTTTGAGGCACAAGTACTTAATTTATACGCTAATTCACCTTTAGAAGCGTTTTAATTACACTCCATGCCTTTCTAGTGCTCGTAATTGATTCTTGGTGAAAGCGGTCTTAAATTTTTCCTTTCTTGCTGTCGCTGCTGCTTGCTTTCTCACCTTTAGAATGCTGACAACTCGACACAAAAGTAATGAAAAATGTGTTTAAAATGTCATGAAGATCAGCATTTCCAAGCTGTACCCCTGCTTCATGCCCCGACCATGCCACCATACCATAGCTGAGTGCAGTGACAAATGGTCCCAGGTTTGTCACCCGACCGTTTTTTGGGCTTACGGTGTGGCACGACTCATGAAGCACCTATGCTTCGCGATGGAGCCAGTGAGCGAGGTGTGACACACTAGAGCTGTGCAAGCCACAGCTTTACAGCCTGCAAAGCGTGGGAAGATCCCTCTCCCTTTGCAGAGCTGGCATTAGCTCACCGAGAAGCTATTGCAAGCACTAGAAAGCCACAGAGTGTGAATAAAAGCGCTCCTGAAAATGAATTAGTGTGTAAATTATGCATCTATATGTTAAAACTTAAAAAAGTATATATGTATATATATATATATATATATATATTTAAATACTAAAAAAGGCAAAAAAAGAAAAAAAAATGTTTCCAGGTGGGCTTGCACCCAGAGTTCCACGGCCCTTGAATTCAGTTCCCTAAAGCCCGCTTCAGACGGAACAATTTCGCCCAGCAACTTCATGTCGCAACACCAGCAACACGGGCCGCCCGCGTTCACATGCAGCAACCAAATTGCTACGACTTGCCATCATCATCATGAAATTTTATTTTTCTTACAGTATTTAGACGCACAGTTATATCCTAAAAACATGTTTTTATATCTTTAAATTGCGCTGAGAATACTAACTCATCTTTTTGAAACAGTTTATTTTCAAAAATGATCCATTTCAAACCTGAACTAAGTCCTCAGTTCTCATCATCACGACCACAGGGGTGTCACGTGAAAATATTGCATTCCTGATTGGCTGCTGCCGCTTCAAACATCTCCGAGTAGTCAGAGTTGCTCGTCCGCTTCGAGCCGGACCCAATCTCAGCAATTCGTGTCGATCTAGGGAAAACTAGGGAACAACCCGCCAGCAGCCCCAAAATTGCTGGAAAGGTTGCCCCGTCTGAAGCGATCCTATACTCTGTTTCATACATAGAGTGCAACGCAGTCAAAGCTAGCGCACCGGTTTGCATTGCTGACCGTGCCTACGTTCGCCCCATAAGATAGTGCGTCCCCTGCAAAAAAATTTTTAAAAGTCGGAAAATGTGCCTTTTCGGGTCTAGTAACTGATAGTGACGTTATGATTTCAACGGAGCACACATGTTTTTCAAGAAAAAGGAAAAGATAATGTAAACCACCTTAAATTGTTTTCGTGTTCATCCGTGTGGCAGCCGCTGTGGGTTTTCGGGTTGTGTGGCACTGGCTGGTTTTGAGAAGATGGCGTCTTATGCAGCAAGCTCAAGTACCTCTCCTGCTCGGATGTTTTCGAAGATTCGTTGTGCGAAAATCTTGAAAGAGTGCAAGCAGATGATCGCCAATGTGTACGGGAGTATAAGAACACATTCCCCGGAGAATTCGGTCGTGAAGTCCTGGAGACGGCCAGTAACGACACTGGAGTGTGCCCTGTACTGTCGCGAAGTGCAAGGCGCAGTGCCCATCTGGCAAGGTGGCGTCCCCGAAGCAAAGACCTCGCAACGTGAAAGTTTCGAGCACGGGGACCGTCAAGCATGACGAGTTCACACAGAACGCCATTCGCCTGAAGGTGCATCGCAAGTGCTCCGAGAGGGAGATTCCTACCCTTGACAGCTATTTCAAAATAAACTGTACAGGCCACAACTATTGTCGATTAACGTTTTATTATAAATTTTGGGACAAGGCCGCTATCGGGGCGATTCCTCATTCCACGCTGCACCAAAAGAAAATATAACTCGGTGCTAGAGGCAAATAACACTTGCAAAGCGGCAGACCAGATGGTAGAAATCTGGCCCCTCGGCGACTTATAAATAAAAATCAAGAAGAAGGAACTGAAATATGCACTTCGTCAATGCGCACAATCTTGCCCGAAAAGTATGTCTAAAAAATAAAAAAAAAATAAAAAAAAAACTTTGCGCGTAAAATGGGTTCAAACCACGGCCACCGAGACGTCAATATCGCCAGAGCAGCGCCTTCTACCGCTCGTCCACGAAACGCGCGGAGTAACTTTTTCTATTTTTTCATGCGCACCACTTTAGTACCTTTGACAGCGTTGAACGCTAAGTATGAAACAGAGTATAAGACACCCTATTGTCTGGTACAGAGACCATTTATGAACGCTTGGGTTTTTAAACAATGTACTACACATTTTACAAAAAGAAAAAAAAAACATTGGGTGTTTAAACGTTGTACTACCCCTTTTTCAATAGAAAAAAGCAACAATAAAAAAAAAACACATTTCAGAAGAAAAAGTTAAGGAAACGGAATGTACCATTATGTTCAGTGAAGTTTGGTGACAAGACTCGGGACTTGAGCAGGAATGCAGTTATCCTTGGTGTGACCCCATGAGACTGTCTTGCTGCCTTTGCTGGGGTTTATCTAACTGAAGTACCTGTACGAAAAGTAGAACACATGTGCATAACACTCATGATTCACAAGAAAATTTGTCAATGTCCAAAATGACCCATGAAGAAAATTATGCGAGGAATTTTCAGGCTGCGTTGGCCGAGTCACCTCTCGTGGCCAATGTTTCATAGCAACTTTAATTGTAGTGAACAGTTATAGGGTATTTTACGAACAAAGTGCAATTTGGTTTTGTAGGAAACTATAACACACAAAACAACACTTGAATACAGTATGTTGAGGTACCTCTAAACAAACTCCAGGGTTTCATGGCGCCTCCTTCAGACACCTGATGTTGAACATGAAATATGTGCACCAAGGAGTGAGCAAACAGCGACTTCAGATTTGTCTCTAACACCAGCGACATGTCGACAAGAAGTGCAACGTGTAGAAGGTCGTCTAGAAGTGTGCCAAGATGAAAAAGCAAGATGTAATGATATCAGAATAAGATCACACCAACAAGGCACCATTGTGGTGAGACAATCTACGATGTAGAGACAGTAATCGGGAGTCAACCGACGTACGGCCGCGATTTACTTTGCGGCGACTAAAATGAAACATGGCAAAAAAAAAAAAAATTAGAAAACGCGTTTTTTTTTTTTTTTTTTTTACATAAATTGTTGAGCGCAGCCGGTAGCAGAGCAGTTGGGCGGCGTCGCGAAAATCTGACAGACTCGCTAGCTTTTCTCAACTTCGTACGGCGCCAGTCGGCATCACAGATGAATGGTCGGCACCCTTAGTCTACAAGGGAAGAAAAAAGTACGAGCTCAGAGCCCAGCGTCGATCGCGACTTTCGTAAAGAGAAGCTCCGGTAACACTTCGGCGACTCGTGAGCGTTAAACAACGCCTCTTCGAACGAGCCCACGAATCCAACACGTCGAACGGCTTGCGCCGGTAAGCACGCTGGGAGCAAGGGGGCTGGAGGTTGAATATCCGAAAGAGACGAGGCGCTGGTTTCTACGTCTATTTCGCACATGAGATAACAAGCCGAGTGATAGCTAGCCGAGTGTAAACACTGACTGAAGTTACATCAGAGTACACGCAGTCGAAATGACGTCTGCAACAGAGCACAGCCAGACGCTTTCAGCAGGGGACGCATGCGTTCAAATAAGCTGCGATTTCAAAACATCATGTATCCCTTCTGTCCTTCAGTGTTCACTTTGATCTGTGTATACCAAAGCAATAAAGTCGTCTATACGTACCTTTCGAAGCGATTGAAAGTGCGTTGGTTTCACTTGGAATCCACAAGCAAAGTGCGCGGCGAACTTGACGAGCCGTTATCCGTCGGTCCCGCCATCGCCGCTGTCTCGCTGTCTCGCCGGGTTGGCAAGGTATATGTACATGGGTAGCGAAGCTTCCATAGAAGCCCACATGTCGAAAAAATGGCGGCCCATGGAGCTGCTTTAGCGCCATCTATGAGTCGTGGGGACACTTCCGGCGGAACAAAAAATCAACAGGAAATGACGACACTTCCGGAAAAAAACGTGACGTCATGCGTGCGTGCGGTTTGGCGCGAAAATTAAACAAAACTAATTCCAGAGATCACAGGTAAATGAACGACATATACACTAAAAAGAATCAAACATAGCTCCATGTTTGAGCTTTGTTTGATACTTTTTAGTGTATATGTCGTTCTTTTTACCTGCAGTCTCGGGTTTTTCATGGGGTGTTTACACATTGTGTTTACTCTATACTGGAATACTGGATCGTTTGCAGCCTTATTTGCCCTTGCTTTTATATTTTGTTCGAAATGTTTTTTTTTCTGCAGCCGACTTTGTTAGCCGACCTGCTATGAGAGTAGTTTCATTTCGTCACACCATCGTGTATTTGCACAGTGGTCAAACTCCAGCCGCAGTGTTTTGCTTTTTGTTCCTTCAGGATCCCTGGGAAATATGTGAGAAACCTTAAAGCAAATTATGTAATGTCACAAAAAAGAGTGAATCAAATCGCTGGAGTGTGTTGGGCGTATGAAATACACAACAGTAACTGTAATGCAAGTCCAACGTCGCTTTAACAGTCGCGTTTTATTTGTTTTATTCACTTACAATCATTCACTTAGATTACTTACTAGAATTATACAATCGGTATCAACTATTTTCAAAAGGTCATGGTCAAAGAAAATGAGTAGATATGTACATAAGGCACACTGTTATAACATAAGACATTGTACAATCGGCTGGATGTTGTGAGGACATTGACAGTTGATAGGCAGCCACTAATAACTCGGAGGTTCCACAGTGTTCCGACGACAACTGAGGCCACAACTGTAATACACAGAAAAGTTACACTTTTCTACACATTCCTTGGGCAAGGTACCATAATGCTAAACATATCTTAACTTGCATCTGCTGGTGCTGCTACACTGCAACGCAGCGATTGTTTGGTGCAGGTCAAGGAAGCCAAGTGGAGTAAACCCTCTTGGAGCCCTGTGGTATGCTGCACTTCATAAGCCAGTTTTGCTTCACAGCTTTAAACTCTATATATGTAAATAAGTTAGAAGACTACATTACTCCTCAAGAAACCGAAGAAAATGAAAGGCTCGAATAGAACATGCCTGCACTGCTTTAAAAGTACTCTAGGTGGTCTCACATACGTAGTCTGCGCACTTGCTGCCTAGCTTTACACTTTGCTACTGTAACAAATAGTCAGCCTTTTTTTTCCTCGCGAACCAGTGCAGAATGACTCTGGCAATCAGAGAAAACAAATTATCATAAACACTTTCGTCACATACAGTCAGAGACTTTGAAATCTGGTTAAAAAGGACACAAAGAGTCCGCCCTACGTTCTCCTTTGAAATTAGGTTGTTGATACATGTCTCGAAGACTTTCTCACAAGCTTCAACAAATAATATGAAAGAAGCAGAAGGAACTGAGAGGATTCCAAAGTGGGAGTCGGCAGTTCCTTTCACACTCAAATACAAGAGCACTTGATTTCCCTCAGAAAAACACGCATTTTCTGTCCTCAACTCATATTTCTGGGATGTTCCTACACAGGAATGAACCTTGAGGAATTTCGATGCCAGCCACCCAGCAAAATAAACCATGTTGCTCTCTTCTAGTGTCAAAGGGTAGTTTGAAGGCGAATCGTCTGCCGTGGTAAGAAAAACTGTGCTTCCTAAGGCAAGACAAGGAGAAGGTGCCAAAAGGCCTGCTGGGAACGTAGCAAGGAGAGACATATCATCAGCACAGTTTGATTTTTCTGACAGCTTGAATAGGTTTCTAATCAAGAGGTGCCTGAAGGCAGCCTGAAATTGACGGAAAGTGGAGTTCGTGTTTGCACCTGATTTTGAACGTATAACAGCAAAAGTGTTTTCAAAGGTGTCCTGGTTCAGATGGCGGTTTAAAAGGTGGGAAAAACCGCAATTAACCGCGAGGTGATTGCTCAGCAGTAGTAGAGACCTAACTGTTAAGCAGAAGCCACGAATGCAGTGCGGCTGCCTTCCACATCCGAGTACTTGCAGGCTCTTAAAAACCAGAATGCACTCTTTCAGAAACTCCTCATGGATAGAGCCGTTACAGGTTGCAGAGGCATATGGCGTCTTTGCAAATTTCTGTGAGCTATTTAGGCTGTCAAAGAGACTGTCGATTCTTTCAGCGAATCTCGCTGTGTGAACAGCTGTGGCTGACAATTGCTAAGAAGTAACAAGGGCATACATTGCAGCTGAGCAGTGATTGCTAAACACTTGAGCTGCTAGCTTCACCGACATCTTTGACGAGAAGGTCAAATTAAAATGCTTCTCCTTCAGCTTTGGCATAGAACCGATCTCAAGTTTACGGTCCTTTTCATAAGCTTCCTTGATATAGGAACTTTTCACTATGTAATTACCAACTTTTTAGCCGTATTTAAATAACACGTTTCTTAGTCACTCCAAAAGGTGCGGAGCATCGAAAAGGAAAAAAAAGTGGCTTGCCATTGATCTCTACGTAAGGCTTTTCGGCAGTTACGTTGCTTGAAAAAGAGACACGTTCTGGCACCGTTCATCGCATACAACAGCTACCGGCTTCAGGCCAGCGTCCACAAGGGCGCTGTAGCACTGGAAAGAGAGATCTTTTAGTACATCTGAAGGTGTGCCTTTGTGAGCAAAAAATAGCCAAGCGGCTGCTTCCACGGTGTTCCGACTCCTTTCGCCATGAGAGCCTTATTTGCCAGTTTTTTGCCTTGCTGTCCACTATGTTCTTTAAGTCTTTCAAACCTGTCAGACGAGGGGTTGTATGAAAGCTCTTTCTTGATGTGCATTTCATCAAAGACTACGCTGCAGGCCCGATCGGCTCGAGGAAAAGAAGCTGCCCGCCTCTTTATCAGCTCGAAAATGCCAGGGTAAAATCCAATCTTTAGTGGCACACGCTGAAGCCATAGCTGCAGTGACCTTACTGATGGCAGCCTGAGCAGTCGCCTGCAATACTTATAGCCTTTGGGGCTATGAAAGTAGAGGCCTGAAGCCAAGGCTTTGTTGTGGCTGCACCATCTCTGGCCAAACCGGCTCACATTGTTCATTCTAAGCTGGGCTTCAACGAGTGCGGCGACACGAGGAGACACATGAACGCGGACACTCTCAACGACTTCGGCAACAGTCCTCATCTGACGTTGTCGTTGCAGCCTTCTTTGCAGCCTCTTGTTACGCTCTTGAAGCTGTCGCACCTTGGCTCTCAGGCGTTCACCTTCTTGTTGCCGATGCTGCGGCTTTTGCAGGGTGCTGCAATTTGGCAAATGACCCAGATTAGGCCTCCAAGAAAAACTTGCATTCGCCATCAATTTATTAAATGTGTAATCTATTCACGCTCAAGAACATTCCTCAATGATCTGAAGTGTCTTTAAACAAGAACCGCAAGTTTGACAAACTACACATGCAATTCAAGTTTAGGAAAGCAACAGTACATCTTTATGTTGGACTAGGTGCTTCATGTTGGCCAGAGACCTGATAGTCCAAAAAGACAAAGGCGCACACAGAAACATGCAAGTCAGAATAGGCATCCAAATGGTGAAATGCATTTTCTTAAAGCTTGACCGTACCTTACTTATGCCCATGGCATTGTAACAGTGAAGCGCTCGCACAACAGGCGACTAAAGTTTGGCAGATAGGTCAAGGGACCATGACAGGCTCAGCATCACACACATATGACCACGGCAGCTTTTCGATAACTTTAAAAAACACTGTCTTACGTGAGGTTTTGCGGGAAGACTTATGATTCAGTGAAACCGGTTCAGCTGTTTTGATTTGACGGTGTTAACACCTGCGTGTGGAACTTTTTTTTTTGTCTTTTTGTGTGCTTGACAATGACAATACCGTGAAACAAAAATGTGGTGAACTTTGAACAAACTTCGATTTGTAGCTGCCAGCTAGTAGGTCTGCTGTTGTGACCCCTTCCGTCATCTGCTCTCAAGATAAAGTTTAGTATCCCCTGGTGTTTTTCGAGCCTTGGCTTTTTATTTTTGCGGCCTGATCTTTTGTAACTTCACAAAAAAAAACTGCAAAAGAAAAAAGTTTGCATTATAGAAAGCACTCACATTTGTGAGAAGGCCCAGCAGCACAGCCAGAGAGAGAGTCTCTAGGCGACGGTGAAGAAACTAAAAACTCCATGTCAGCCACGTCCGCGCTGGACTCTTGAGCAGGAGCAGCATCTTGACGTAGAGCGTAGCTGTGATCAACCGCAAAAAAAGAAAGAAAGAAAGAAAAGCTTTTGTAAGAACTGCAAGTAAGAAAACAAGTTCAACAGAGTGGAAAGTTGGACGAGTTGGTCGTTCATTTAAGCTTGCAGAAACAGTGCCTCTCTGTGCACTTTTACTGCGCCTGTCTGTATACTCCTTGTTTTCTGTTTTACGTCAAGTTGCGCTGTTTCTACCACTCGAGAAAGCAAGCTCACAAAGAAAAGGGAATAAAAAAGATAGCACAAGCAATATTCGGCCACCACTTATTATTGGCCCCTAGTCGACTGTTCTCTAGTAAGGTGCACGAGTATGTGTGGTCCAATGAAGCCACAGAAATCCGCTCTGCAAATTTAATGTGAACTTAGCAAAGGAGAAGAGGAAGTCCTCCCTTATTCCCTTATTTGAATGCATAAAAAGTATATTCACCTTCTTTTATGACAGGTTTAAATCAAAAGACTGGTCGTCAGGGTGACTACAGGAACTCCACCAGTCTGAGTGGCCGGAGTATGTGCAGCTCGATGAGGCTGGCGAAATCCTCTCTGCAAATTTAGCGTGAAGTTGGCCATGGAATAGTAGTTGAATTCCTTCCTATGTGTCTATTCTAACACACGACAAAAAAAATCACCTTGTTCCCACGAAAGTTTAATTTCGGAAGACTGGTCGTCAGGGTGACTACAGAAGCTCCGCGAGTCTGAACTGCCGAAGCATGTGTAGCTCAATGAGGGTGTCACACTCACCTCTGCAAATTTATGGTAAATGCGCCTGTTTTAACACAAAATGTAAATCACTTTCTTTCATGGGCAGCTTTATTATGGAAGACTGGGTGTCGGCAAGGCAAAAGATGCTCTGTGACGTTGATTATGTCACCTCAAGTAAAACATGTCATTATAAACGGGCCTGAAATGAACTTCTAGCAGTACCTCTGTCCATGTTCAACCAGCTTTTCAAAGCTAATCTCACCTAGTTCTTTTGCAAAATGCTCAAGTCACGAAGACCATGAGGTAATGCAGTGGTGCCGGTAGTTGCTGCCACTTTATGTTAGTTTCAGTGAAAAAGCTCACCATGCAAAACTGCTGAACCTGGAGAGCTTTTGCTGGAAATGTCGCCATGTGTCGTCCCTGCAAATAATATAAAAATGTTATGAGCCCACAAAAGCAATATTTCAACCCCATGTGATAAACATTTTTCTAAGAGCGGGTTAACCATGCTTAGTCACAAAGTGCACGGAAGATTTATTGGTCTGCTTACTTTTTGTGGGAAGCACATTTGGCAACGCATTGTGACGGAGGTGTCCAGGGCGCAGGAGAGCTGACTCCTCGAAATGCAAGGAGCAAACTACCCTGCCTCGTGGCTCCCATGGAGTCTTCCCCTGTAGACTTCGGTTGTTGCAGAACCGAACCCAGGCTTCGCGCCTGCAGATAAGGCATGGTGCTATGAGGGTGCCATGAATACTACGAAATGAAAATGTAGCCAAAATGTCCACAAACCAAAGCAAATCAGTGCAAGAACCTAACAAATGCATGACATCACTGCTCTGTGTACACCATAAAGAGTAAAAACACGAGTCTTACGCACAGATGCCCTATTATATATCTGTGTTGTACCACTGATAACCACGCCGATGATCACGACACTAGGATCCTCAGAGCCAGGCCGGTACAGGTAAATTTTAATGTCGTGGGCACTTTTATAATGAGGGCACACAACGCTGCGAAGTCAGAGTGATTTCGAACTTAAAACATTCCTACATAACATATTACGCCTTCAGGTGTAGTTTCTTGTGCACATCCAGACAACCCTAATAGCTTTAGGTAAAACTAACATGAGTTAAGAGGAGAACGAACAAGGGGCATACATCACAGAGCAGGCACGTCACTGACAGTAGCGAAGTCTCACCTTTGAGAGTCGAGGGGAAACCGGTGCAGCGAGATGCCAGCCGTGCGGGTGTTGCTTTCCCAGATTTCCACGGAGCACCGTTTCTTTGCGTATCGCGCTGTGCTCATCGTCGCAAAAGACGCTGAGCCCCTTGGGCGCAGTAGCGTCCAAGATCCAGGCGCACGACAGCCGAGTTCCCGCGCAGGTAACTGGGTTAATCACGCCCGAGCAAACAACAAAACTCCCGAAACGGTGTTAGCTGCCGCTAAAACAATTAAAAGCCAAGAGCACGTGGAGGCCCAAACACAAGCAAGCAGACGGACGTCAGCAGACTGCCTTTCCGCGCGCCACGAGGTCTACGAAAAACTGCAAATATCGCTATTGCTAGTCGGCCTTTTTGCTAGTGGCGTACAGAGGACGCTAATAAGAAGTATGCATAATATTATCAAAAACAAAGACAGTTTTGAATTTTGTACCGCGTTAAATATGATTGATATTATCTAATAATTATATTTAGCTTGTTTAAAAATACCAATGATTATACTTCTAGTCACAAACTAATTAATTTTAATAATGTTTGTCCCCACCTCTCCTAGTCGCGCTTCAATCGCATCATTCACGTGACCCTCCAGGTCGATGTCGCTGGCGATTTGTTTTGAACCGCTTTTTGGCCGAAGCTTCGCTACCCATGTACATATACCTTGGGGTTGGCGCGGTCGCGGTCGCTGCGCCATGGCGTAATCTCGGCGGCTTGGCTAGGCTTGGCTGGATCGGCGGACTCGGCCACTCGCGGCTCGCTCGGCTCGCCTCCCTTCGGAATTCGAACTGCCTCCGAAGCTCGAGCGCTCGAGCTTTCGCGCGCGCGGGTTCACGATGGAAACTTTTCTCATAAAACGAGTCTGTAACGTATCGTTTGATGGCGCAAATGCACGTATTTTTCCCGTCGTTTTTTACAGTGTGTGAATCTTGCGAAACAGGCGACGAAGAGTGGTGGGTGAAATGTGCTCGTGTGTGGTTATGGATTTTGTGTACGACGTAGGATTACCCAGAAAGGTGGGTTAATATCGATAAATGTGCGGGTAAGAAGCACGTGACCTGTCAAGCCCATTAATCCTCATTATTTTATCGTGCGAACTGACATTGTCACGTATCGCGTTCGATTTGGGTTTCAACATCGGTAGCCTAACTTTTGTTGCATTAAAACTGCAATAAACATTTGTTTCAAAACGATCACTCCAATGAGCACTTCGTTATTGGGCTTTCTCATTGAAAGGTAGGTCGCGGGTGTCCCAGCTAGTTATTCTGAATGGTTTGGTGGTTGTCTAGCATTTCAAGCGCTCGAGGCTCTGTGTACTGTGTGCCGTACGTACACTTGCGCTTTCGATCAATGTGAATGTGTTTGCAACGCGGAACGTTTGTGTTCTGTGTGCATCCACCTCCAATATCGTTCTCTCTCGTATTGCCGTATGGTAACTCCTGCTGTTCTACGATATTATTCACGCGATGTCGTATATGTGGGCGTACCGATATCCACATGTTGCTTCACGGGCGATCAATACTGTGTTACGTATCCTCTTAGTCCGTGGTATATGCCGACGTAATTCATGTTGGTAACTTGGAATTCGTTCTGAGATTTATCCACGCGATATTGTATACTCCTTTGGGCCCGTGATCGACGACCGATATTTATATATCGTGTGGCCGCACAGTATGTCCATGTCGGTCACCAATATGCACGCGGGGTCGTATTCTATTCCAACAACCGTAAGTTCTGCCGGGATATTGTGCTTCAATATCGTGTTGTATACCAATAACCGCAAGTTATATCGGGATATTGTGCTCCAATATCCTGTTGTATACCAATAACCACATACTATATCGGGATATTGTGCTCCGATATGAATTCCCATCGTGCGTATTGGGTTAATCGGATAACAATAAGTTTTTATTGGTTTTCATCAACTTCATTGGAATACAATATTTCCAATAAGCCGAGTTCATATTGGCCTTTTTCAATAGGGTCGTTGCGAATTTTGAGTTCGACATTAAACTACCGAGAAAGGCTGGTTACGGGGATACGCAGAGACGAGGCTCGACTTGTTCTCAGGAACTCAGTTTTAGCGATTGAAGTGACCATTTATTCTGACTGCGAGACTCCGATGTTATAAAAGCGCGTCTTCTACAAACTCTTTAAAAAAAGTGTTAGTATTTGGAAGTCCTGCGTCTGGATAAACGCTCATTTTTTTCGCGAAGGCAAATTATGTGAATGGGACTTCTGAAATGTTGAGATCTTTTTTGACGAGATAGTTGGGTGAAGTAGAGTCAGCACATTCGTTAACTCGCATTCGCATAATGCGCGAAGCTCCACCATGTAATGTCTGAACGTTCGTGGCACATTAAACGAATTCGCCAGTTTCGTTCGAGTTTGGTCAACACTTTAAACCGCGCCGGGCTGAGTCTCGCCGATCCCCAAGACGAGCGAAATATCATTCGTCCTCCTGGTGAACATTTCGTTTGCCTTCAGGTACTAAATCATACAGATGCACCCTGTCTGAGGGGGACTGATGGCTGCTTTTGCACGCGCACGCCTATCGGATAGTCCCAGTCGAGCGCAGTTAGTCCCCAGCTTTTGCGCACGGTACCTAGCTTGAACCAGATGGTCCTTAAGGGGAGCAACTGTGAGTTCGGAGGACCAAATGCTGCTGTTGGTCCCTTGAGGCCAACTTTTTTCTTAAAGTGTACGTTGCGTGGAACGTGTTTCCGACTGGCGTGTTTACCGTGTTTAAAATACGTAGTAGTTTATCGATTTCCGTTTGATGACGTCACAAAGGTGACATCCTGAGCCCGGCCGTGATCCTGGCTGCGTCACAGCAGTGGTGGGCTTAACTTAGCAGGGGTCAAATGACCGTTTTCATCGCTCATGTGTCCCCTGCTTTAGCCTCCTGAAAGCCTGTATTACAGAGAGTCTCCGGTTGCACGATCCTTGTGAAGTGCTTTATGGGCCGCGTTTCAAATACGAGCTGCGAGGGGGTGCCGAAAGCGTTGCTCGCCTGGAAACGTCTGCGCCTTTCCGCCTGCTTTCCTCGTCGCCACCAAAAACGCAGCGCATACGGGTCGCTCTCGAGCTTGAGCGTTCACAGAGACTTCGCTAGCCAGGAGCTGGGACGCCGCGACGAAAGCGTCACTGACGTAGTCGTGCTTTTCTTCAGGACTTCTACGCTTAACCTTCATGATCTCGAGATTCGACGGTATGATGCTCTAGATTTCGGGGCGTGATATATCGCCACTTCGGGGCACTTTAAATGAATGGACGAAAATAGACGCTATGCACACCTGTTGGAGATTCGTGCTGGGGGCCGTGGCCTAACGTTGCCAAAGAATTGAGCGGAACAAAACTTAGTCGCTGGATTCAAGTAAACACTATGGTATAATTATGCGACCGCCAACACATTTCTAATTAAAATATGCCAGCTAAAGCGTATGTGATAGTGAAATAATTCCGCCAACTCATAAAATATATCGGAACGACAGGCCGTCTCGAGGAGGTGTTGTTGCTATTGTCTTAAAAGATGATATAAAAGCATTTTTGCTGCCAGGCATACCCAACCACGACAGTTTATGGTGTAAGATAGACTTTTATAGGAACAATGTAGTCCTGAGTGTTGTCTACAGACCCCCTAAAGCCAGTATAAAAATTATAGAAGATGTCAGTGACTACATACTTGGTTCGTTTTCGTAATGATCGTCTGCGGCTAACTTTAGCCGGCGATTTTAACTTGCCGCACATCGATTGGCCAAACATGAGACCCACATGCTTGCAAACTCGCGATTCCGAATAGACGGCAGGCACTAGTGGTGTTGCTCCGACCGCCGGTGACAATGTTCAGAATTTGCAACAAAAGTTTCAGTCTTTTCAACTGGTTGTAGACCTACCGTCGACGCAAGCAGTAGCGACAATCTCTGCCGTCGCTGGGGATAGCCTTGTTTCTGAACAACTTGCGGTTTTCCTAGCGGCAATATCGGACTACGCGGACAGGAAGTCAATCGCCGATTTTTCGGACATTTCTCAGGCCAAACTACTTTTTCGAGTTCACCCTCTTGCCCTGAAGTAAAGTGCGGCTACATGGTTTCGAAGGCAGCCACCATTTGTTTCGGTATGAGACTTTTCAAAGCGATTTGAAGCCGCATTTTTGCCTCCCAACTATGCCGCGCGCATGCAAAATGTGCTAATGTACCGAACTCAGCAGCGTGATGAGCCTCTCGTCGAGTATGTCGGCGCCGTACAACCCCCTTACAACAGAGATGATCCTAGCATATAGAAAAGACCAGCAGGCAAAATCCTAATGGGCTGATGGTCTGGTCTTCTGATGGAGTCGTATTTTAAGACAGTGATGGTGTGATGATTTGATGATGTGATGGCATGATAGTGTGATTATTTGGTGGCTTGTTGGTGTGATGGTCTGATGAGCTAATGGTCTGTCGTATTTCGGGAAACTGATGGATTGATGGTGTGATGGTCTGTCGTATTTTCTAACATCTGACGGACGAAGTGATCTCGGAGAGCGATTCCCCACTTCGAGCTCCGCGAGAATTCCTTGAAGTCTTTTCTAAAGACCAAATCCACCCTGAATTTTCAATGAAGAACTATCCTGCACACCACCCGCAAGACTGCCGTCTAAATTTCGGCGAAAGAAGCGAGTCTCCATGATTATTCGGACACTTTCCGCACAAACCACGCAGTCCGTCTCTAAGACTACTGCGAAGCACAGGCCCTCGCTGGCGCGGCGCGCGTTGCGCGCCGAGTTCGCCAGCATAGCTCGCCGGTAGGCACCCAGACGCCCTGCAAGTTGATCAGAAACCCTCGGAAACGACAATCAAACCTACCCGAACTCACGCTCGATCGACGACGCTCGCCGATCGGAACCCCTTGAAATCACCCCAACAAATGTTTTTTTTTTTTTGCCTTCATGGCTCACTTCGCACACAAGCACTCCCAAGCCTCGGGGAGCAGTCGCCTGCCCACCATGGCTGATTTACGTGACACCGCACCCTGGAAGAGCACCCGATCAGCCCAGAAACGGTTAAAGCCAATACGAAACCATTATAATAAAACCACAGACCGGAGTTGACCTCCATTAAGTACCCCAGACCTAACTCGGCTCAGCCGTTATCACGACCACTAAGCTCACCACAGCCGACCGCGGAGAAACCTACATCAAAGACAAAAATATACAAAACTTGATCGCCGTGGACACATACAAACAGTGTGCCCGCGACATGCTTTTACTGGTTAAATCGCTCCCTATACAAGACAGAGACCACGCCACCCGCACCTACTTGGCCATGAAAAGGGACCATGCCCACGGTGTAGTACATAGTGTTCAGGGATGGCGAACGAGTGGCTACTTGAGTACATCGGATGCAACAGAAGAAAACTCATCCACCCATACCATCGGCAACAGCAATACCGCTCTATTTACTTTCGAAGGGCTCTACCCCCTAAAATACGGCACCGTAAGCTGGGTAGTTACACGCGTGCACCCCTATAGGCCTCGAAGCCTAATATGCGGCACGTGTTTGAACATTGGACACAAATCCGAGGTCTGCCCGCCGAAGAACCACCTCAAGTGCTGCCAGAAACGCAGCAAGGGATTTCCATCCGACTTCAAAATTAACGGGAGCCACCAATGCACCCCATACTGCAAGAACTGCGGCGAGGACCATTCTCCACTCGACCTCATTTGCCCGGCCCGGGTCTACGCCGACAAACAACACAAACAAGGTATCGTATACCGCAAGAAAAGAGAACTACTTGCCTCAAGGCCGATGCCCCGACGTCCAAATGCAAGAGCACCTCCCCAATCGCGCCGCTACCTAGAAATAGCCAACCGGTATGCAGTACTGGAAGACGAATACCCGATTCTACCGCAGAAGCAGGACCATACCAACCCCCTGGCAACGACCGCAACGCAGGCCAGGCCAGGCCCAGAAGACCCACACGAGGGGGGGGGGGACAAACTTCCAAGAACCAACAGGCGCCCCAAGGCCCGGGCCAGGAGCCTGAGTCTGCCGAGGAGGAGTGACCCCTTACCAAAAATTTTAATAAATTTCATTTGAAAGTTTATGGAGTCTACTCATCGTATCTTTTCGAGTCTCAATAGATATGCAAATGAGTTTTGTAACGAATCCGTAAGGAGTTTACGGAAACTATACTCCACCGCGTTCCAATTGGAGTTTCGACGTGCTACCGCATAAAGTTTCTAATGTATTTCATATGAATATAATTTGAAAGTCTATTGACATCGTTTCGAGTCTGTGTTGAAAAACAATTGATTTTTTGTAACGAGTCCCTAAGGAGTTTGCGAAACCTATTGGCCACCGCGTTTCAATTAAAGTTTTGCCGTGCCACCTCATAACAATTTCTAATAGATTTCATTTGAAAGTCTAGATACACTGCTTTGAGTCTCTGTTGAAAATCAAATCTTTTTTCTACCGCGTTGTACTTCAGGTTATGACGTGCCATCTCATTAGGTATATTCCGACGATTCGGAATATGGCGAACTAGCCGGTTTCAGTACTGCCAAATAATCGTGGACTAAATCCACGCAGAAGAGCGTGAGTTCCTGATTGGCCCATTTGAAGCACCTCTCAACCGCGCACTTCCGGAACTGCTCGACACGCTGCATTGTCTTTTAATACGCTTTTAGCGGCTCGCAGCTTTGCTTGTTTATTCGCTTGATTATGTCCCTTTTCGCCAGGGCCCAGGCGGCGCTGCTTTAAGGGTAGAAAGTTTTGTTATTGCCGAGAACATTGTTTGAATGTTGTCTTACTAAAACGCGGTCAGATGTCCTTTTTTCCCTTTCAGATTGTTCGTACTGCGACGAGTATGGTGCCAGTTGGATTTAAAGATAACTTTTCGTGGTAGTATGATTTTTCGTATTGCCTTGTTTGTTAAACAGGGGGAGTGAAATGCCGAGGCTGGATCCGAATTCGGCCGTAAACATTGGCACCTATACGTAGCGATCAAAAATTTTCTTCAAAGGTGTATCTAACAGGTGGGCTTTCCCTTGAAAAATTACAAAGCGTGGCTTTTTTAAAGCGAAGCTGTTTTCGGCGAGGGTTCCGTGGAAATTTTGTATGCGTGACCAAGAACTCCACACTCGTACCGCTGCACGCGCCGCAGTAAATAACCAAAATAAAGCTTTGACGAACGCGCCTGCAAGATGCCATTTGTTTTAGGCTTTTGCTTTAGAACATTTTTTGCTGCAGACACCGGCACGTGCGGCACGTGGAACACCATTACCCGCATTCTCCTTGATGCTTGGGTAATTTAGCAATATGTCTATTTCACTTCTCTTCTCTCGATGTCGTAATGGGGAAGCCGCGTATCGTCGGGACTCACGAAAAGCTAAGCGCATGGGAAGGGCAACGGCGGGAACGGCACCGAGAATGTCAGCCGCGGCGGCGGCCGGCATACACCACCGACGAAGATCGTGCATAAAATGCCAAGCGCATACGTCAAACCAGACAAGACGACGAACGTCGCTTGTCGGAGAACGCATCAAAAAGACAGAGGTACCATGCTGCTAAATTGGGCAACTTTAGTAAGGTCTACGCTAAGTTCTGTGCCACGTCTGTGTCGTGTGCTAACCAGCTTCGCTGGTCATCCACCTTCAGAAAGTGGAATGGATCATGATTTGTTAGTAAAAAATAGGGTAAAAAAACTAGTTAGGGTCAACTGCGGACGGTGACATAGGCGTTCACATATTTTACTGCTGGGTCGCACGTGTTCCGTCGCCTTAAGGCCGTAATCACCGGCTTGGCTTTGTTCTCACAAGGCCGTCTTATCTTGTCGAAACAACGAACGCGGGAGGCTACGCAGTCTGCTGCTTCCGAGATAGCGGAACGTTTACATAGGCCAAGCACGGCGCCGGAATCTTGGAATATGGGCCTATTCGGCAGTGTTTTCCCAACACGCACCCTGCGTGGAACATGGGCATTCTGAGAATGCCGTTTTTGTTTTGTATTTATAATTTTACCATCTCCGAGTCAACCTCTAAAGTATACATAAAATGTTTTGGCGAAACGATGTCAGCGTGCCCAATCTTCATCAGCCACGTATGCTTCGAAATCTAAAACTTCAAGGTGGGCCAAACGCGATGTTTTTTTAGGAATGTGTTTCTTTTTTTTAGGTACCTGCTGCTAATTGTTTCTCGTTTCTAAGAGCCTTCACCTCTTCGTTGAAGCATGTATTTGAGAAGGATAGCCTACCCGAGCCAGAACCAAAAAAGGTAACTCTTGTGATGAAGATAACGTATCGGTGTGTAAGCAATTTCAGGAGATAGTGCGTGCTCGCACACACAACTCTTGTGCCCCCTTTATCTGTGTGTAAACGCGAGACAATAAGAACCAAGGCAGACGACTCCCCCCAGACATTAAGCTGATAATCCTTGTTTTTCAGAACCACGGTGGAATTGACCATCTTCTTCAAGTTCTTCTCTGCTGCTTCGTGAGGATTAGGTAATTCAAATATTTACCTTATCGTTATTACATTAGAGCGACCAATTATTCTAAAGTACCATCTATATTGTAGCGTTGGACGCTTTCTGGTTACCTTACGAGGGATTACGTGGAGACTGATCTTAGTTGAGATAAACGCTGGGCTCCACGATACGGTCGCGCACAAGTCACCTAGCTGTGTTTGGAGATTTGTGTTGGTCCTTTGTCCCTCTTGTTCCCCTTCTCCAGAGACATAGCCAGAGATTATTTTCGTCTGCAATAAGCGACTGCTTATGCCTGCACTCTAAAAAAAAACACCTATTTCTACTTACTCTACTCTTGTTGTGCGTCTACTTAGTAGTGTTGTGCGTCTACTTTCCCGCACAACACTCGGATAGCCAATCATCGCAACTTACGGAGGCATACTCAGCGAATGACGATGCCGAAACATACCTGTAGACCAAAAAACGCAGTCTGAGTTGTGACATTACGCAATGCAAGCGTGACGTTTTGCATTGCTTAATGTCACAACTCAGACTGCGTTTCTTGGTCTAAACATATGTTTCGGCATCGTCATTCGTTGAGTTGCCTCCACAAGTTGCGGTGATTGGCTCTTCCAGTGTTGTGCGGAAAAATAGACGCACAAGCTTCTTTTAGAGTGTGGCGGAGTTCGTCCTGCGCACGGCATGAAAACACTGGCTACCGCGCAGTGTGCATTGCATGCGAGAGTGCCACCAGAAGAAGTTTGTCGGTTGTTTACCTGATGTTCGTTCAATGGGCACGTCGCAACAACTTCAAGGAGTGGATTGGCACTTGGCGTACGATGTAGAGATCTCATAGTCACTCGCTGAATCTTAAGCCCCGCACGTCATTCGCCGCTCCAGAGGCGCGGTAGCACTGCTCATGCATCATACAAAACACAATCTGTAGCTACCCAGGCAGCACACGATATTGGGCCAACATTGGAATTGATGGGACAAAGAACGGCCCAACAATGGCCCAACTGAGCCATGTGTTTACCAATATTGGAATTACCTGGGCCAATAATGGACTATCATAGCCAATGTTTTTCGAATATTTGTGATGCACTGGAATAAGCTGTCCAATATTGGACTGTGAAAGCCAATGGCTTGCCAATATTGGATAAATGCTGGCATAACCTGTCCAATATTGGACTCAAAGCCAATGGTTTTCCAATATTGGATATATGCTGGCATAAGTTATCCAATATTGGACTGCCAAAGCCAATGGCTTTCCAATATTGGATATATACTGGCATAACCTGTTCAATATTGGACTGTCAAAGTCAATTGTTTTCCAATATTGGATATATGCCGGCATAAGTTATCCAATATTGGACTGTCAAAGCCGATAGGTTTCCGATATTGGATATATGCTGGCATAAACTGTACAATATTGGACTGTCAGAGCCAATGGCTTTCCAATATTGGATACATGCCAGCATTAGCTGTCCAATATTGGACTGTCAAAGCGAACAGCTTTCCTATATTGGATATACGCCGGCATAACCTGTACAATATTGAACTTTAAGAGCCAATGTGTTTTCCGATATTGAATATACGTTGGCTTAAGCTGGTTAATATTAAACTGTCAAAGCCAAGAGTTTTCTAATATTGGTGATGTCTTGGTATAGGCTGGTCTATATTGGTACTGCCATAACCAATGGCTTATCGATATTTACGTCGCCTAGGCTATAGACCCGCGAACCTCTTTCTTGCATTGCAGAAATAGGAAATTGGAAAAGAGTCATTCATGAGCTCGCTCGGGCGAGAATTTTATTTAGCCAACTTCATGGGGCGTACGTCGCCGGCGCTTTATAACCGCAATCACAAATACGTCCTTAGCTGCCTATATGACTATTGCAGTTTTTTTGCTGGCTGCTCTCCATTCGCATTGCCTTACCTCGGCGTTGACAACTTAACTCCGTTTTTTTAGATTTAAGTATTTTTGTCTTTTCCAATATATTTTTTATATATACGTAGCGTTAACGTTTTCTCTTTGTCCGTGCCCCTGTCATGTTTGTATTTCTTTCTGCGTGCTCTATTTTTTTATATTTAATGATTCTGTGCATATTTAGTCATTGTCGACGCAGGTGTCAACAAACATAAAGCCGCCGCTTACGCTGCAACCGAAGTGACTCTCAGTTTTACGAGAGTATATCGCGATATAAAGTCATATATTAAACTCGAGTGAAGTCTCGAGAGGGTTGCTTCGACTGCCAGTGCACATGTCATCAGGGTAGGCAGAGCAACGACGTAGCTATCGCGACGCGAGAGCACACTGCGCCTCGATGTGGCCGGCCGCGCTCGCTCTGCGGAAATGTGAGCGTGGGACTCTCGAGCCCCGTTAGCTTACTGAAGCTGCTAGACCCTACTTTGTTGTCGCGAATCATTTGCCCTTCGAACGGTCGCGAAGCCGTTGCGCTCGGAGTACCCTACCCAGCATCTTTCAGAAACCGTTCGCGCAGCATCGCAACCCTCTGTCGGCGAGCGTGGGCGATTCATCGTGTGCTGCAATTCGGACGATGTGCTGCTCGGGCTGTCTTTTATGTGTAACTCTTTCGTAAAACAATTTGAAGTTTAAAAACGCGAACCTAACAGCGTACAAACAGTTTTAAATTTATTGATAAAAAATATATTTATATACTTATAGATATATTTGTGTACATCGAGCGCAAAAAATAGTCGCGCTTAGTTCTTCATTACATTATATTATATATTTATATATTATTATATTTACGTTATACGACGTAAAACATACTGTCTTCAAACTTGCCCCGTTTAGAACCACTTTTGGGCTGGAGAGCGTCTTTAGAAGTTCAAAAGCTGACCTTCAAAGAGCTGTCCTGTTAAATCGGTATTGACAGCAGGGTAGACGCTATGCGTGTTTAAGGCCAATCGTGTCTCCGGTTATGGTCACTTGACTACGGTCTCGAAGCTGGTGATAAGGCAGAGCACGGAACCTGCCTAAAGCCCAAGGTCACGCATAACATCTACTGCACTATCAACCTTGGGTAGAAGTGACAAATTCTCTCGCTGCGTTCATTGTTGAGATGCCCCTGGAGATTAGCCTTTTGTAAGCGCACCCCACCCCCGTTCTGGCCTGCTTGCTTTGTCCTCCTTCTCTTTTTTTCTCTCTCCCTAAGCTGAAGGCGCGGTAGACGGTCCGTACTCGCCGGACCAATGAACCGTACACGTTTTATCGCTTGAGTTCGCTCTCTGTGCGCGGGTAACGGCAGAAGCGTGATCACGTGGTTTGACGGATGACGCATTAGCCGTTGAAAAACTCGGAATGCCTGCGTCGCGAAGACCGGACCTAGTTTCGCGTGTGACGCGGCCTGCGGGGTGCGGGCCCGCTGTGGATTTCGCTTCTGTGGTAAATGGTATCTCGTTCGAAAAGTCCCACCCGTGTCGATTTCTTCATAGAAGCCCAAGACATTCTTGTGAATCGTTTAGTGTTCGGTTCGGCAAATGGCAGCGTGTGCTACATCGTGTTGAATCTTCACGGATCACTTCCTTCTGGTTTTTGTGTTTGAGGGGTTTTTGTGCAGTGCCCGTGTTTACATATATGTCGGATTACATCTTTCAAGTCCGGTATTTTCAAAGTAAGTGCGCTGCAACCTACTTGGTGATCATTGTCCGCTCTTGTATGGGTAATCTTCCGGATAACCTCTAGACTTGGGCAGGGCCTATCTCCTGGCAGCCGTTAGAATAAGTTTCCCGCAATCTTACCGACAGTCGCCTGCCATTATCTGTCTGAAATAATGTCACAACTGCAGGTAGAATGCTGACTTTTTTATTCTCCGTGCGTTTCGCGAAAACACGTTTCGTGGCCACCTTTTCGTCGACATTTTTGTTTCATCGACACGCGTTACGCGAATTGCGCGCTGTGGGGGCATTTCGTCGTGCGTGTATTCCTGAGGCGCAACGTTTCCTTGGCATGCATTACGCGAATTGCACGCTGTAGGGGCATTTCAACGCAAGTGTATTCCTGAGGCGCGTGCTCACCGAACCAGCCCACCCTTTCACGCCGCTTCATGCCAAGTCTGAAGCTGTTCATTGCAAAAAAACAAAAAAGAAAAGAGGGAAAAAGATGTATTTTGAGTTTTTTTTATGAAACATCGCGTGTTGATGAAACGATCTGTCTATGAAATGTCGTTCGATGAACTGATTGCACCGCCAATGAAGGGCGAATAGCGGTAGAATTTGGGGGAAAAAATTCTTCCAGCTGCCGGGAGACTGGACACTCCACAATAATTACCCCGGTTTGTGTTTACTTTGCAATCTTCTTAGTTGTATCACAGTTGAATAGTACCTCTTCACATATTACAAATTGCTGATTTTGTGCCTGTCTACAGAATAAGCTGTGTGTAATAAACTTTTTGAAGATTTTAAAACAATCCCTTGTGTCTGTCTACCTTCCTTTTTGCAAACAACTTGGTGAATGCACTTGCAAAGAGCTGGGCGAGTGCAACGATGGCCAAAAATCAGCATAACGGCCAACATTGGATCGGGTCGCCCTTCCAGTGTTGTCCATTATTACGCCGGTTTTCGCCAATGTGGGAGCACCTTGGCTGGAACCATGGTTTAGCAATGGCCCAACATTGGCACCAATGATTGGGCCGACATTGGCTGGAACGATGGCTGAACAGTGGCCCAACATTGGCACCAATCAGTGGGCCAACGTTGGAAAGGGTAGCGCTTCCAATATTGTCCAATATTGCGGCCGGTCTTTGCCAATGTTAGGCCAACGTCGGACCGACATTGGTGTGCTGCCTGGGTACTGTCTGAGGCTTCTTTCTTTCTCATTTGACGGCCCCTTTTCTTTGATGCGTATTCCGGGAGCATTCGTTACGTGGCACCCTTTACGACGCCAGCGTCACAAACAACGGGTGCTGTGGCAGGCCGGCGGGCAGGGAGTAGGGATGCCGCGAACCACCCTAGGTTCAAATTCGAAAGGTTTCGATATTTTCGAACCAAACTGATGTTCGAATTCGAAAGGTTTCTATATTTTCGACCGTATGGAGGTTCGAATTCGAAAAATTCGCAACTTTCAAGAACTGTGGAGTTTCGAAATCGAAAAGGTTGAAGCTTTCACGGTTTCTACAAGTTCGAGTTCTATTATTTCGAATAATTTTTTACCCGAGGTTCAATAAATCCGAATATTTCGACCTTTCTTAACTTGAAAATCGAGAGATTTGAATATTTTGAATTTCTTTGGATCTGAAATTCGAAAAATCGAACGTTTTGAATTCTTATATACATAAAGTTCGATAAACTCAAACATTTCAAATTTTTTTCTACATAAAGTTTGAAAAGTTCGAAGGTTTCGCTCTTCTTTTAAACCTAAATTCGAAAAAAAAAACTTCGAAGGTTTCGAATTTCTTTCAAGTCCAAGTGCGCAAGTCCGATTTTGATGTTCCGCCACAGTTTTCGTTTCAAATAACGTTTTCACGCCTCACTGGTTTTCACGAAATCAGGTTTCGAAAAGTTCAGGTGTACTATTTAGACTGCGCGAAGTTGGTCAGGCAATTAAATGAGACGACGAGTGTCCCGGATGTGCTGTAATATTTGCCAGTGCAGAGTTACGTGTGACCATAGATCAGTAATTGTGACCGCCAGGCCGGGGGGGGGGGGGGGGGGGTCATTAACGTGTATCACGAGGTAGTGATCACACGAACGCACTGTTTAACGATGCTCATCCAGTTCGAAACGGCGTAGTTCAGGTAGGTGGTTGAGGATCAGAAAAACCTTGAAGCGATCTGGCAAACTGCCTCCTTACCCCTTTGCACGCTGGTAGTAATCCAATCGAACGCCGCCTGCGTGACGCTGGCATATAGTAAGTTTAGTTTGTACATGATGCAGATCCTGAGACTGGGAATGAAACCTGAAAAACAAAGTGTAAGAAGACAGAAAAAAGGGGACAGGACAACGCCTCAAACTCAACTCTGGGAATGAAATAAAAAAAAAAGTGTAAGACGAAAAATAGGGGACTGGACAACGTCTCAAACTAAGCTCAGGACAACGTCTCAAACTCAACTCAGCTGAAAACTAAACTCAGGACAACGTCTGAAACTCAACTCAGCTGAGTTTGAGATGTTGTCTCAAACAATACACAATACACGGGCTAATTCGCATCTTATGAGCTAGACACCAATCTAGTTTCACCGCTAAATATAGCGGGGGAAATCGGCGTAACGTCACATCACCTGACGTCACGTGACATACACAACCATTCAGTTTTCCCGCTAAATTTAGCGGGAAAATATACGTCACACTTCACACCGATTCCCTATATTGCATAGTATGCATTGTAGGACTTTGACGGTGCAGGTCGCTGGAAATTGTTTCGCTTACGGTTGTTTACGTTACGTTGTCGTACGACCAGGAGTCACGGGGACATCCGTTTTTCATAAGCCTCATGCAAAACTACTCCTTGAGTTGGTTGTCATGCCTCATACAATGCTCGGCGGTCCCGCTGAGTCTTGATTGTAGCTCGGCATAAGCATACGATGACAGAAGATAGCATGCGTTAAATGGAGGTATGTGGAAAGAAATTTGTTTGGTTCTTGCACAGGAATCGCGCCGACGTCAGAAAGGGGCCTAGCTCTGATTGGCTCTCATGGAAGTATAGTGGGTAGACCTCAAAGCAAGCTGCCTCGACGTCTACCCACTACCCTTCATTCAGAACCAATCAGAGCTTGGCGTTCTGACGTCACCACAACCCCTGCAAAAGAAGCAGACCAACTTTGACTCCGCATATTTGAGGAAACGAGACTATGTGAACGGATGTCGAGGAGTATTCACAAGGGGAAAAAATCCGGCCCTTCGCTCCCTGATATCCGCATCACGTGGTAACAACGACACGCCTTTGCGCGGAACCGCTCTGACGTAGACATCCCAGGGACATGGGGAATCTTTTGCTCGCGCTGCAGAAAAGTTCCACGTCTATTGAACCACTTCCATAAATCTGTCTCCGCGCGCGTTGCATTCTGGGAACCCGTGGGCTAGGAATGGAGGGCGTACGGATTTTGCTGCGCAATGTTTCCCACAATGCATAACTTGGCAGTGTGCCGCGATGAGGCGCTTATAGTTTTGTATTAAGTCAACTTCATAGGTTCTGCTCGGCCAGATACCGGCGGTGGCATCGGGATCGGCTGACTTGTGTTTTACGCTGTTGCGCATGTCGTCCGAGGCACCGGAACCAGTCTTCCGTATTTATCAATGCCGTCTTCAAGCCGCTCATCATAAAACTGGCTTTTGATTGCACTTCCTTTGTAATGCGTAAGCTTTAACTATCTTATGGAGCGGAGTCTGTGGCGATTGTAACCGCGAAAAAAATGCGAAAAAAATGCCCATTCTCCCATTGGCTGAGCGAAACGGCTCCTGGATAGCTATTGGCGGCCCCTTCACGAGAGCACGTGCTCGGCCGCCGCTCTCGTGTCAGAGGTTGCCGAAGGGGGGCCGCGGCCGTTTCACGAGAGCGCGCGCTTGGCCGTAGAGGGGGGGGGGGGGGGGGGCGTTGTGGCTGCTTTTGTGGTGCGAGGAAAATGGCGGCGCCTGAGGCATCTCTACTGTCGGCGGCCGCAACCTGGGCAGTAGCAAAACCTGGCCGTCCACGCCAGTACCCACCAGACAAACTAAGGGAGCGGAAAGACGACATGCATGCTTCCGCATTCACAACTCATAAGAAGTGCTTAGCTGTCCTCGGAATTTTCGACATACTGCCCGACACCTTGCTGGTCAATTTGGCCGTCATTATATATGACTAACTGTGCATTTTGCTTCATTTACCCATTCAAGAAGAATCTTTGTTTTAGCAGGAAGCAGTTCGTCGTCTTCTGCATCTAACAGCGTTGCTGCAATAATCGCGTACCGCAGTTTCATGCACGCATCCTTTTTCTACTCTCGTCAATCAGTAATTAAGCCCTGTTGCCGCGAGTCTGACCACTAAATTCGTCTGATAACACTGACATCCCTCACGACTCTCCGCCTTTCATGTAAATGATAAGGAGTCGGGGAGGGAGTCCCGCTATTTCCGCCCATCGCTGACTTCACGCAGATCCCTCCTCCGAAGGCATCGCTTTTGTGAATACCACTTCAGCACGGAATAAGTCATTTTACCCCCTGATTGCGCAGATGATATGACAACCTTGTCAGCCAGCACGCGCTCGCAACTGCGACCAGGTAGAAAATTCTTGTACTGAACGAACTAACAGAGCAAACAACGCCCTTTGACAAATTTATGAAAGGTGCATTATCCCCAGAATAGCCTCACCAAGGAGGAGGGCTGGAGGGGGGGGGGGGGGGGGGGGGAGGTAGACCGCCCCAAGTGCAGAGCTCAGAGGGGTGCAACTGGGTCTTGAAAGGGGGGAGGTGGGTTGCGGCGGGCCAAAAGAGCTGGGAAAGGGGAGAGGGGGGTCATGGCGGGCCCCGGTTGCCGCTGACTCTAGCGACGCCGCTGATTACCCTCCGGATGTTTCATTGAAGCCCTAGGTGGTATGATTCCTATTCCTGAATTCATAACCAATATTGATCTCTCCCAGTGTTTCAGTGACTTAGTACAAGGATGCTCTGGAATGAAAGGCTTGTATTTGTAATGAAAAGTTCGCAATTACTGTATCTATGAAGGAATTAAAGTCACAACTTTAATTACTTGTAGTAAAAATTTCATTTACAAATCAGTCTGAAGTAATTAAAATGCCGTGATTGAATACCAAGCGTGATGCGAATTTGAGTTTGTCGACTTTAGTCTACCGTTGTGCCACCAAGCGGTCATTTACATGTAATGGCGCGATGAATTCTTGTTAGAATGGTCTTCAAGAGAACAATGTGCAGTCAAAACAGTATAATATTATTTAATAGGGTTATTTAAAAGTGCTACATTAGGGGCTCTTGTATACTGAATTTTATACGTTTTTATGAACGTCTAGATTAATAAAGGTGTGATTCTCTGCTGTTTATTCATAAAAATTACCTTGCAATTAACTAATGACCATCTTCTTTAAAAAAAATCAACAGCATTGACTGTAGATTCAAGAGTGTATCTGTCGGCGGTTTTTGAAAGGCGACTAAGCGTCGAATTTATACAATATGATACATCAACAACGCTCATCGATTCCTAACAAAATACGTTTATATTTCTACGGAACACATTAGACAGCCAACCACAACTAACAATACAAGGATCCCAGCAAATAACGAACGTCCGAATAAGATCAAATTTGAAAAAAGATGCCCGTAGAAATAGCAAGCAAGTGAAACAAATTCTCATTGTCGCTTTGGAAATCTCATTCTTGGGATGTGATTGCATTTTGGACTTCATTCGCTTGGATTTTATTATATTTCTGTGTGAATGACTTTTTGAGTTATGCAGAAAACTGAACTCACAGACTCTTTATGGTGACTGCTGTTAAGTCTAATTCACATGGTACAAATTCGCTTGCGGTTTCGCAGCTGCGACGTCGCTCGTGCAACAGAAAAATCGTGGCAGAGACTACCAGGCTCAACGCCGCTGCTGCTAAATCGCGAAACAATTTGCACAATGTGAATTAAACCTCATTCACGAGGCTTCGCAGAAACTTCCGTCTGTGTTTCATGTACGTACGTCGGGGCCCGCTAAGTTTAGAGGGTAAATAGAGAGTTTTCGTAGATCGCCTTTCCCCTCCGCTAAGCCCTCCGCAAGTAAGAAGCTGCTACTGCGCCTGCGCGCCGGTGGCTTTGACTGTATTTTTCCTGGTATTGTAGCGCGTCGCGGAGAGCGTTGCGAAACGACAAAACGATCTAAAAAAAACTCCCTTATGTATCCGCTTAATTTAGCGGGAAGTAAAAGGTGTCATAACAATGGGACGCTTCAACGTCAGATGATGTCATGTCGCATGGCATCAAAAATGACCCGCTTAATTCATTGCCAAAACATCGCGGCTAAATCTAATGCGTAATTTCTCCGCTGAAGCTAGCGGGCATATTTATGCCTTGTGACGTCATATTGCTACACGAAGTCACAGTGTCACGTGATTTCATGGCGTCACGCAACGTCATAGTGTCACCTGAACACTGTCCGCCAAATTTAGAACGACGTAAATCCTCTGAATTTAAACACAACAGTGCGCAGCGTCTCGGCAGTCACCGGAGTTCATTTGTGGAACACGGCGAAGAATCCTGCATTTTGTTTAACTGTAGCCCATTAATGTTTCTTTTTCCAGGCGACACCACAACCAAGAATGACGAGCAAGTCAATCGAGGACATCAGCGATCTGTTTAGAGAAGTGGACGGCCTCTATATCAGCAAATTCTTCAACGTAGACATCCTGAGGTGTGCTCTCTCCTGCAAGCCCAGACCCGAAGAAATATTCATCGTAACCTACCCAAAATGCGGCACAGCTTGGACTCAGTACATTGTGCACTCCATCTTGAACGACGGTGTGCCACCCAAGGACTTCATTGACTTTGCGCTAAGGTCACCTTTCCTTGAGTTCTTTGGCGCCGAGGCAGCAGAGAAAATGATCCGGCCCGGCGCCATCAAAACTCACTTACTCTGAGAATGCCAAGTACATATACGTCGCTCGGAATCCCTACGACTGCTGCGTTTCTTTCTTCCATCATATCAAGAGCGCGCCTTCGTATGGACTTGGAGACTCGTCATTTGACCAGTTCTTCGAGATGTTTGTTAATGGGAAAGTCAGCTTCGGACATTGGAGTAGAACGCACACCCTCGCTCCTCCCCCCCCCCCCCCCCCCCCGGCTCCACCCCGCAATTCGATCTGTTTCCACAAACCTCAAGGATACGAAGTATCTGTCGACGACCACGCGCTCCGCAGTTAGCATTTTATTTGAACCCAATGTACACACCCTGTATAATAGAAAGTTTGTAAAAATGTTGTTAGTGCACGCAACACCCTCAGGATATCATTTACCTCGAAAACAAAAAGGATTCTATTATACATTGTGTTTGTTTTCACTTGTACTTGTTTTTACTCGTTTTGTACTTAATTTTACTTTACTTACATGGGTTCTGCCTTCACTGTGTTTTTAACTTTTTTGTTTTATTTTAACTGTGTTTTTTTTTTTCGGTTCCGCAGAGCCTCTTGTATGGTTAAGTGTCAATTTGATAATTTCATTGCAGGTGCCCCACCAAAAAAAAAAAAAAAAGTATATTGTCTTCAAATTGGATTTCGGGTTTCCAGCAAGAAATCCAGTTAAACTTCCTATTCCATAATCCAGTTAGCAAATAATTATACTTTTTTTTTTCGGGGGGGGGGGGGGGATAAAATATTTTTGTCGATTTCTTGTTTTTATTTTGTTGCAAATTTTTTGTTATGTCATCATTTTCATCCCTGAAGTCGCTGGAACATTTTCCGAATCACTAGCATATTTTCGATGCATATCTTTAATTTTATATCGATATATATTATTTGTACTGTCCTCTTCTCTACAATAATGCCCCGGCAAGGAAAATGTATGTACCTGAGTAAATAAATAAATAAATAAAAACCAGCTCTGCTAACGTCAGACAGAGCATTATTCATAACGATCAACCTGTAATTGACTAAAATTACCTCATAAACTTTTAAATTAATGACTTTTTATTCATGTTCGAATTGCAGTTTTAAGGCCAATTACTAATAATGACAAGAGCAGTTTATATAATTTCCTAAAAAGGAATGATATTTGACACGCACTTTCATCCATAAACTTTCGCATGTTTGTCGGAAGATCAAAAAGTGCGAGCATAGAAGCGCCTTTGATTTTTTATGGTAGTGCGTTCTAAATAATCTGCAGAAGAGTGACTGGCCCTTTGTCGTTTCTTGACAGCGTCCGGTCGACGTTTTTACCAACCGTGCGCTGCCGAAATAATGAGAATAGGGGATCAGCACGTTCACATCAATCAAATAAACAACGTCTAGTAAACAACGAAAGTAATTCGTTTCTTAAGTGAGCTGTTATAGCTGTAGTATCACGTGCCAGAAAAGTGTATCTCAAAAACTATTTTGACGAACCGTCCTTAGACACGTTCTGACGCAGAATGGTGAATACAATTCCAAATGATACGAGTAAATTTAAGTTTTGAGCGAACCAAGCAACAAAACAGCCACGCAAAACATGCAGGCGAAGAAAAGTGTTTTGTGAAGTGAAATATTGCACCAAGAATCTTAAGCGAGGCATCACAAATAGTCGATACATGGCAAATAAAGTTCAATGCTGAATGAGCAAAAATTCCAAGATCACGAGTTCCAAACACTCGGGCCATGGCAATGCACTCTAAGGTGTATGTAAATACAAATGGGTCATGCTTCCTGCTCAGCCGTATTATCCTTGTTTTCAGCTTGCTCTGAACGAGGGAGTTATGTTGACACTAATGAGACAGTGCTCAGGTGTCAAATTGAAGAAACACGCAGTCAGAAAGAGAGCAAATACAACAAAATAGCTCATCAGCAAACAACAACATTTTGGAGTTCTTCACACAAAGCACTGCGTCATTTACAAAAATTAAATACAAATGTGAACCGAAATTGCTTCAGTGTGGTGCTCCAATGCGTGATAAATGGAAATCAGATAAAGCATCCGAAACACGAAGAATATTTCTGCGACGTGAAAGATACCTTTTGAGGGTAACAAACTATCGCTCTCAAGTTTAGACAGAATATTACAATCAATTTTGTCAAATCTCTTAGACCCATTGAAGTTAATTACAGTCCCTTAAGTAACATGTAATTATAGCCTGGTCAGAAATAGGTGGGAAATAATGCCGATTAATTTATTGGGCCCATCGGTTAAGATATGACTTCTACTCATTAGCATTCTGAGCAGCATTGCCGCTTGCACAAGAAGCGTCAAAGGTTAGAACCCTTCCAGTAAATTTCCACCCCATGTTAGCATAATCACGATCTTTGCGAAATAATCAATAGCACGGAGAGAAATATTTTTGCAAAGGATACTTACCACACGCTACGTTTCAGCAAGGCAAGCAACGGTGAAAGAGCTGCTTATAGTCGATCATCTATTGCGAAGACTTACTTTCAACGCCGCAAAACTTTTGGTGTATAAAGCGAGCATTTCTTTGCGTTTGGATAGTCTTGTGGGTAAATCGAAGTGCACAAGTTCCCGTTCTCGACCTGCTAGCTCGACCTGTCTCGTGCCATATTTCTTGCTCTGTTTTTTCAGACGCTTGCTATTGTACTTTTAGAGCACCAAAAGGGCGGAAAAGGAACCCCGCCGGCCAAATGTCCTGACTACTGATTCTCTCAAACTAATTGGTTGTGTTATGCGCATATTTAGACAGCCGGAAATTAGACAGCCTCAATGCGTGTCTGGTATTTCAGTTGCAGAGGAGAAATTTAGCCAGTCCATTACAATCGCTAGCCACGCACTAGTGATTCACGACCGCTCGCCGGCACGATTCTCATCTAGATCGGAAAGGGCAAGTATGGGGATTTAAGGGATACTACAACGAAATTTCGGCGCTTATTTTTTGGTCTATATGTGTTCAAAAGAGCAGTATCACATGGAACATACCAATATCTTGTTAAAAAAGTCTCGAAAAGGAATTTTAAAACGAATTAAACGATTAGCAAAGAGCACCTGGTGGATGTCGCTAACGCCTCGTTTGTAACGCTCGTCTAGGAACCATGACAGCTAGTGACGGAGGTTGTCTCGTCTCCGGCCACGACGAGAGAAGAGGGGAAGGAGGAACTCCCCTCTTCCCGAGAATCCCTTTTGTGTGTCGCAGAAGTCGCTATTCTCCCCCCAGAAGATTATAGAAGATTAACCCGTCACTCAAAATTCGTACAAAAGCAGCCGCTTCGGTGGCTGGAACGAGTAGGCCATCCTCTCGACGTCAACCTCGCCGTAGCTTTGCTCGTCATGAGACGACCTACGTCACGATTGCGTTGGATGTCACGTGTTCTAAGCTGGGCCTTCTACGAGCGCTTGCCAGAGTGGGCCGTTTATAACGAAAAATACAGCCACCAGGATCAAAATACAAACGTGCGATTGTCATTTACGGATATTGTGGATCATATTCAACCTATTTTTGAACACGACGGGAATATTTCAAATTTCGTTGAAGTATCCCTTTAAACCCAGAATGCCTGGGTTCTGCAGCGCGAGCTTTCGCTCCACGTAATACGAGCCGTGGCGCGCTAACACAGTCGGCCAACGATCTCCCGTTCCTGATTTTCTCAAAATTATCGTTCTTAACAGATACAAGAAAGGTTGAGTTGCTATTATATTTTGTCACAAGCTTAGCGCACGTCATTTATTTGCCTTTCAAAACACTTGCCGGGAATTTCAAGATGAGGGATTCGATAGTACTTGTGTCAAGCCGGGACGTAAATACTGCACGCTGTCTTGACTGACGTGAAAGGGTGTCGTTTTGCCAGACCTGTACTGCAAGCAACCTGGGTCTTTCACGCACGCAAGGGGCCATAGAACCGCACCTCGGTACAGTATACCCGTTCATATTAAGACAGGCAGGGATGAGGGTTGATCGCAGAACCCCTTACTTTAGCTGTGAGAAAAAAAAAACAATTTTGCGCCCACACATCCGCGCACACGCCCGGGCAAACTTATTCGTGCGAATCGACATTGTAAATAAACCGGCAGAAACCCGGGAACAAAGCCGTCTCTGAAATACAAAGACACGTAAGACTGCTAACGAGTAGCGATCCGAAAGCATCCGTATACGTAGCGTATTCCCACAAGCTGCTCGCCGCGCTGAGCCCGGTCGGTCGACCTCTGAGTCGGCTCCCCGGGCGGTCTCTGCGGCCTGTCGCTCTGCAGAGCCCGGCCACCCTCCCCCCCCTTACCGGCGTCCGGGCTGCTGCGCCATGGAAAGGGCTTCTCTGTGGGGTGGCGTTCTTTGGAACTTTGCCGAGAGCCGTGCAATTGGAGTTTTCCATCAATTCGCTGTTACAGACTACAGGCTTCCCTCCATGGGACCATTTAATGCTTTCTCATTAAAACACAAGAACAGAAAATAATCAAATTGTATAACTATCCTATCAACTACCTTGTTGTTTATCGGGTATTCTCCGCCTAACTGGCAGAGACGTGTATGATTTATGTCGCAAGCAGATAAAACCACACAGAAAATGTTAAATGATAACACACATTATATCATCCTTGACCATACAACAAAAACTGTAACCCAAATTTAATTGTTAGGGCGAGCCAATCAAGGCAGCTCAATATCACTCCACAAATTCATGACGTCGCTTCTTTTTGTCCTAAACGCGATCCAGTTTTTCATTCGTTGAATTTGTTCGGGTGAGAAGTGATTTTTGTAGTCTCCAAGAATACCCTTGCGAACGAAGTTTCCTTTGTGCACGAACATTTCCTTATCACTAAACTTCTGACCGAATATTTGCAAAGATTTCAACTGCCTTTCAGGTGGAAGTGCAAAGAGATTTGGTACCATCTGCTTCGCACCGTCGTTCACTTGCTTCTTGAGGCCTTCCAAGCTGGTGGATTTGACTACTTTCTCGAGCAACGTGTCGTCGGTTCTCAGCTTTCGACCGTACTGCTCACCTAGAAAGTCTGCAATCTTTAGCACGCAAGCCACCGTGTCCTTCTTTAAGTCTTCGTATCTTAAGAAAAGGACATTCGAATCTTTTCGGTGTTCGTACCAGGAAAGCAAGTTGTCAAAGTACTCTCCGCAGCCAACTTCTCCGGCAAGGAACAACTCGAGGAACTGGTCGAATGTTGCGTCTTCTAGCCCATAGTGAGGGATACTTTTGCAATGGTGGTAGAAGGAGACACAGCAGTCGTACGGATTTCTAGCCACGTAAATGTACTTGGCCTTCTCCGAATAAGGCTGTTTGTGGAATGGAAGGTGGCACTTGATGGCACCTGGTCGCGCCATTTTCTCCGCCGCTTCGGCACCCAAGAACTCTAACCAGGGAGACATCAGCGTGAATTCTGTGAAGTCCTTCGGGAGGGCACCGTCGTTCAAGATGCAGTACACGATGTACTGAGTCCAAGTCGTGCCAGACTTTGGGTAGGTGACGATAAAGATGTCGTCGGACCGGGGTTTGTAGGACAGAGCGGATCGCACTGTGTCCTCGTCGAGGAAACTGCTGATGTAGAAGCCATCCAGGTCTTTGAAGAGGGGAGGGAAATTTACGTCCAGTCCAGATGACATTTTTGCTTCCGCTTTATCCTGTAAATCGGGACAGAAAAAGGTGGCGAGTTCCGGGCATGTAACTAGTACTGCTCTGTTAACAAGATGGCAAAACTATCTACCAAGAATTCCAAAAACCGATCACAAAGCAGAAAGCGGCAACTTATTTAGCCAAGCCCTACGTTTCTTAAGTTGTTCGCGCTTCTCATTTTACCCGGATCTTTAAAGAAACATCTCCTGATTGCTTCCAAAAAAAGATTCTTAGAATATAAAATAAACAAAATAGACATGATAATCCTTACCTAGAACAAGGTCATTCTACAATTTTTGTGACAATGATACATACAATATTATTATTACTGATTTATGAACTGCGATTTCAGACAAGACAGACTGCAGGGTATTAAAAGCCGTCAAAGACTTGTGCGTGAACTAAAGTGGTGAGTGTGAAAGGAGGCGTACTCTAAGAAAAAAATCAAAATAAACCTCAAAAGTGCACTGGAACACTACTAAACACCGTTTAACCTTACGGTGTGCGGATATACGAGTCCCCAGAGCCAACCTATAGATTGAAGTATGTCACGGTGACGTTCCCGTTGCGAGGAGCAACGCGCAGTACACGAGTCACGTGACACGCATGACTCGTCTCCCCCAGAGCTCCATGTCTACTAGCGGAAGGCATGTGCACTGGATTCTTTACCTCAACTTCCTCGACTGAGCTCGGGGCAAAGATTGGGTGCTGATTGATCAGCAGCCCGAGCCTAACGCTGACGCGACGTTCAACTACGTGGGTCGAGCTCTGTGTCAAAACACTGACAAACAATCTACTTTGTTGTTTTCTTCATCGGTGTAGTCCTCAATTTAGCTACTAGAGGCGCGATGGCTGGATCTCCTTCCAATTGCGGATCCACGTCATGAAGTTTGCCATCACACCCCGCTTGCCCGGTCAAATTTTGCTGAGCTAACGCTAGTATCTGCCCTGATATTAAATCAAGCATGCGGGTTTTTCTATCAAAGGCCTTCAGAGCAAAATTTATTTCATCAAATCGCCAAGTTGATTACTCGGTGTTTTGGTGTTCGTTGATAAGGTCGTGAGATAATGAATGAAGACGCAGCACACTTTATGAAAAGTCAGCTTCTAAATCAGCACTGAATCAGCAACAGTTAGCCTTGTCACGTAGTCCAGCTTTGTTCTCTTAGATAGTGCTCGGTGCTTTCCAATCCACGAGCTGGCTCTGCCCTTATAATAACTTATCCGTCTGTATATCAATTGTTGAACAGCAAGCAGCTTCGTGGCATGTATTAAGATGTTAACGCAAGGACACTCGCATTTAAATACGCTTTATTTATTTATGCCAATTTATACGCCAACGCTATTTTATCGTTCTGCTTCATATTTACAAAAAAATGAATCGAGGACACAGCCCCAGTTGTGGGAACTCCGCCAAAGACTTTCGGGTGGAATACCGCCCCAGATCCAGACAATGTCACAATATGGTCTATATTTAGGAGAAACCAGCTGAACAAACCAACCATACAAATGAGAGGAGAACGTGAGAGACGCATTCAACCACTGCACTACCATTTGCGTTTAATGAAAAACTGGATCTTTATCGCGTACTAGGATCATTCAAAACATAACTTGATTGACTTTTTCCTTTTTTTTCTCTTCATTTTTAGGCAAGGACATCCTGCTCTTTTGTCTACTGGTGGGCAGTACTTCCACCTCGCAAGAATATACTCTCACCCCTGGTTAAGGTCAAAAGTTGACACACGAGCAGGATGCCCTAATATCAAAAAAGAAGAAACAAATAAGGAAATAGTGACGCGAGCTATGCTTTGAATGATCTTAGCCAGTCGATGAAGATGAAGAGTATCATTAGACGTGGTGGGTAGTCTAGCGGTTGAACGCGTCTCTCATGTTTTCCTCTCACTTGTATGGTTAGTTTTTTTCAGCTGGTCTCTGCTAAATATGTTCTACCAACGTGCTCCACTGTTTCCCGTGGTTAATACGGCCCAGGACTAAATCTTCTTGGCTAGAGCCACCATAGGAGCTACGCTTATAATATCGGCACTCTGTTCCCCGCTATTGTTCTAGGCGCGACAATATGGTGCCTGCGCAGAGCAGACGCAACTGACGATTGTCGTGATTCAAATATGCGACTTTCTCAACATTAGCTTCGGTGTTAGGAAGCTCATGTATTATTGTTTTGCTCTGTTGCGAACTATTAAAACATTTGTGGAGGATGGAAAAGCGTTTCTTGTGATTTTAGATAAAGATTAAAATAACTGGCAACCATGATTTTAAGACACAAGATGGATAAGTGTCATTACTCTGAAGAGTAGCTTATTTGGTGGCACTAGTTCCTGTTATAATGGTTTCGCAAAAAATGGCCAGTCAAACTTTTTCCTGCCAAAATAGCCCCGAGGGCTAAACACGGAAAATAATCCTGAATGAATTTCGCAGCATTGTTTTTTTTTCCTCTCCACCGGTTTGCCAGTTGCTTGTACAAAAAATGTAACATATTGAACAAAACGGTTTGATAAATACGTGTGTTACAAAATATTTGCCATAATAAGGGTATAGTACAATTTAAATTACGCTTACTTTCAAGTTCAATAATTAGGTAAACTACAAGATAGAAGTATTTTATAGTCTACAAAGTACGTATAGCACAAATAGTAAAAAAATTGACTTTTTTACGTAAGGAGCTTAAGTTTTCTATAACTCATGCTACTGTTTCTGCATTCAACTTGCAAAAAAACTTAGTGAATAAAAATGTATGTGTTAAAATATTGGCACTTTTCACATCCAATCATGAGTTTTTACTTTATATTGTGAGATCGCAATAACAAACGACGATATGTATAAATATGCTAAGTTAATATTCCGATCATAGATAAACTACAAGCAGCAAAGTTTATATAAAAAAGTCTAGAAAATTACAATTATATTTCATTCTGCGGTTTGCAATTGAGATTATTTATACTGGAGCCGTTTTGTGAGGGACCATTCCGTTCGCGATGCATTTTTCACAGACACGTGGTGTCCATGCCAGTGCATTGGTTTCAGCATAACCCCATATGGCTATGTTAATTTTATCTTGCTCTTAAAAGGTATAAAGATCCAAACGAAATCCATAAATTACTTCTGCTGGATGCTCTGGAACGTAAAGGACTGTTTATACTCCGACGTTGAGCGCAGTGAACACAGCGTAGCACAGAAAGCGCGTGTTTCATTGGCCGGAAACCAGAAACTCGATATCTCCGACATATCCGTATCTCTGCGCGCTGCGCAACGCCACGCCCGTCGACGTTACGTTGGAGTATAAACGTACATTAAGCCTAATAAACAATTTTGCTTTCAAGAAAAGGCTTTCCTGATATTTTTTCTATAATTGATTCTAATTGTTGTGAACCACACAACTGTCAAAGCATATAACCAGTCGCATTAAGATTAAAATGCAATAACGAGCGCTAACAAGGAAAAATAAAAAGACTGATTAGGAAACATTTATTTTATATAACCCAGCGCACTAACATTTTTCCGCCTTAAACTCATTCGCTATTTGTTTGTTTGTTTTTGTTTTGTTTTTTTCTAATAGCCCTGAATGCGTTGACATGCAAACGATTATAAGTAGTCGAATCAAACTTATTACAACCACAACTCTTCTTGAACGACAAATTACAAGTTAATCAAGGCAGCAAGGCTTATTTATGGTAATCAAATTTTAAGCCCACGAAAAAATTTCGCCGTACATTTTTTATAATGCCTTGATTTGTTTTCAAGTTAGAAACCCGTGCCCATTACGTATGCTTAGAAAAAGAACGTTTTAAGGAACGACAAACAAAAGCATTAGGTTACAACTTGCAACAAGCACATTCAACTGAAAACATTCAGCGCTTGATTACAGTCCTCCGATTTACCTGAGAACAAGGAGTTCCAGCGAAGAAAGAAGCTTGGTAAAGTTGGCAATCCTCTGGCAGCTCGCGGTAAAGAATACGTTTTATTGCGGATGAAGTCAGGCTCCGAGAGATATTCTTATCATTGTGGCGGTCATTTTCCACGTTGATATCAGCAGCGCAAAGGAGCATATTGTGCAGTTATCCGCTGGCTTGATGAAGGGTATACATATATACAAAACATAACGATAGCGTTATCTGCAATTCCCCTCCAGTCTGCCTGATACCTCAGTGAGTGAAGGGCAAGGCTCCGGCGCGACAAATAAACAGCAAAAGTATCACGCACAAACACGTCGTTTTATCTGCTAAAGGGGTATCCACACGAAGGAGAACTCCGCGGACGGATCTCGTGACGTCAACCACCCGGGAAACTCCGTCCCCGGCTCCGCCACGTGCACCTGCGGAGCTTTCGTGCTGCCAGCACGAAGCCTCCGCGCCTCCGCCACGGAGGAGAACGGCGGCCCGAGGCCAGCGAGGCGTCAGAAAAGGATGACGTATGTCTCACGTGATGCGCGCTCCGCGGAGGAAAGGGGCGGATTTCTCCTTCGTGTGGATACCCCATAAGGGGTTAAACTGAAATGTCAAGGGCCGCCAACTCAATGCAGTATTTTACTTTTGAGACAGCTGCGTTTTTGTAGTTATTATTAAAACATTATGGTGGCTTCTACCCTTTTTTCAATCCCTTTATTAAATGTTTTAAAGATTTTGTTATATTTATATTTTCAGGCGAAACCTTCGTTTCCAATTATTCGCATAAACCATTCGACGAACATGCCTGGCACTAACCACACGAGATCGAACAGACGAATTCAGTCGTGCTTTATTTTTCAAGCAGGTTTGTAACAATAATTTTGCACTACATATTATATGCCCATATATAAGCCCAAGCTCATAAATTGTGTATAGTGGCTGTAGATATTCTAAAGAAAATGTATTATTTGTTCTGTCCGCTGTCTATAGCATTTTGGCTTTTTCCTGTTGACTTTCTATAGAACTATAAATCCTGAACATTAACTTTGGGTTTTTTACAATATATCCGTGGAAAGATGCACTCGCCACTTGGTTTGTGCACATCCGCCGACATTGCAAATACACCAAGCCAGGATCTCTCATAACACTAATAATTCAGTAGACATAATATAAACAACGCGACTGACAGGGACGAAGAAAGACTGTGCGACACGAGCGCTGACTGGCAACTGACGGTTTTATTGTCATGAAACACAAACAGAAACAAACATAAAAATGACCCTCCAATCCAGATGAAATCACGACCGCGCATAAAAATGGCTTTTGGCTCCTTCACAACATTTTGTCTAATAATTGACGCTGTGCACACCCATCACCCCTAACTAAAAATTCTGCCTCGCTGTCTAACAGCACCAAGGATGCTTGACTCACGCAGGTTGGGCCAGCTTTCCTTATATTGAGTGCCTCGACAATCTCCCGTGCCTTTTGGTCTTTGTGTCAACAGCATGACGACCTTCTCCAGTATCGGGTGGCGGGAGCAGTCCCTGCAATACAATGCCAAGCGGGAGCACGCTGCCCCAAAGAGCTACGATTTTCACGCAGGCGAACGTTAAGCCACCGCCCTATCTGCCCGATGTAAACCTTCCCACATCTGTTAAGTTGCCCCCTAGTACAAGACATGAAATGAACGTGGTGCCTTACGCCACAGCCACCCTTCTCCGGTTTCTCCCCTACTCTCACGCGCTTTTCCACTGCGGAGCAAATTCCACTCAAATTGTTTCGCGTCAAGAACACCACGTCCACCCCATACTTTGAGGTGGCCCTTTTGAACCCGTGCGGCACGCGATGCAGTGGAAAAGCGCGTGAGAGAAAAAAAAATAAACCGGAGAAGGGCGGTTATGGCGTAAGGCACCGTGTTCATAAAGTGTTTTGCACCAACGGGGTAGTTTACCAGATACCTTTCTCTCCTGGAAAGTTTTACATCGGGCAGACTGATGTTCGCATGCGTGAGCATCGTAGCTCTTTGGCAGGGACAGCGTGCTCCCACCTGGCATTGCATTGCAGGGACTCCTCTTTCCACCCAATGCTGGAGGAGACCGTCGCGTTGTTTAGACACAAAGACCAAAAGGCACGGAAGATTGTCCGGGCACTCAATATAAGAAAGGCAGACCCAACCTGCCTGAATCAAGCGTCTTTGTCGCTATTAGAGAGCGAGGCAGAATCTTTAGATGGGGGTGATGGGTGGTGCACAGCGTCAAGGATTAGACAAAGTGTTTTGACGGCGCCAAAAGCCGTTGTGATGCACGGTCGTGATTGCCTTGTGATCGGAGAGTCATTTTCGTGTTTGTTTCTCCTTGCTTTTATGAAAATAAAACCGTCAGTTGTCAGTCTGCGCTTGTGTCGTCCAGACTTTCTTCGTCCTTGTCAGTCGCGTTGTTTATATTATGAATACGTACTAACTAGCCCAACTATCCGTTCTGCTAAAACTGAGTAGTGTTGACTGCTCCACGGCAATAGGTACCCTGCACTTAAAGACAACCATTTGAGAGTAGACCAGCCCAGAAGGTTAAAAAGACTACAAGTGTGTTGGTTTGTCTTGCCAAGACTTTGTACGAAATGTAGTTTCTAAGGGTTCTTGAACTGTATCTTCAATTATAAAGCAATGCAAGAAACTATAATTATTCGACACATTTAAAAAACGTACCCTCCGAAAGGAGCTTCTAACTGGGTTTGATGTCGCTGCTCCGGACTGCATTTTATCATTCTATTAAATCTTGTCTATAAATTTTCTGCAGAAAGATAGTGACATAAAGCATGTTGAGCAGCGGCGATAGAAATTATATAGCTTTTTCATCGTCTGTAGTTTAGAGACCTCGATAGGAAAGGCATTCAAGTTGTTGATACGACGTGACTGAATAGAAAGTTGAAAGACCCGTTAAAAGGAGGATAAGCTTTTTATATACTGCCTGCATTTTTATTAGGGTTTTACCCAAACGTAATCTGAAAACAAAATTTTCAGAAATCTGTATTCAGAAATGAAATGTTATGTTCAATATAATTCGATGTACTGGTTACGTGAAGACATTCACTTCTTCAAAGTTTTTTTTTTTTTTTTCAAAGTTTTGATGCTCTTCAAAGCGTAAGATTTTTTTAAAAATATAAGTTCAATTTTTTTTCATCACCAGGAACCTCTAGTAACAAATTTCTTTTATCGTACTCCTACTTGGTGAACATTTGTAGAAGAAATGAGCACAGTGTTTCACAAATATAATTTCAGTGAGATAGTACGCAATGTTAACGGTGTGTTTGGCTTGCTGATTTTCAGAAATACTCAAATGACAGCTACGTTTTCCAAAGTTTATTTAAAGCAAACATCTCAAAAGTTTATTTAAAGCAGAGACATTTACTATACTCGTAGACAACTTTCTGCGACTATATAGTTGAGGTCACAGGCGCAGGGAAGTCGAGTAACTTGGACGCCACTTAATGCGGTACATGGGCGCTCTTCACTCCTCCTTAAATACCACAGAAAGTTGTCCATAAGTGTAAATAGCCTCACGGATCATCAGACAGGATATAAGTTGAAAGATGGGTTTTCTCATTTGTGAAAGCTCTCTGCAAGCTTGATTCATAGTGTTCGCTAAGCACATAAGTGTGTGAACACTGTGAGTTGAGCACCATAATATCAAACGTACGCGTCTGCTAATACCAGATGACCTGTCTTAAACGTTTTACATCTCTCCGCTAGTAGCTATTGCGAATGTCCGCATCTTTAAGCAGTATTGATCATCAAGAGCCTTCAGAAATCTTACATGTGATAATGCCTCAATCAAGAAAGCATTATTTTTCATGGCAGCAAATAACTTCCAGCTTCTCACAGTCTTGTTCAATATTTTATTTTGCAGGTTAACTATTCCTACCATTCTTTTTTTATTTGGCCCGCTCCGTATTCGTTTAGCGCTAAACCGGCCACTTGTAGGATACGTTTGTCGACCCTAGACCTTGAGCTATTGCGTTTAGAAGAATGACGCAAAAACCTCGATACTGGGGACACCTAGCAGCGTATTCCGTGACTAAAAAGCATATGCACCGCAAATTTAAAATTCCTAATACTTCGGCGTACCTCCATTTCTTTTTTTTTTTTTTCAAATTGGGCAGTTTTTGTGTAGTATAGAAAAATGGCCCTAGCCACATACAAGTGTTATGATTCAGAGGCACTTTTTTGCCAAGGAATGAATATTTGTATTTAACTAAAAGAAAACAACGTTATCCCGAAATACGAATCCACCGGAATGTTATCGTGGAAGCCCAATATCAATCCACAAATTCATAACGTCGCTTTCTTTTGTCTTAGACACGATTCGCTCCTTCATCCGTCTAATCTGTTCAGCCGAGAAGAGGTTTTTGTAGTCCCCAAGGACACCCTTGCGAAGAAGTTCATGCTTGAGCTCCAACTTCGGTCTTCCGCCAGATCTTTGACTGTAAACTTGCAAAGACTTAAACTGTCTCTCAGGGGGAAGTGAGAAAAGATCATGCATCAGGGTTTTCACGCCGTCATTGACTGTTTTTTTCAGGCTTTCAAAGCTGGTGGCTTTCACGACTTTGTCGAGGAGCACGTTGTCATGTCTCAGCTTTTGACCGTACTCTTCACCGAGGAAGTCAGCGATCTTGAGCACCCAAGCCTTTATGTCCTTTTGTAAGTCTTCGTACCTGAAGAACAAAACATTTGAATTGTTTCGGTGCTTGTAGAGAGATAGCAAGTGGTCAAAATAGTCTCCGTAGCCAACTTGGCCACTTAAAAACAAATCTAAAAATGTATCAAACGGTGCGTCTTCAAGCCCATTGCTAGGGATGCCTCTAGCGTGGTGATAGAAGGAGACGGAGACGTCATACGGGTTTCTAACCACAAATATGTACTTCGCGTTCTCAGAGTAAGGAAGCTTATGGAAGGGAAGATGGCATTTGATGACGCCTGGGCGGACCATTTTTTCTGCAGCCTCGGAGCCCAAGAACTCAAGCCAAGGTGACCTTAGAAAGAATTCTGTGAAGTCCTTGGGAAGGACACCGTCATACAAGATGCAATGGACAATGTACTGTGTCCATGTTGTTCCACATTTAGGGTACGTGACAATAAAGATGTCGTCGGACCGGGGCTTGTAAGACATAGCGGATTGTACGGTGTCCTCGTCCTGGAAGATGCTCATGTAGAAGCCATCCAGGTTCTTGAAAAGAGAACTGGCATTCACATTTGGTGCAGCTGACATCTGTTCCAGAGGTTTCTCCTGTAATTATAGATAGAACAATAGTTGCACTCTGTGCCGATTGCACCCTAGCCATCTAATCTTGAAATAATATCATCACCCCCCCCCCCGTCAGCTCAATATATTGGGGGAAATGTACGAGAAAAAAATGAAAGATCAAATATGGAATCCTTAGTTCCAAACTTTTTATAATGCGAAGGATAACACCCAACATTATTCCGGTATTGGGTAGTGAAAGCTTAGTTGGCACAAAATATTTTTCACTGACAAAACAAACCCCAAGCACTATTTACACAGGTGCACATTGATTAGCATAATTTACATAATATCATTATTGTCCACTACATTGAAAATGTTGAAAAATAAAATATTCATTCAATAATTAATATTGCCAAGCCAGGTTTTGGCTGAACACTATTAAATGTCCGCGGCGCAACGCGGCATTGAACATCGCCGTAATTAGGCCCAGAAGAAGTCTGTGTAAAATACTCTTTTTTAAAGTAAATGCTTGAAAAAAATGTTATTTATCGGGTCGCTGTTGAGACGAGATAATCACTAACTTTGAGCCCAATAACACAACTTTGAAGGACATTATAGCAACACCTTTGTCTTACAGCGTTCTGTTTATTTGATTAAAAACTTGTGAGGCTTCAAAATATGTAGAACCATAATTTGGTATCATATGTCATTAGTATATATTTGCACAATCAAACCACAACATTTGAATAGTTCAGAAAGGCACAGACTAGCCTCAGCTAGCTGGCCATCCCTCTCGCTGTCAGTAAAGCTCCAAATCTTTACAGAAAAAAGAATAAATTCTGTTATGCATACGCCTCCCGCACACTTTGGCAACCCCACGAATATAGAAATATACGGTCACCGAATCTCGACATTCTAAAAAATGAAGATCTACCGGTTTATGTTATCACAAAAGAAAAGCACCTGAACAAAAATAATTGTGAACGACGAGCATCAAATTAGGCAAGTAATTTATCATTGCCTTCATAAATAAATCTTAGATTACTATAAGCATATATACAGATAATTTCGGTTTCAGATTTAATTAGCTTCAGCGATTTCTTTGGTATAAACTCCAATACCAGAAAAAAACTGGCCGTTAATTTCAGCATTCCGAATGGTGTATCTGCGCGGTGGAGAAACCGTTAGTGAAGGATCTGGAAACATATTTCCAATCTCGATGGGGTATGTAACGTTGGTGGCATGCTTCCCTAATCTATATTGCATATCACTGT